>NW_028318117.1:9910833-10214166 GCF_062004578.1 Staurois parvus | reverse complement strand
GAAAGAGCAGGGCCCTCGAACCCCTCATGTATCGCATTGTATTGTTACTGTACTGTCGCATGTTCTGTCCCCCTTTGTAATGTACAGCGCTGAGTGAACTGTTGACACTTTATAAATACTGTATAATAATAATATGTTGGAAGGTGTTAGCTGACTGCTCCTTCATGTGATCTCTTCTGTGTGGTGTTGACTGCAATGGAGCACTCCCTTCCATCGACAGCCTCCTCATCAGTGATATGGCATTCTGCTCTGCCTCTGGTGTTTGTATAACTCTGCCAGTGGTCACACTAACCTGGTTGCTAATTTAACCCCTAATATTCCTTTGGCTTAGTTCTGTGAGTGTTCCTGGGGTACTTGGATGGTTACTTTTTTTTTTTTTTCCTCTTAAAGGTACACAGCTTGTTAAAAACATGTCTGGTGCAAAAAGGAAGGGTGTGTACCCGGCAACTGTAAGCAGATCTTCTATGCAAGACCTCATTTGCACTGTCAAGGTTGTGCTTGGTACAGGAAAATGTTATACCTTCTTTTACGTCTTACAAATCACTTTTACAAAAGAATATATAGGCAGACTTTAAAGAAACCAAACAAAACCACATTTTTTTTAAACTATATTTTTTATTATACATATATAACAATTAGCAACATAGCCATTTAAAAAAAGTCTATATAGTTCATAAGACTGTATTTTGACACCACCCCTAATGCTTTATATCATTATACAATCCTAAAAAGGTACAGGTATTTGTCAACAATATACAGTATGTGATCATAAATTCCAATACATATTATACTTCTGATTAATGGTGGGGCGGGATCCCAATTTCAACGTGCTTCAGACTTATTGAGTCAGCTGCTTTAGAAAAGAACAGTGATATTTTCTGCAAAAATCATATAGTGTAATAATCAGAACATCATCAATACAACATAATATGCAACATATCCATCGTTTAACACAATCTAACACACCATACTTTAAATACATACATGTACTGTTTGCTTTAAGCCAAAACCATGAAAACGACCACTCTATGTAAGCACAGTGTACCCCTGTATCTGCCCTTTGAGACAGAACCATTAAAAATACCAGTCTTATGTAGACATAGTGTATCCATGTGTCTGCCCAAGTCGGGTTCCAGTTCCAGCTTTAGAGGGTTCTAAAATTCATTGGCAAACCAAGAGATCAAAAACTGTCCAAAAAAACGCTATCAGTTTGAAGCCCATCCCTTTCCATTTCAGAATTGCCTCAACTCCAAGAATATTTACAAAGGTCTTTGTTCCACTTTTGGGTCTTCATCTCTGAGATATTCCAGGTCATCGGATAACTGGATGATCTGCTTTTACAAGAGCTGATCTCTCTGCCCTTGGATTCCAATGTCTCTTTCACTATAGAGACCTTGGAGGGCTTCAGATGCATCCTGAATTTCGAGAAGCCCTTTCTGATATTGTCACATCGCTTGAAGTACTTGACCATTCTCTGGGATACCTTTTAGACCTTTATGCCTTAAGGGAATTTAGCAAATATGCTTTCATTTGCTCAATTTCACTCCAGAACTTTATAAGAAATCATTCTCAGAATGTGGGAGAAGTCCAACATTTGTCTGGCTAAGAATATCTGGTTGTTTTCTTGAACTAAGATGTCTGTCATGGTGACTTATGTCAGAAGATAGAGTCTTTCTTATCTTATATTGGAAGATTTCACAATGCATGTCAGTCTTCTCCACTGTCGTGAAGTCCTGCATCTTTGCATGTTCAGGGTTGGTGTTCTCAGGAGAAATCAGTGTTTCCAAAAGACATCCTAGAGTTCTGATTATTTTATCTGTTGTTACATCCATGGGCCTCCTTCTGACTGGTTGTCCAGTCTCAGTTCAAATGGTAATGCCACAGTTGTTGCTTACAATCATTACAGAAGCACTAGGAGTGTTGCAACAGAAATAGAGTTTGTCCTGTCCTGGATGAAGTTTCATGGTCTAGCAACTTTATAGTACACATTCCTGTGTTTAAAAAACTAGCAGTCAGATTTTCTCTCAAACAACACCTTCACCAGAGGAAATGGTCTCTCCATTCAAAGGTGTTACGGGGCATATGTCTGAATTGAATGCTGGATATGGACTTGCTAGTATCTCCATTCAAAAATAAGCTGAAAGGGTTTGTCTCAAGGATTCAGGACCTGATGGCAGACACAGCAGATTCCTTGACAGTGCCATGGGACCCTGATCTGTGCATTTACTTTTATCTAGTCTGCTTTGTAAGATTGAGGTCAGGATCATTCCACTCATTCTCATAGCTCCAGATAGGCCTTAATGAGTGTGGCCCATCAACCTCATTCACATGCTAGCTGATGCTCTGTAGCTTCTACCAGATCTGCTTTTGCTCCTTCATCCTGCTTTTTGGTTACTAGCTTGATGACCTGGCTGCTGAAACCCAGGTTTTTGAGACAGGGGCATTTAGGATTCTCTAGTACTGACAGCTCATAAATCTTTCCATGAAATTATCACTGAATGTGGAAGAATTTTTTTTACTGATGCATTTGGTTGGAGATTTTTCTTTTCTTTACTCTAGTTGGGGGTAGAACTACATTTGGCGCTCAGGAATCCAAAATGTCTGTTCTTTTTCAACATTCTCTTGCTAATCATTCGCTGATTTGTATTTTTATACATGGGGTTACAAACATTGCTTCCCTTACTGGAACTTCACACTGTTGGGTTAACATTTATTATTGTCACTGTCCTTCTTTCACATTTATTGGTGTTTCTCCCATTTCAGGTAGACTTATTTGGGCTATTTCTTTGGCCAGAGGGGTTTCTTTATTATTGGCATTATTCTGTTGGTAGCAACAATTGTTCTGACAAAGTTGTTTTGATACAAACATCTTTTTCACCATTGTGTTTAGCATGGGTTCATCATTGCCTGGATCTTGTGAGGGTCATCGGGGTTTACCTTTCTGCCATTACTTCTTTTAGGCAGACAGATTCCTTTTTTTGTCATTTCAGCAGGTCCTTAACCATTAGCCTACAGGGCACTATTATCCCCTTCCTGCCCAGGCCAATTTCCAGCTTTCAGCGTTGTTGCACTTTGACAATTGCGCAGTCATGCAACACTGTACCCATATGAAATGTTTATCATTTTTTTGTGACAGATAGAGCTTTATTTTGGTGGTATTTAATCACCTCTGGGTTTTTATTTTTTCTTAAACCAAAAACCACTGAAAATTTTGAAAAAAAAACGTTTTTTCTTAATTTTTGTTATAAAATTTCGTAAATAAGTGATTTTTCTCCTTCACTGATGTGCGCTAATGAGGCTGCACTGATGGGCACTGATAGGCTGCACTCATGGACACTGATAGGTGGCACTGATGGGCACTGAAGAGGAGGCACTGGTAGGTGGCACTGATGGGCATTGACAGGCATCACTGATGGGCACTGAAAGGGAGCACTCATATATGGCACTGATAGGCGGCACTGACTGGCACTGTTAGGCAGCACTGATAGGCACCGATAGGCGGCACTGATGCACACTGATAGGTGGCACTGAGTGGCATTGATAGGTGGCACTGACTGGCATTGATGGGTGACACTGAAAGGCAGCTCAGATGGGCACTGATATGTGGCATTGATGTGGCACTGATGGGCACTGGCAGGTGGCATGGATGAGCACTGAGAGCTGGCACTGATGGACACTGACAGGTGGCGCTGCTGGGGCTACACAGATCATCAGGGCACACTGATCATCAGTGCTCTGATGATCTGTGTACATGTCCCCTCCGAGGAATGCCGATTACCGGCTCTCTTCTCCTCATGAGCTGTCAGCGTGACAGCTCGTGGGGAGAGAAATGCCGATAACCGGCATTTCCCTGTTTACATGTGATCAGCTGTGATCGGACACAGCTGATCACATGACCAAGCCAACATCTTCGGCTCTTTCCGTTGATCGGTGATTCGCTGTGTCCGAGGGACACATCGCACCGCCGATCGCCACGCTGCACGCTCCGGGAGACGCGCATGCGCGGTTAGAATGGGAGGACGTCATATGACGTCCTCCCAGAACGTGAGATCCACCTTGCACCCGTCATTTTACTGTATGGCAGGCAGTAGGTGGTTAAAGAGGTTCTCAGATTGCAGATCCACTATATCTAGGGGGATCTGATGAGTTATTCGTAGGCTTGTGAGTTACAATATAAACTGCATTTATTTCCTATTACAGCCCACTCCACCACGGCTGGAGGCCTTATTTTTTTAAAGAGTTCTACAAGATAAATATGTCTACCTCCGCAGATGCTTGTTTCAGTGGAAAGTTTCTGCAAATGGCTATTTATTGCACTTGGTTTTGTTTTTGCTCTTTTCTTGTTGGGTTAGTTCACCTGTGCTCACCCCTCAGTTTGGACTGCTTTTGCATGACCCTTGATTTCTTATTATCTAGCTGTGTCCCTCAATGCACAATGAAGAAAACTGGATTGTTTTCTCTGAGACTATTGAGGGACAACTGAGCAGTTGTGTGGTAGGAGGGGTTATAGCTTCAAGAGGGCTTGCCTTCAGCTTTTTTATACCTAATGTCCATTTCTTCTGTAGGCAGCAGTATAATCCCAGGTTTCTTACTGTCCAGCTTTGTTCCTCAATGGACTTGAAGAAAGGATTTTATGATGAGTAAAAAAAAAAAATCCTAGGTTGCAGTTTAGCACAGCACATTTCAACACACTGCAATCTGTGTTGGTAGGACAAGTCCAGACAGAATAAAAAAGAGGATGCATTGCAATACAATGTTAAACCATATGCAAATACATGCCAGCGTATGCCTGCTGTTGTGTGCATTGTGGTGTGAATGAGCTCTAAGGCTAGGTTCACACCCATGCAGATTGCGTTTGAGCCGTTTCTTCACTGCGTTTTTGCACCTGTGTTTTTGATGCGTTTTGGTTTTTTTTTTTATTTTTAAATTTTTTTTGTTGTTGCTAGGCAGATTTAAAATGCAAAATGCTGCAGAAAACGCATCAAAAACATGGCAAAAATGCATAAAAAACGCAGCATAAAAACAACGCATGCTTTTCTGCAGCGTTTCCATTGAAGTCTATAGAACCAAAAACTCAACTTTTTGTGTTCAAAGTCCCTGACCCTTTCCAAAAAAACGCACCGAGTGAAAATGTGCAAATGTGAACATGTCCCATAGGAAATCATGTTAAATGGACTGTATTGCGTTTCTGCAAAATGCAAAATGCTGCAGAGAATGCTTAGGTGTGAACCTAGGGTAAAACACTTGCATTTGCCAGTTCTTTAGTGGCATCTAGTGGTTTTTTAGAAAGTGTGCACAAAGCATTCACATGAATATTTCTAACCAAATAATTTGTTTTATTACAGTGGGGAAAGATTGGGACCCCAGTCAGGTTTAATTGCTATCCTTGTCTCCACTATGGAGATCTGCCTTGCCTGTCCCAGTGACCATTGTCATTCAAACAGAAAGTGATCCCAAATATTATGGTTGTCACCACAGCAGAAGATGAATCTACCAATAGGGACACCATGTCTGGTACTAACTGTCAGAGGAGCTTTTCCCCTTACTTGGGAGAGAGAAACCACCTGATGGGACACAGACAGTAAAATACAAAACTGAGAGACCTTTTAATCATTTCATACTCTAGCAAAAAGAAACCGTTGGATAAAGATACACTTTAAAAGGCATTTCCTCTTTTGCAGTCAAATTTGAGAAAACTCCACTAAATGCTTGCTATATTTTCCATTCACACAGTATTTCTAAAAATGTAAGCAAAAAAAATCTTAGTTTTTCAATGTCTCTTTAGGCCGTTGCGCAGACTGCAAGCTCCTCTGAACAATTTCAAAGTAATCGTGTCCCCAGGCAAAGTGGGGACACACTGACAGACACAATGTAGATGCTAAACTGCTAGATTTTAACCCTTCATTAGGACAATGTTCAAATCTAGAATAAAAGAAAGAGCACACTAACTTTGTGCAAAACCTTTAACACCACTTTATGCTATGATCTGATGCTCTGTTTGTAGTTCAACAAGTTGTCCTCACCCCGTCTAGATGCCTAAATGCATTGAGTTGCTGCCATATGATTGACTGGTTAGCAATTTGCGTTACCAAGCAATTGAACAGATGTACCTAATAAAGTGGTTGGTGAGTGTATGTCAACTTTAGGCATTCCAAGGATATGTTGGGTCCTCAGGGTAAGGGTCGTGTCGCTAAGGTACAGAAACATATGTGGATAGACAAAAATCATACAATGGAATAAGACTGTTTCAGATAGAGACTCCACTATCATGAGAGCCAATTGACCTGTGTCAGAGAGCCAGGGATTAGGAGTGTAAGGGAGCCGAAGTCTGAAAAAAGGGGGGGTACCATCCTCCATTTAATTAAAGGATAAGTTCACCTTTCCAGAAAAAAATAATAAATGCACAATGTTTTTGCTGAAATAAATATGTATTTACTATTTTTTTCCTGCAGGAGCCTGGAAAGCATTGCACCCATGATCAGTAGATCAGGGGTGCAATGTCAGGCTTCTGCAGACAAGCTGTTCAGTTTTCAGCTCATGCCTTCATATTGGCTGTTAGTTTGAAAGCTGCAAGGCTTGTGAATGTACTACAAAAGCGCTCATCAGTGCCTTTGCAGTTCATTCAGAACTAAAAGCCGTTAGCCGCAATGGCTGATGGTACTTATAGTTCATTCACAGGAAACTGTGATTGAATGATGCGGCTGTGTGGGCAGAGCCCTAAACGGCTGCACTCTTTTCAAAAAGTGACAGTAGGTCCGATCCCCTGCCTGCTGTCATAGTGAGGGGGGGATCAGCGGAACTGGGGGCAGGAGCTGGAACATATTACATATTCCACCCTAAAAATGGGTGGAACATGTAACATGTTCCAAAACGTTACCTTAGCCTTTAACAATATGTAAACAGACACAGAAAGAGCTCTGGTGCTGCCTTCGTTTAAATATTGTTCGATAAATGGAGTAAAACTTTGCACTGGGTAGGTGACACATCCTCTTAATAGAGACATCAGGGGTCTATTAGACCCCTATTGACTCCCCTGCCCTTTTCTCCAGCCAACACGAGCACAGGAGTGTGCTTGTTCAGCTGTTTGCTTTCTAGCCAGGATTTTGACAGCTTTGTGCAAGACTTGCTCAGAGCTGAGCACTTCCTGTTCATACTGCTACAGAGGAAATTGGGTAACGGAAGGAGTGGGGTGGAAGACAGGAGGGGGGGCAGCACATGCCAGTCACGTAAAAGTGATCAGGTGGCTTCACAGCTGCTCAGATCACTTTTACATGAAGGCCCAAAGCCTGAAAATAAAGAATATAAAAGCTCATGGCTGCCACTGTAGCCATGAGCTTGTTTTAACCTGTTCATTTATTAGACATACTAGACACATCCAAAGTGGCAAACTAGTTTAGGATAAAATATATATTTTTTTAAATTCAACTTTTCTTCAAGGTATACTTTTCTTACACCAGACAGAGAGGTGTAATACTTTGGGCCAACCTTAAAGAAGAACTTCATCAACCACTTCTCACTGCCTCCTCCCGACCCTTTAACTGGTACAAAGTGCTGGGAAGCGGGCAGTCATACGTTCGGAAACCTTTCAATTGCAAGTGTGCATCTGAAGCTTTTCGCTACATGTTGGTTTCTGTGCTGGGAGAGCGCAGTGAGCACGCTTTCAGTACAGCAAATTGTTTACAAGTAGATGCATATATGCGGCCACTCAGTGCTAAAGCCCACCCACGGAGAGGCCTCATATATGCGTCACATCCGCAGGAAGAGTTTAATAATATAGTTGGGGATTCCGTAGCAATCAGCAACCCTTGAGATAATAAAAGACTTGGTAAATACATTGCTGCTGAGTGTTTGCAAATATAAGCCCAGATGGTGTTTTTTGGGAAAAACAAATAGCCCAGTCTTCCGTATCGGTGGGATAGCCCATCATTAGTGTCTGTGTAAAAATCAAGCCCCGTCCTTGGTGTCAGTGGGAGAAAAATAAGCTCTATTAATGATGATTTCAGGATAAAACAAGCCCTATCATTGGTGTCGGTGGGATAAAATAAGTCCCATTGTTGGTGTTGGCAGGATGAAATAACCCTTATCATTGGAGTCAATTGGAAGAAAATAAGCCCCAGTTGGTTTCAATAGTAGTAGAAAAATCCCTGTTTTTATCAATGGAAGTAAAATAAGACCCAGTTGGTGTCAATAGGAGTACAGTAAGCCACACTGCTGTCAGCGGAAGTAAAATTAGCAGCATTCAGTGTCAGTAGGAGTATAATAAACCCCATCATTGGAGTCAGTGGAAGTAAATTGTGCCATTAGGTGTAAAATCTGCCACATCATTGATGTTAGTGGGAGTAAATTAAGCCCCATCATTGAATTGAAGTTCAACGTCAGTTGTGCCTTACCTTACCATACTCTCCAATGCTGCCTCTCTGCTGACACTGAAGCTGGAGCTTTACTTTTACTGTTAGGCAGTAGATTACTTTTATTAACAGGACCGTCATAATTTCAGTGCTTGGAATACAGAAAGTTCTAACAGTTGCCACGATGCTCTCATCCTGATTCCTGCAAGACAAAGACCATGCAGGATGGGCTCCAATATCCTGGGACTGTCTAACAGGGTCCAGAATTTGTCAACTGTTGTCAACTGTCAAATGTTTTCTGCATATGCATGCTACATATGCTAAAGAAACATCTTGTAAATGATGAATTCTAAATAATGAAGCACTGTATAAGCTGAACAGGATGACTGCCGCACTGTGAAAATGACATGAAATCACCTAAACCAAACAGTAAATAAATCCAATGTAACCATCACAAGAATCACCATCATTCAGCTTCCTTCAATACAAGGGCATACATGTAATGAACAAACTAATGTAAAAAAAGAAGATAATTCTTCATTAATCACAAATCATAACCAGTTTGCATGATTATCCCTTTTCAAGCAAATGTTTAGATTACCTGTGTTCCCAAAGTGCACATAAGTGTTTTACCGTTCATGTCCAACAAAAGGGTAACACTGAAAAAGTGCTTCACTTTTTCTCTTTTCTCCTTACCTATCGTAGAAAAGAAGAAACTAACGAAATGACAAGCTAATCCATATTAATTCTATGCTAATGGTCATAAAATAGCCCAGAGCAGGAAATGAAGAAAGATTTGACCTTGGTGCCATGACTTTGCTTCTGCCTGCTCAATCATCTACAAGCTGACTCCAGCGCTGACAGGCCACTCCCAGCGGAGCTGTGTGCTGGATGGATCACTAATGCTGGCCGAATGGCTCACCTGCCTTATGAACATTGCTTTTTGTTTTTCTAATATCTATCTTTTATCTGAGATGAAGACACTTGCTGGCAGCACAGCAAACCACATGCTGTCTCTGTTTATTTTGTATTATTACTTAAAGTGTTACTAAACCCACAGCAGTAAAATCAGTCTGTAAATGCAGTAAAACATGCATGTTATACTCACTGTGGAATCTAAGGAGTGAATTGTGTAAAACCGCTGTTTGATCCTGACTGCTCTGATCCTCCCCTTCTACCAGTCCCCCCTCCCCCCTCTTATCTCCTGATAATACATATCGTGTGGAGTTCATCTGCACATGCTCAGTTTGGTGTATATTGCTAGAGAGGCGTTTTTTTTTTCTTCGGTGGGGGCATGTGATCAGCATAGAGCAAGTCAGCACTGTCCAGACAGAGGTTAGGGGTCCTGCATCTTCCTAGAGCAGAATGAAAACTCCTCCTACAAGCTTCAACATGTGCTCAGCTGGACACTGATATAAGTCATAAGACTGCTCTAACTGCTAATGAGAAAAGGTATTTAGCAGTTTATATTTACTAAAATAATTGCACTTCCATGTTCTGTGTACTGTGGGAGACCAGATGTAGTGAATGCAGGGTTCTGGGTTTAGCAACACTTTAAGTGTTAGCCTGATGGCACTGCTTTAATGTGTGAGCACCCCTTGTTGTCAGAGGCCAAAGCACTAAACCAGCCCCCAAACCAGAAGGGTAACATCAATTTACCTGCCAGTGACACCTGTCTTGACACTGACTACAAAGTCATTTTGAGGGAAATAGTGTTGAACACTGATTTGCCCCCACCAGTTCTGCACGTTACACTTTACTCAACTCTTCAGGCTGAAGGCATAGGGGGAAGCTGCTGTATACTTTGGTTGGTAACCTGCAATATATTAAATTTTTGGTTTGGTTTAATACCACTTTTGAGTTTAGGCGCTTATTCCCGAGCCGCTCCATGTATAGGGTCACCTGTTCCTGTGCCTATGACTCTAAAAACAGCACTACACACTCGGACACCCCTAGCTGGGTAGGGAATATTTATTGCCGGTGTATATGCAGTACCCTAGTGGTAAAAGAAATACGAGACAGTAGTGATGATATGGCAAGCAGTTAAACTATAACACGGAATGTATGGCAAATAGGTGAACAATAGAAATAAATAAACAAACATAAACAAACCAAAAAATGGATATGGGGAACGGTGCCTCATAACCCCTATACTGGGGCTGTCCTAACTAGAGAGAATTACTCCACCCGAACAGTTCAGCAGTCTGTAATATACTTTTCTCTGCTGGCCAGCTTGTTGGGGTCCAACTGTTATGTGGGAGCACTCAGGATAATTTCATTTTAAGTACTGATAATGGCACTGGCTTTGGGATGCTCACAGACAACATTGTCCCTCTTTTGTTAAAGTGTAACGTGGATTTGACCAGCCACCACTCACCAATTTCCTGTGTAAGCAGGTGGTCCACCTCTCTATATTAGATGAAACACAGCCGGTCTGTGTATACAGCATCCTTCCCACTTGATCAGGCAGCAGGCTCAATTAGCATCCATAGAACTCTCTGATGTCCCAGAATATCTCTTGCTGTGTTTCTCTCCCTCTCAGCTTCAGAGGTGTTAGCAACCTGATTTGCTTTCAGTCTCTCTGGACAACCTCTGCCTTCTTCTCCTCCCCAGCCAGGGGAAGCAGCAGGGAATCACCTTTCCTCTTTGCCCCAGTGCCTTGTGGGATCTACAGTTTTCTTTTTTCAGCACACCATGACATCTTAGTGTGTCTGAACTAAACCACCCAAAATTCTACAGCACCACATTCTGAGTGTCCTCCTATTGGGTAAAGGGTAGGCTTAATGCTGGCTGTTCAATTCCACAATAGCAGTCGTCTCCCCCCTCAGCTGGTGGATGTGGAAAAGTCTCCTCTGCAGAACAGTCCTTTTCCTCCCAGGGCTGCTGACTTGGCAACAACGTTTTCATTTCAGATGAGCTTTCAATGCAAATCATGTAGAAACAAAACTAAAAGATTCATCAACCTTGGTACTCAGTGGTGTATTTTGGTCTTGTGCTGCCCTAGGTAACAAAAAAATCAGAGCCCCGCCACTCCGGGGGAGAGAGCCTGGCACTGACCAAGAACACCACCACCACCACCCCTCCCCCGTGGAGAGAGCCTGACATTGACCAACAAACACCCCTGTCCCCCACCGAGAGAGCCTTCTACTAACATACAACCCCCCCCCCCTTCCCGTAGAGAGAGAAAGACACTCACCTTCACAGCTCTGGATATCCCTGGGTACAAGAGTTGGGCTCTGTATACACCATCAAGCAGCCTGCAGCCTCTCTCAGATCCCACCTGGTCGCTGTAGTTTATGTGTTCATTCTTCCGGGGGGCAGTGCTGCCCCCCTGAAGAATGCCGCCCTAGGCCAATGCCTTGTTTGCCTTGTGGTAAATACGCCCCTGTTGGTACTTCTACTAACCTTTAAAATAATAACTTGGACTGTGTGACATAGGTTTATATGACCACAGCAGCCATTATATTTACAAAATGAAATAACATTTACATAAACAATTTCAACCATGGAGGGTGTCTTTTAGGGCACAGTTTATAACTAGAATCCCCAATATTCCTCAGCTGCTGCCCAACTGGCTTGAAGATGTTACTAACTCACACATTCTTACTTTGTTCTCCAGAGTACCTAGCTCCTGGGAGAACCACCACTAACCAACAAAGTGGAAGTGCTGTACCACAGATGGGCCTGCCAGTATTTCACTGACCCCCCCCCCCCTCCCCAAAGGGTGACCTACATAGCTGCTGTGATTTTTTTAAAATAATACCTACCCACAACCATTGACTTACATTAAACCGCAAGTCTAGGGTGGGTGGAGAAACTTTCACTTTGCCTGAATTTTAATTAATGAGTGCCCAGCATCATTCACATACACGACCCTTGTGGCTCCACTGTACCCATCTAACATTCAGCCACCAATCCAATAAGATCTACACCCCTTCCACATTAAACGCACATTTTAACCCATTTCTGACCTTTTCCTCCCCTTAGTCATGCAGACCCTCCATCCATCTGCTGTTCCCTGACTCTTACTATACAACTAATTCTTTATTGCAGCACAACGCATAATTGTGAGAACACATGCGCTGTACTGGGGAACAATTTGTCAACTACTGTATGTTTTTTGGTGCCTAGACACTGTTTGCGGATCAGACAAAATTATTAGGCAAATAAAATGCAACACACATTGATGCATAAAAAATGCCTATCACTGTTCTCTCTACAAACAGGGCAAAGTGTGAATGGGCTCTTTATCTTACATTGTTGATCGCCATGACCAGGGTTTTTTTCTTAGAGAATAGGTGCAGGAACTCCCCCTTCTGAGTCACCCCTTGCCTCTGCCCCTACCCACCTTCAAGCACTGTCCCTTAGTTTGACCCCCTACCCACTTTCCAGTACTGCCCCTTTTAAAGACTACAGAGCCAATAATCATTTTGTAGTGCTACGTAATTTCTTTGGATCTTAATGATAGCAAGACAAATTGTAGAAAAGATCACCAGCAGTCAGCAACTTTAGACTCTCCGCAACAAAATACCTGCTCAGCAATAATAGATCCCCCAACAATAGACTCCCACCAGCACCAGTAGAGCTCCAAGCAGCCAGCATTAAAAGACCTTTCAGCAGCCAGCAACAATAGACCAACCTCAACAGTAAATCCCTCCCAGTAACAATTGACCCCCCAGCATCAAAAGATCCTCCCATTAGCAACAATAGACCCCCTAGCAACAAAAGTCCACCCACACAACAATAGATCCCCCAGCATCCAGCATTAATAGACCCCCCAGCACACCCACCTCCCCTTGTCATTACATACATTCAGTGCTGGAGGTACTGCGTTCCCCTGTGATCCCGCTGAAAAAACCCAAACCATGGTGTATTGTACATTCCAGAAACTGGGAAACTTGGCTTGTATTACATAGTATTGAAGTCCACACATTCATACTCTTGTATACCTTGCAGATATAGTTTCATATGTGTGAAATCTGATTAGCAGTTCCCAGGGAAGATGTGAATTATCGGCTATGGTTGTGTCACATAGAATGCACTGCTTAATCACAGTTTGACGTTTTACCTGTCAAGTGCTTCTAGCATCATTGTTATGTAGAATCATTCACCATTCATTCACCATTACAGTTTCACTGTACTGACAGAAAATTACACCAACAGCTTTTGTCGCTTGGAGTCAAAATCCGGTAATTAAATACAGCTTACATTTTCAGTATAACATGTAAAAAAAAATTAAAAAGTTGGAAACCTGACAGATGCTACTGTAATTCAGACAGCACACAGACCATGTACAAGAAGGTAAAGTAAGTAATCAATTGGGACTGTAACTGTGTGAATGTGACTGTGCTTCATCCATATTACAGCATCTCCACCCAGCATTAGCATGCTTATTCATAATTAAGAAAGATACGTTAATGAATGGTCATTTGCACTGAGTGTTCTTTTGGGTTTTTTTTTTTAATTCAATAGTTTAAATGGCTTTAATTTTGTTATCGTCTTATAGAAATGCAGCTCACATCCTCCCCATCTGCATCATGAATGAATTGTAGGTCCCACTGGAACTGCAGGGCTTTAAAGAAGCCTGGATAAAATTGGGGAATAGTAATTGGAGTGACGCATTAGCAATATCTGAAAAGAGGATTTTTAAGATCTAAATGGAATAAAAAATGTACATTTATTAGTACCCTGCATGATAACAATGTCTTGCTTTCTGTAAAGATATTTTTTTTTTCAGTCTGTAAGAAGTTAATGAAACTGCCGTGCTTCAATCCCACCGTCATTACACGCACTTGGCTGTCACCCCACCCTCTGCGGCATCACTTGCTGCATGGTGAATATTTAGGGTTCTAAAAATAGAAGCAGGCAGGAGAATGCCAAGCTTTGTCCCTGAACATTCTGACAATCCAATGCCTGTGGATTTCAGTTGCTGTAATAAGCACTGTTTTAAAGCATAGCTCCACTTTTACCCCCAAAAAATGAGTTAAATTTGCAAAATAGACTGTAAGGATGAACTTTGAAAATATATGTATGCATATATTTTGAATCCAATTTTCTGAATGCACTGTCTGATAGAGTAAGTGGTGTATATACTGGTGGTAATGTTCTTTCTTTAAAGAATTGTAAAAAGAAAAAAAAGAATGCACTATATATGGATCTACACTCTCAGTATAGTGCTCTATTGCTTTAATATATCAATACGTTTATATTGAAAGGAGCTCATTTGATTTGTCTTTATTTTACCCTAATGCACAGTTTCTCAGTAGGAGGACCATAAATAAAGCAAGGAAGGGTGACCCCAACCAACTTCCCTACACCCACACTGCATGCAGAGAGTAGCATTTCATATATATACAGTTGCAAGAAAAAGTATGTGAACCCCTTGGGATTACGTGGAGTTTTGCATGAATTGGGCATAAAATGTGATCTGAACATCATCTAAGTCACAACAATAGAAGAACACAGTCTGCTGAACATAATACTACACAAACATTAGATGTTGCCATGGTTTAATTGCACATAACATGTAAATATTCACAGTGCAGGGAGGAAAAAGTATGTGAACCTTTGGACTTAATAACTGGTTGACCCTCCTTTGGCAGCAATAACCTCAACCAAACGTTTCCTGTAGTTGCAGATCAGACCTGCACAACGATCTGGAGTAATTTTGGACCACTCCTCTTCACAAAACTGTTTCAGTGTAGCAATATTCTTGGGATGTCTGGTGTGAATCGCTCTCTTAAGGTCATGCCACAGCATTTCAATCAGCTTCAGTTGGCGCACAGATGGTTGTACGTTTTCCTGCAAAATGTCTTGATAAACTCTGGAATTCATTTTCCCATCAATGACAACAATCCGTCCAGGCCCTGAGGCAGCAAAGCAGCCCCAAACCATGATGCTTCCTCCGCCATGTTTTACAGTGGGGATGAGGTTTTGATGTTGGTGTGCTGTGCCTTTTTTTCTCCACACATAGTGTTGTGTGTTCTTCCCAAACAACTCAATCTTGGTTTCATCTGTCCACAGTATATTTTGCCAGTAGTGCTGTGGAACATCCAGGTGCTCTTTTGCAAACTTCAAACATGCTGCAATATTCTTTTTGGACAGCAATGGTTTCCTCCCATGTTAGGAATGTTAGCATGTGCCAGAGATTTCTGTAGGTCTTAAGCTGATACTCTGGGATTCTTCTTTACCTCACGCAGCATTCTGCGCTGTGCTCTTGCAGTCATTTTTACAGGATGACCACACCTAGGGAGAGTAGCAACAGTGCTAAACTTTCTCCATTTGTAGACAGTCTGTCTTACCGTGGACACATGAACATCAAGGCTTTTGGAGATACTTTTGTAACCCTTTCCAGCTTCATGCAAGTCAACAATTCTTGATCGTAGGTCTTCTGAGAGCTCTTTTCTGCGAGGCATGGTTCACATCAGACAGTGCTTCTTGAAACCAGTAAACCCAAAACAGGTGTGTGTTTTTTAAGGGCAGGACAGCTGTCAGCAACACATCCAATATCATCACACTGATTGGAGTCAAGGTTGGCTCACTCCTGGTTCCAATTAGCTCTGGGAGAAGTCAGTAAGCTAGGGCCTCAAATACTTTTTCCTCCTTGCACTGTTAATGTTTACATGTTATGTGTAATTAAACCATGGCAACATCTAATGTTTGTGTAGTATTATGTTCAGCAGACTGTGTTCTTCTATTGTTGTGACTTAGATGACATTCAGAACACATTTTATGCCCAATTCATGCAAAACTCCACTTAATCCCAAGGGGTTCACATACTTTTTCTTGCAACTGTATATATATATATATATATATATATATATATATGTGTGTGTGTGTATATATATATATATATATATATATATATATAGTCATAGCCAAAAATATTGGCACTCCTGCATTTCTGTCAGATAATGTACCACTTCGCCCAGAAAATTGTTGCATTTACAAATGTTTAGGCATTCTCATGTTTATTTCTTTTGTATGTATTGGTATGACAAAAAAAAGTGGAGAAACAAAAAGCCAAATCTGACACATTCCACGCAAAACCCAAAAAATGGACTGGACAAAATTATTGGCACCTCCTCAAAATTGTAAGAAATAATTGCATTCCAGGTTTATGATACTTCTGTAATTTGTAATTAAACCCACCTGTATCAATAACAGGTGCTGTAGAATATAGAAATCACACCAGCAACCTGTTAAAATGGTAAAAAACTGACTCAGCCTTTCTGTTTTGTGTCTCTGTGTGCCACATCGAGCATGGAGAAGAGAAAGAGCAGCAAAGAATTGTCTGAGGATTTGAGAACAAAAATTGTGGAAAAGCATGGACAATCTCAAGGTTACAAGTCCATCTCCAGAGATCTTAATGTTCCTGTATCCTCTGTGCGCAACATTGTCAAGAAGTTTACAGTCCATGGCACTGTAGCCAATCTCCCCTGATGTGGACAAAAGAGAAAAAGTGATCAAAGATTGCAATGAAGGATTGTTTGTATGGTGGTTAAAGTACCTCGATCAACTTCCAGACAAATTCCAACTGACCAGCTCGCACTAAATGTCTCCATCTGAATGGAATGGTAGGGGACGCAGGAGGACCCCACTGCTGACACAGAAATATAAAAAAGCCAGATTGGAGTTTGACAAAACTTATCTGAGGAAGCCAAAATCCTTTTAGGTGAATGTGCTGTGGACTGAAGAAACAATATTACAGCTTTTTGGTAAAGCCCACCATTCTACTGTTTTCAGAAAAAGCAATGAGTACTTTAAAGAGAAGAATACAGCCCAAACAGTCAAACATGGTGGAGGTTCTCAGATGTTTTGAGGTTGCTTTGTTGATTCAGGCATTGGATGTTTTGACTGTGTGCATGGCATTATGAATTCTGAAAACTACCAAAGAATTCTGGGGTTCAATGTATGACCCAGTGTCAGAAAGTTGGGTTTCCGTCAGAGGTCATGGGTGTAACAGCAGGACAATGACCCAAAGCACACATCAAAAAGTACCCAGAAATGGTTTAAGACAAAGCATTGGAGAGTACTGAACTGGCCAGCAATAAGTCCAGATCTCAATCCCATGGAGCACCCGTGGAGAGATCTCAAAACAGGAGCTGGGAAAAGGAACCCTTCCAATGTGAGAGACCTGGAGCAGTTGGCAAAAGAAGAGTGGTCCAAAATTCCAGTAGAGAGGTGTAAGAAACACATTGATGGTTACAGGAAGCGACTGATTTCAGTTATTTTTTCCAAGGGATATGCTACCAAATATTAAATTGAGGGTGCCAATAATTTTGTCCAGTCCATTTTTGGGGTTTTGCATAGAATGTATCAGATTTGGCTTTTGGTTTCTCCACTTTTTTGTGTCATATCAATACAAACAAAAGAAATAAACATGAGAATGCCTAAACATTTGTAATTGTTAAATTTTTCTGAGCAAAGTGGTGCATTATCTGACAGAAATACAGGGATGCCAATACAAATACAGTATATACTGTATTTTGTATGACCATTGTGAATTTAAAAGTTTGTAAGTCTTTTGTTCAATATAGAATTTTTATTACACATCAGTGATCAAAAGTAGAGAGAGGATGGCAAGCTGGAATTGTATTTCAGAATGTATTTAATTATATTTTCTACTAAACTAGTTACAGCAGGTTTTTAAAAATATGTATTCCTATTTTGTTAATGCAATTTTCTGAATGCACTGTCTGATAGAGTGTACAGTTGTGTCCAAAATTATTCAACCCCCAATGCTGTAAAGGGGTTTAGGGACTATAGTGTACATTTGGAATTGTATTCAGAATCAAATCCTACAAGGACGTTGTAACTACCCAAATGCAACTAAAATGACATCAATTGTTTATGTAATACAGTAGTAAATGGTTCTTATGTGGTTTCTTCATTGCCACAATTATTCAACCCCTTAAAGACTACCACTCTGAAGAACAGAGGTTCATACAGGTGCTTTCCATCAGGTATTGAAAACACCTGTGGATGTCACCGAGCAGCAATCAAGCATAATAAGCACCAATTAGGCAGCTTTAAAATGACTGTGATACTCAGCTCCTTCTAGACATTTACTGGTGTGGTTACAAACATGGTGAAGGCAAGAGAATGGTCCAGGAAGACAAGAGAAGAGGTGATTTCTCTTCACAGGAAGGGCAATGGCTATAAGAAGATTGCAAAGATGTTAAACATACCAAGAGACACCTTAGGAAGCATCATTCGCAAATTCAAGGCAAAGGGCACTGTTGAAACGCTACCTGGTCGTGGCAGAAAGAAGATGCTGACTTCGACTGCTGTGCGCTACCTGAAGCGTAGAGTGGAGAGAAGTCCCCGTGTGACTGCTGAGGAACTGAGAAAAGATTTGTCAGATGTGGGTACAGAAGTTTCAGCCCAGACAATAAGACGCACACTGCGTAATGAAGGCCTCCGTGCCAGAACTCCCAGGCGTACCCCCTTGCTGTCTCCAAAGAATAAGAAGAGTCGACTGCAGTATGCCAAAAGCCATGTGGACAAACCACAAAAGTTGTGGGATAGTGTTCTGTGGACTGATGAAACAAAATTAGAACTGTTTGGGCCCATGGATCAACGCTATGTTTGGAGGAGGAAGAACAAGGCCTATGATGAAAAGAACACCTTGCCTACTGTGAAGCATGGTGGAGGGTCAATCATGCTTTGGGGCTGTTTTGCTTCTGCAGGTACAGGGAAGCTTCAGCGTGTGCAAGGTACCATGAATTCTCTTCAGTACCAGGAGATATTGGATGGAAACGTGATGCAGTCCGTCACACACCTGAGGCTTGGGAGACGTTGGACCTTTCAACAGGACAATGATCCCAAGCATACCTCCAAGTCCACTAGAGCATGGTTGCAGAGGAAAGGCTGGAACATTTTGGAGTGGCCATCGCAGTCACCAGACTTAAATCCGATTGAGAACCTCTGGTGGGACTTAAAGAAAGCAGTTGCAGTGCGCAAGCCTAAGAATGTGACTGAACTGGAGGCCTTTGCCCATGAAGAATGGGCGAAGATACCCGTAGATCGCTGCAAGACACTTGTGTCAAGCTATGCTTCACGTTTAAAAGCTGTTATAACTGTAAAAGGATGCTGTACTAAGTACTAAGATTGAATGTCACTTGGGGGTTGAATAAAACTGATAATGCTGTGAGCACAGAAAAGACATTTGTGGTTATTTCATTATAACTGTTATGTTATATTTGTCTGACCTACAAGTGCCTCTTTAATGTAAATGTAAGCAAGATGACTGAATGATCAAAAGCAATGTCAAACTGGCCAAAACACTCAATTTCAGTGGGGGTTGAATAATTTTGGACACAACTGTATATAAGTGGTATATATGTTACCTGCAATGTGTGAAAAGCAGGCTTTGTATAGAATTCCTAGGAAATCTATAGACAGGGTGATGTTTTTTAGGGAAGCATGAAATGTCTGTGATATTTTAATACACTATATACTTTCCCTTGACATTCTATATAGAACCTAGGTATTGTACAGAATGACAAGTGCTATTTAAGTATATTGCCTAGGAAATGTGTGAAATATTAAGCATTTCATACTGTGATGTCCCATTTTTAGCCCAATTACACACATTGATAGTAACATATATACTGGGGTTTTTTTTCTAAATGATTGTGAAAAACAAACTGCATTATATTTGGATCTACACTCTCAATGTATAGTCCTCCATTGCTTCAATATATTTATATTGAGAGGGGCCAGTTTGATTTATCTTTACTCACTCTAATATATGTCAGTAGGAGGACCATACTGTAAGTAAAGCCAGTATGGATGACCCCAACCAACTTCCCTACACCCACACTACAGAGAGCAGCATTTCCTGTATGCATTCTGTATTAGTTACTTTTTTAAAGGCCAATAACCTTTTTTGGGAAGTACAGAAAATACCTGTTGATCTTGCCAGAAATACAGTATATTTTTTACATCTTGTAAGCTTAAAATAAAGAGTTTTAGACAGGAGTATCTCATGAAAACATACCCTCAGCATACTTACTGCACGATATGACTCTCTTGTATAAAAAATACAAAAACTCCGTTCTCAAGCTCCTTGACCAAGACATGTATACCTGCACTGTGGAAGCAAACCGATCCACTTACTAAGCAGCACTAGTATGATCTGATGAGATCCAGTGAATGAAAAATCTCAAAATTACCATGAGAAATCAGAAAGACAAATTATTTCGTACATTGACGTCTTGGTTTCTTTATAAGGGTGAAGCTTCCCAAACCCAGTCAGCGTAGTAGGACTGTTCTTGTATAAAACTTACAATGTTCCATTGGTCCAAGTGGGGTGCACTTCCAGGGTCAACACAGGAGTGGGAGCTGCTGGAGGCATTCCCTCATCTCCCACTACTCTTCCACCATCCTCCCCTTTCTTCCTTTTTTTCTGTCACTCCTGCAAAGTGCCCATTGCCTTGGGCTCCCTTTCCCCCATTCCCCCTGCTCATACAACATGTTCTACTTCCCACCCTCACCTAGTTTTCAAAGAACATGCAAAACCTTAAGAGAGTGGTAGGATAATACCCAACAGATTACGGATCATTTACCTGTCCACTTTTCCATGCCACAGGTATGACTGTCCTATATTCTTTGATGGCATAGTTCCTGTATACTTTATATATGAAACGTGCCTATATGGAAATGTATGTTGCAGTGTTGGTTGTTTATTGCTTAACTACAAATTAAAGAATTTATATAAAAAAAGAACTTTATCATTCACCATCTTTCTTGTGTAACCTACTAATTCTAGCAATCCACTATATAATGGAGAAAAACATTGGAAGACATGTTTGAAATCCAGCCTGTGTGACAGCCATGATTCTCTCCATAGATACAGAGAAGAAAGTATTGTAGACACTAAGGGGCAGGAAGTCTGTTATTTACAGCATTATAAGGTGAAAATAAAGGAAACCATGCCACCACTACATATAAGGACTGGTAACTTGCAATATATTACAGTTTTGTTTTAATTACTTTAAGGAAATAGTGATAGACAGACTTGGAGAAGATAGACTTTAAAGTTGGAAATGCAAGTGCAACACCCTGCTGTAAATGTTTAATGCAGGATGTTGAAGCCAACAAAAGATGGCATCCTGCAGAACAGTACCATTCACATATTGAAGAACAGCCATATGGAGCTGTATTACATGCTGAATTGCAGGACCTTACTAAGCTAAGAAGCAGTGCATCTGGAAACTACATTTCTCAGAGGAGCTTGAGTGTGGGCTGTTGCATATATAGCTCAAAACCCGGGAGACTGAGCAGGAAGTGAGAGGGGTGATATCGAGAGAGGAGGAAGTGTGCTGAATGCTGGAGTATTGGACCAGACCATGGAGCCAGAGTCAGAGATGGAGGAGGAGTGGAAAGAGTCTACTGATCGTCAGTCTTGCCATGCTGAACAGCGAGCCAATGTGTAAGCAGGAGACCAGACGGGATGCCGCATCAGGACTGGAGAGTCCGTGGTAGCCCCCATCTGCAGAGAAAGGCGGACCTCTAAGACCTGCCAGACACCATTGATTGGGTGAGACTGTCCCATACACCCACTAACTAAGTGAACACTGAGAAATTCATCACATCTGCTATCTACCTGCGCATAGCTGCAGACATCACATATACTTACCTCAGTTTGTGGCCTAGTTCTCCCTGCTGCTATTGTTGGAACACGTGTGCATTACAGTCTCATTATCCAAGCGGACACACAGCTGCAGGCCAGAATACAGCAGTTCCAACTGAAATAACAATTTATCCTTCCCAACTGAATGGAGTTTTTACTACTGTTGCCTTTGGCCCTTGTCATCCAGAGAGAGAGAGTTGTTCTTGCTCACAGACACTTATGCCAACTATTAAACTTCATTACTTCAAATCTGTCCTTGTTTAGTGCCTTAAAGAGGACCTCACATCAATTCACTATCATTAAGAGGAGAAGTAGTTATTAACCATCATCTATACCTCAGATTATCTTCACACCAATTGGGCCCCAACTAGCTCACTCCATATTGTTCTTAAAGGGACATTGGTTGATTATAGAATCTAATCCTTGCCATCAGGTTCTGAGGACCCTCAGTGAGCTTACCTATTTTTTTGATAGTTGTTCTCGCTTGCTGGGGACTCAACAGTCACCTCAGATTGGAGGCAGTGGATTATTTCTGAAAGCAGACCTGCTAACAGTTATTGGAACTTTACTGTGGATGCTGTTACTTTTATTTAAGGTGGACAAGAGTGATTGTACAGTATATGCTGCATATGCCAATGTTATTTTGTGTTTTTTGTTTTATCAAGCTACGTTCAAATTCAATGTAAACTTCATATTGGTTTACTCTAAATTGTGTGTGAGTCAATTTTGCAGTGGTGACTTATTCTGGTCACAAGAGTACGGTGGTATCAGTGGAGCTGACAGTTTCCTTTCAGAGAGAGGTCCAGATTGACAGGGAACCCAAAAATTACTAAGCAACCCTTAAGGGGGTAGTGATCTTCCAGGAATTGGTAATAAAATCAACAAATACTTAGTAAGTCAACAGAAATAAGAAATGCATAGTTTTATATACCATGACATGCTAGGGGAAACGTTAAAAGGGAAGGGAAAGTTAAAAGCGCAATGAATGGTTATATTTTCTACAAGAAATGGTATTTTGATGTATTAGAATTATTAAATGAAGGAATTGAGGAAGTTGATCCATCTGCCACTGACACTGATTTGGCATTGGGTGTTCAGTGTGCCTTCTTCTGTATAAATAGATATAGAATTAATAAGAACTGCTCTGGATCAAATGCCTTTCTTCTTTCTTTTACCTTGCCAACTATAACATTTTACACTTGTCAGTTGTTCTTTTGACCAGACTATTTGATTTCTTACATCGCCAAACCTTAAAAGGAACCACATATGGATGGGCATATTAAAAATGTAAACTTAATCTAAGTATTAATTTTGAGTAATAAATGGGCAGTCTTTACTTCAATTCAAGTCTGCCACATCACTTGAGTGCCTTTTGTCTGGCCTCACAGTTTCCTAGCTCCTGAGTTTACCATGTGAGAGGTCGTGTCATTTTCAGGATAGCAACTCCCATCATTTAATTTGAAGTGTCTTAAAGTGGAGCTCTTGTGGCTATAAAAAATTTGCTAACCGGAAGGCTTTTATTGCCGAAGAGACTCTATATGTGCATATGCAGCACAATGTTCAATCGTAGCATTCCTTAGGTGCCAGTCAGAGTTAATCAAGATGGTCAAAGACGCGAAACCCAGAAGAAGACTGGATGGAGACATCAGTATGACATGGGAGCTTTTGGATACCGCAATGTTGGACTGGAAGTAAGTGCAGCGGTCTTTAATTCCTCTACGGAGGAATGCACAGTTGTAATAATTTAACACTGGATATTAGGAATCTTTCCTATGTCAAGCTCCGACTAGTTCTTTTTAATAAAATGCCTGTGACTTGTTCCTATTATAGGTCAGACAATAGGGTTAGAGACAATTATTGTCAGACTATACAATCTCCTTTAGAACAGCCATGTAGTGCAAAGTCTTAAGACCAGCTTAAAGCAATTCTAAAGGTTCAGTTTTTTTTTGGGGGGGGGGGGATAACAAACATGTCTAAACTTACCTGCTGTGTGTAGTGGTTTTGCACAGAGCAGCCTAGATCCTCCTCTTCTCGGGTCCCCTGCAGGCTCTCCTGGCCCCTCCCTCCTATCGGTGTAATGATTGTGAGCAATAGAGACATGGAAGCTGTGTTAAGGTCTCAGCATTTTGTTTTTCATGAGCAATAATCTTCCTCCCCTCCTCCCTCCTCCTGAAAACTGGAATTTGTAGCTGTAATCTTTAACAAACTTCAAAAGAGCCTCTTATCTTAATTAAAACACAAATAGACGCCAGCATCCAGGGCTGTAAACAGCTAATTAGTCTTGGCATGTATGTTGTCCAGAACCATGGAAAACACTTTCCTCTGCCCTATCGTAAAACAATAATAACTCAGTCAAGCAGTCACACATGACCTGTAAGGCCACTAGAGCTCTAGGAATGCAGAGCATGCCATAAAACATCTATTCCAAATGTAACAATTCCACATACAATTCTTAGAATTCAACAGGAATAGGGCACATTAATATTAGGTATGTATTTGAATAGGGAATATCATAGTGAACAAATCAAGGTCATACATGACTATGTTAGCACATACGAAGGGGAGAAAGCAGTCTCTTCCCTCCTGGGTGACAAAGGTACACTGTGTTTGGTATCCCTTGGTTCGGAATATAATTCTGAATATTAATCTGCTAGTTGATAGAATATCACCTGCATGCATTGGAGGTTATTAATATTAGTGTAAAACTGTATTTGGGAATTGGTTGTAAATTTGGTGACCTCCTAGCACCCACTTGACCATGCCCCCTCTCTCTCCTCATTGGTTGACTGGCTGTGATTGACATGATTGACCATGGCTCTCGCTTGCTGTCTCAGCCAATGAGACAGCCAAGGCTGTCTTGCACATCGCAATGGGGCTCAGGTAAGTATTGAAGGGGCTGGGGGCACTGCTGTTTACAGAAGGTTTTTTACCTTCATGCATAGAAGGTAAAAAGCTTGAGCCTTTACAACCTCTTTAAGGTCATATTAAAGAATATGTTACCACAACATTTCATATTGCTGATGTGTGCCTGCTATACCATGTACTTGTGTTACAAAGTATTCTGTTGTCATAGTATTTCTTCCTTTGTGTGAAATATTTGGTGTTTCTGCCAATCCTCCTGTTTTGCTTTTTCAAACTAACCACACTACGCATGAGAACAAATCTATCTCAGAGTGGTTAGTTTTATGGCTGTGCTGGGAGACAGCTTGCCTGTCCTCCAGTGGCCAAGACTTGTGCTGACATGCCCCCTGCACAATCATTCACTGGGAAGATCAGTGTATTGCTGTTTCTCCCCCCCCCCCCAGCTGTCTAAGCCCCTTGTGAATTCCCAACCACAGCACTACTTGCCTGGAGTTTGAATGTTCTCCCTGTGCCTGCGTGGATTTTCTCCCACACTCCAAAGACATGCTGGTAGGTTAGTTGGCCTTTGTCTAAATTGGCCCTAGTATGTGTATGTATGAATGTAAGTTAGGGACTTTAGATTGTACACCCCTTGAGGGTTAGGGACTGATGTGAATGTACAATATATATATATATGTAAAGTGTTGCATAAAATGATAGCGCTATATAAGTAACTGTAATAAATAAAATATTACATATATACACACACACCCATGTTATGCTTATCATTTCTATTTTAAACTGAATGAGTTGTTTTACAAGGTAATGGTTCACATATGCGTCTAAAACCCCAGAGTTTTTATGCTTGGTATACTCATTATGGAGCCTAAGGGGTTAATCCTCTGCATTGTGTAAAAATGCTGTTTGATCCTGACTTCTCTGCCCCTCCTCTTGTTCAAATGTCCACACTGATAAGACAGACTGAACCCATAGCCCTTCTGCACATGCTCAGTTTAGTGTGTATTGCCAGAGAGGTTTTTTTTTTTCTTTCATGGGAGAGTGCATGTGATCAGCATAGGACCAATCAGCACTGTTCAGACAGAGGTCAGGGGTTTTGCATCCTCATAGAGCAGAAAGAAATCTCCTCCTACAAGCTTTAACCAGTGCTCTGCTGGACACTGATATAAGTCACAAGACTGCTCTAACTGCTGATGAGAAAAGGTATTTAGCAGTTTATATTTACTAAAATAATTGTATTTCCATGTTCTGTGTACTGTGGGAGACCAGATAGAGTGAATGCAGGGTCCTGGTTTTAGTAACACTTTCAAATATTGAGCACAATAAAATAAACATTTCCCAATTAAGAATGTGTTACAATTCTTACCTCAGCACTTGCAGTTTACAATCTTCAATGCTACTAGTTCCTGCTTTCTTAGTGCTGCTTCCCGGAACTTCCAGTCTTCAAAAGAAAGAGCTACCAGTGGACAGTGAAGTTGCAAGTCAGTGTATTAGCTTGGAGAAGTGGGGGGAGGAGCAGGGGAGGGCTTTGCCATCCTATTCTATAAGGCTGTGTGTTTCTAATGATGTACACAGGAAGACACAACACTAGACCCTGCATGCAAGGGTGGCTCCATAGGACACTGCAAAAGACAGAAGCCATCCTGAAACAGGAAACCTAGGGCAGTGGTTATGATACCAACTTCCTCTGGAACGTAGGCAAGGATTAAATGATAAAGAAGCTGCATACTCAGTAAGTGTTGAAATCATCTGCTGAAAGTGCTTAAGAAAACTGAGGGTTTCATTTCATTTTAATTATGAACGACATTATACCAAGCCTTGCATAAACCATTTCCTGGTATCAGGTGCATTAAGACAATTGTAATGATGAAATATAATATTAGCAATGATGATGTAAGTAAGCACGGATGACTGGATAACCTCCTCCACCACTGGCCGTAAAGGAAGAGCTAATGTGTTTTCACACCTTCATGAATAGAACTATGAAAATAGCAGTAAAAAAACATTTTGCTATATTTTTTAATGTAACAAAGTAAAAGAAGCAGAAAAATATATAAATGGTGATGCACTTAGCTTGTACACTGTGGGAACTGAGGAATGTGAGTCTTTTATAAAGCTTTGAAATGTAAAGTCATAGTGATGGATGTTCATAATAAAGCTTTGTCTCTTCTCAATGTTATTTCCTTTCAGGACCAGCACACTTTACAATTTATGCTTGCTGTATACACTCCAGGGATGAATTTACAAAAAAAAAACAGGAGCAGACAGAATTTGGAGCAGCTGTGTAAAGTACCCAATCAGCTTCTATCTTCAGCTTCTTCAGCTGAGCTTTGGAAATGAAAGTTACAAGCTGATTGGTTGCCATTCACAGCAGCTCCAAATTCTGTCTGCTCCAGTCTTAGTACATTTTCCTCTCTTTAACTACAGACTACTCCATACACACAGCCAAGATACTACTCCGGTTACTTGAGTTCTACAATAAAAGGTAAGTGGTTGGCCACCAACCTATATTTCACCCCACTGTACAAGAAGAACCAGACCCAGAGATGGAAATGCTAGCCTACACTACTTAGGGGGCCATTCCACCCTATCCCACGGGGAGGAAGGTTACACTCCTGTTCGAGGTTTACAAAATATTTAAGTATCTTTACCTGCTTCTTCATCTATATTTTTTATCTTATTAAATATGGAGATTTGAGGGTAGCTCCTAG
Source organism: Staurois parvus (assembly GCF_062004578.1). Classification (NCBI taxonomy): domain Eukaryota; kingdom Metazoa; phylum Chordata; class Amphibia; order Anura; family Ranidae; genus Staurois; species Staurois parvus. Next base: position 10,186,609 of record NW_028318117.1, on the reverse strand, counting down.
TGCTGGGGTCTCCAAACTTTCTAAACAAAGGGTCACTTGTGACAGACCCAACCAGGACAGGGGCTTTTGGAAGGAAATGCAGGCTAGACTCTTGCCTACTGACCATGGGCCCTGGAATCTGAGTTGGCGCTATCCCTTGGGAGGTGTGTGCCTGGGGAGACCATTTACTTCGGATTTAAGTCCATGTCTCCCCCATACACACAGACTCTGAGAACTGGAGGACTCAGATACAGTTTTGGGGCCTCTGTGCCAAAACCAGCATTGACTGCTTCAACCCCCTCCTAGACTCAGAACAGATGTTAATATAATCAGCAGAAAACAATCTGATGCTGAGGTCTCTTGCTATAATCTGTCTATTAAGGTTTGATGTGTTACTTTTGTGTCTTTTTCCCATTGTTAATTGAGTCACCTAATATTTCTGTCTGTTGGATAGTCCTCCTGGAGGTTCCTACATGATGGGATTAGTCTGGTGGTCTGGTGTCAACTTTACCTCATTATCTAATCAGTGTGGGATGTTTATCTCACTGTGTAATATTTGTTTTATTGTTCCTGTGGGGACTGGCCCTATTTCTGAAGTGTATAAAAACCTGTATTTCTGTTTAATAAAGTAGTTCCAGTTTTTCACCTAAGCTAGTGTTGTCTAATTATTTGCTGCAATGTCCAGCTATAATACCTTGTTTCTGTGTCCCAGCGATGAGGAAGCACTCAAGTGGAGTGCCAGGTGGTCCGTCACATTTGGTGGCAAGCAGTGGGATTAGCTTCCTCCTTTCAGAGCAATCCAAACTACCATTGGGATTATGGATGAAGAAGGACAAGAACTGGCAGCTGAATTTCAGTGGAGACTGCAGGAAGCTCTGGCCCATTTTGATGGCCCTGTCTCGGCATGAGGCGAGCTGGACTGGAAGGATGCGATTCAAAGAGAACTGTGGAATGAGGCGCTTGAGGAGCTTCAGGTTCTCAGGGAAGAATTACTCCCAACCGGAGAGCAGCAATTTTATGATCAGCTTGCATTGCCCATACCATTCCTACTAGAGCATCCTCGGGAGGAATGGCTGATGGAGCTGGTAATGCTGGTCCAGACAGAAATGGTGCTGGACAATGGGTATCGGGTGCTCCAATGGTATGCTACCCAAGCGTGTCCATGGCTGAAGAACAGTGATTCCATAGAAGGCTATGACTTCGGCGGCCCGGAATTGATCAGGTGGATCCACATTTCGGTAGTGAAGCGCAGTGGAGATGGGAGAACATTCGAGATTTTAAGGAGTTGGAACTTCACAGTGAGCTATAGCCAAAACCCTATGACTAAGAGCATTCGCTCGAAACGCGTCAGGGTCAGGCTGCAGCTGTTTGACGCTAACACCGCCGGCACCACGAGGGGTCCTGGCGGCAACTTTTACATCGGGTCAGTACTTCAACTTCTATTTACTCCATACATTGTACCTAATCAGTATCTGTCTATGTGTGGGAATAAACATATCCTTAGACATATTGCACTACTGGCCTCCTCTGTTTTTTCAGAGCTCCTGTGGGAGCCAGGTACATTTGTAGAGTGGTGACCATCTAAGGAGAAGGCCGAGTGCAAGGCGTGGGATAAAGAAGGGGACCTGACCAGATTTGACCAGACCTCAGATGAGACATTGGAAGTCTCCATGTTATAGAAAGGCGCACAAAGGTTGCGCATCTGGTGAGTGCGTAATCTGTACCCCCATTGTTTCACCGTGCACACAGTCTGTGTCGTTTGGAGAGCCATAGATCGGTTGAGATCTTGTTCACATCTTCACACTGGACTTACCTTTGGATATAACAATCCTTCCTCACGTCCCATTAGCCACAATATAGTGGCGTATATTTGAATGCACAGTGTCACTTTATACCTTTGCATGAGTTTGTACATGTACATACACGTTTGTCTATTTGTGTTTTAGCGCTGCACCTTTTTGTATATTACTGTGTATTGGAAGGTCTTATATGGTGCCTTTGGTGTACAGCTGCTGCTATTTGGAAGGTGCTCGCTTATTTATATGCTTTTAGGCTTATAAAATATCAGTTGGAGTTTGGCTTCAATTTGTTTATTGTATTCAAATCTGCTAATACATTTAATACCCCAGCCCCCCTAATAACAATGCTGCTGTTTGCTGTGCCTCCTGTGCTCATTCATCCAGAGTTGCACCTCACTAATACAGGAGGTGTCTTCCTGGCCAGATCAGTAAGTGAAAACAGAGGGGAAAATGCAAAAGAAAAAAAAAAGTGATGCAGCCACCACGTCTAATGATTGGTAAGTTGCAACATATTACATTTTTGTTTGTGGATTTAATACGCTTTTAACCTCCCTGGCAGTCTGATTATTTCAGATTTTTGGTGCTGAAAGCGGTACCATTATTCTGCATGGAAATATGTAGTTTTTTATTGTAGGCTGTAATTTTTAGGAATAACTCACTGAAATCTATCCGAACAAGAGTCTAGTAAACATCCCGGGTATGATAAAATTTGAAACACAAAATCATAAATTATAATTTAATAAATAATCATAAAAAATAATAATATAATAATAATACATTTAATTCAATAATATAATCAAACCAAAAACACTGAAATTTGAAATATAGCGCCAAGTTCGCACATCACTGAGCAAAGTCGCAAAATTGTTTTCAGTGTCTGATGACGAATTTCTCCACGAATCATTATCACTCGATTCTGCAAGTGGTTCTGATTTACTATCGCTGTTCTCTAGCCGGTCTAAAACCACTTTTGACCTAAAGGGACGCTTTTTGGACGCCATGGACTTTTCTAAGTTTCCAGGCAGAAAGAACAGTCAAAATGCAGATAGGGGACAGGACAAAGCACTAGGGACAAAATGTATGTGAAATGGTTTGAAACAGCAATGTTTTACTATGTAAAATTCGTTTTGAAAAAAATGACATTTTTAAAAAATTTTCAAATTTCCCGCCGCCGGCGCCCGTACGTCCCGACGTCACAGGGACCGGAACACAGAAGCCGGATGCCGGCATCAGCCGGAGGAGATGGCCGGGGACGCTACAGGGGACACATCGTGGCAGCGAAGGACAAGGTAAGTGCTGGAGGGACTCCCTATGCAGCCCTGCATGGTAAGCCCGAGTGTAGCTCGGGGTTACCGCTTTTGGTACAGAAACTTTATCCCGAGCTACACTCAGGAATACCGCCAGGGAGGTTAAACAAAATAAGATATAAAAAAGTATATTTATCATTGTCTCTTGCAAAAATAGGCAGTATAAGTAACTCCTAGCAATAAGAATATCTTCTTTGGTCCCTTTTGTCTATTCAATTCACCTTTGAAAGTGTTTTGTTATGACTGCTAATGTGGTTATGATCCCTAAACCGGATCGAGATCACTCTTCTTGGGCAAATTATAGGCCTATTTCTCTTATCAATATCGACATGAAGATTCTTACTAAGATCTTGGCTACTCGATTGAATTCCTTCCTTTCTCGTCTGATCAAAAAGGACCAGGTGGGATTTGTTCCCCACAGGCAGGCTGGAGATGCTATCAGACGTATTTTACAATTACAACATTTGGCCCATACTCGTAAACTCGATATGATGCTGTTATCCTTAGACATCAATAAGGCCTTCGACACTTTATCCTGGCCATATCTCCTATCGGTCCTGCACCGCTTTGGCTTTGGCCCTTCCTTCTTACGATGGATCTCTTCACTATACACATCCCCTCAAGCAAAGATTAGATACTACGGATTTGAGTCTTCTACGTTCTCGATTGCCAGAGGCACTAGACAGGGTTGCCCGCTTTCCCCTTTACTTTTTATCTTAGCCTTGGAACCATTGGCTGAAGCCATCCGTTTACATCCTGATATTAAGGGGATTGATGTGGCGGGCGCCCAGCATAAATTGTCTTTGTTTGCGGATGATATATTATTGTCAATCTCGAACCCGGGGATTACTTTGCCCAATTTGCTCGCAGTTCTCGATTCCTTTGCAACCCTTTCAGGTTTACATGTCAATCCAGCAAAATCAAGAGCTATGTCAGTTACCCTCTCACCATCACTTTTGGCTACTTTGAAGCAAACGTTCCCTTTTCAATGGCTTTTGGCATTACCATATTTAGGAATTAAGCTTACCCCGACCTATGATGGACTGTATCAGGCTAACTTTCCCACTGTTTTTCATGAGCTGACTGAGCTATTGTTCTCTTGGTCTCATTTCCCGCTTTCATGGTTCGGCAGAATTAATGCAATCCGTATGACCTATCTCCCAAAACTTCTTTACCTATTTCGTGTTTTGCCAGTTCCAGTACCTTCGCATATATTGCGGATCCATCAACGAAAACTCCTGTCCTTTATTTGGAGCTCCTCTCGACCCAGAATTAGCAAACATATCTTATTCGCGCGACGGAGTGCAGGCGGGTTATCTGTTCCGAATCTCCAGTCTTATTATTTGGCGGCTAACATTGCCCCCTTGGCTCATGTTCATGCATCTCATCACTTCCCTCTGTGGGCTGTTGTAGATATGATGGACTCTCACCCGATACCGCTCTCCTCCTTGCCATGGCTTCCTATCTCTCAACGTCCATCTACTCTTAGCCCAACGCTGACGCTTTCGCTATGTCTTTGGGATTCTATCAAATATTCCGCTGGCCTTATCTCTCCTCAGCTGCCGCTGTTACGTCTGTTGCATAACCCATTGTTCCCTTTGGGTAAGGATAATCCTAGACAGATTGCATGGTGGCAGGCGCATGGTTTTTATGATGTTCACTCACTCCTATCTCCCACTAGAATAATTACCTTTGACGCTCTGCGCTCTTCTTATAATATCCCTCTTCGAGAACATTTTGGTTATCTTCAACTTCGTCACTTCCTAAATACACTAATACGTACGCATCCGGGACCTTATCGTCTGTCCCCCTTTGAAAGCTAGTGCAGACATAGACCTCACGCCCCGGGTTTGATCTCTTTGATTTATTCTTCCATTATATCTTATAGAACCCCTCCGGTTCGTTCCTACCATCAGCGTTGGCAGTCTGAATTAGGGGGGACCTTGGATCAACAGGACTGGCAGAACATGACCCAAACATTATCTAAATGTTCTAGGAATGTCATTATCCTTGAGAATGCCTACAAAATTCTATACCGATGGTATTATACCCCTGCCCGTCTAGCTAGTTTTATCCCTACATATTCCCCGGTCTGTTTTCGGGGTTGCCAACAATTGGGCACCATGACTCACATCTGGTGGACTTGCCCTAAAGTAAGCAGATTATGGATTAGGGTGTATGCTCTCCTCTGCACTATCCTTCACACAGACATTAAGCGTAACCCGTATGAAGCGCTTCTATTTAAACCACTGGAGGGTCTTCTCCGTTCTGATCGGCAGCTGGCATCACACTTATTTATGGCAACTAAATTGACAATTGCAAGGGCTTGGAAGACTCCTGTCCTTAGTTTTGAGGCTGTCAAAAACCGGATGAACTTCATAATGGTTAATGAAAAATTGACGGCCATATTGTTGGATACCCATACAAAATTTTTGCAGATCTGGCGTCCCTGGTTGGATATAGCTCAACCCTCGAGATTTGACCAATCTCTTCTGTCGATATGAGGATGGATTTTGCTGTGATCCCCTTGGAGCCCCAACCCCCCCCCCTTTTTTTTTTTTTTTTCTCTGTTGTTGTTTGTACTGTCCGTGTCTTTCTACTGTTTGTCTTTTCTTACTCTGCTGTTCAATCTGTCCTTAAACATATTTTACGGATTGTGCTTGCTGCTTTCTGCGCTACGTCCGCAATACTATTTACGCAATTTAGATTTCTTTATACACTCTAGGATATGATCAGGTACAATTTTTTTGGAGAGGCCTCTTCTCGTGCCTCTCCCGTTTTCTATAATGTTGATATAGCAAAAATTTTCTTTAGAGTTTACATTATCATTGACCCGCAAAGGTTTGTTAAACATTCCCTTCTAACCCCTTCCCCCATCCTTTCCTACAGGGCTTTTATGTAAACTTTTCAGCTTATGCCTTTATTGATGCATGCCTTGAACCAGATTTTCGGCATTTAATATGATTTATAGTTGTTGGTCATTGAATTTATGCTCAGAATGTCTGTTTATCTTTGCTTAATATTCAATAAAGCTCTTTGTAAAAGAAAGTGTTTTGTTATATCTGTTCAATAAGTGTAGAAAAAAATAACAGTTGATCCTGCCAGAAATCTGGTGAGGTGATAACTTCCAGTGCTTGCTGCCAATTCTTATTCATTAGCATTGTTCCCAATGCCTCCTTTGTTATGTAGAGGAGAAGATGGGGGTGTTCTGTAGTTCTAACGCACTTTCTATCCTAGGGTGAGGCTCTCCTTTGATACAGTACAGTAGGTGAGTGTTGTCCCACTAGCACAGAAAGTGTGTTGTTGGAAGGATCATCAAGTGAAAAAAAAAGCCTGACAAAGAAATCTAATGCAGCCATTACATCTAAGGAGAGATAAGCCGCAGTGTATTATACTATTTCTCTTGGGTTTAGATATGCTTTAAGCCTCATGTGTGAGATATATAAATAAGACATAAGCTGGCAGTTTTAAATACTGTAAAAAATTAGACGATTTCATCTTCATCAATGTATGTCTAAATAATGCAGAGTTTGGTGATAAAGGGCAGTACATGTTTGTTCCATTCATCTGTATTCTGGTAGTTATTATATCTTCCTCATTCATGTCTTTAGGGTATCTGTATATTTAATTAAATTTCTTTTTGCTCATTGAAGCTGTTAACAGATTATCAACGGTTATGTGAAAGAAAATGTAATTTGCATATGGGATAAGGCCAATTTTGGGATTTTCTTGATCTGCTCATTTTTACAATAATATACTACAGTGCTGAGTAATGCTTTTATTAGTATTGTGGGAACTAGCACCAAGGGTAAAGCTTTTGAAGCACACAATCACTCACTTCCTTCTTTTTAAAGGCCGTTTTTGCCCAATTTTATTTAAAAGAAAGTTCCATACAACATAGGTTTCCCACGCAGGGGTCACCACCATCAATGCAAATGAAAACAAAGATTCAGCCTCCTGGCTCTCTTTAGCAGCACCGCTGCTCAGGCTTCATGCCTCGGTCCTCTTGACTATTCACAGGCAACACACTGCACCTAGGTTAGCACCCTTTCACAGCACTCCTGCTTCTCCAGCCCACAGGCTTGGGCCCCTGTCTACTCTGTGCCACCATGCACACTGTGGCTGCTCCCATGGACTCCTCGGGACGGTGGAGCCCAGAACCCTGGTCCTGACTCTAGAAGAAGCCCACACACACCAGACCAGTCAGTCTCCTGGCCATTCCCAAAACCTGGTCCGAGGATTGGAGATTTCATCCCTCCCAAATCACTTTGAAATCTCCAGGCTCCAGGTCCCAAAATTGACTTTACAAACAAATGAGGAAAGTGAAAAGCCAGTTTCCTCTGCATTAAACAAGTACCCTGGAGCCCTTCAACCTGCCTTGTTGAGAATCCCGGGTGAAATATCCTTTGTACACTGTGACAGGTCGCCACACTGTGACAGCATGTAGAAACATTTTCATTGTCCTCTGAGTATGAACAGAGTAATAAATAAAAGCTAAATATGTAAAGTTTACCTTATGCCAACTAGCATTGTACAAAATACAATTTATTTATCAGCAACCCCCATATCACCCTCAGGAAACTTTATTGTGGGTACTACTAAAGCTCACACCAAAAGTAGCAACAATTGCAGAATATGGGGATTTATTTAATGATAGTTTTACCTGCATTGTTGAAATTCTACAGTATAAGAATGTAGCAAAGTATAGGATTTCTTTCCAATGTTCTAGAAACACCTTTTAGCTGTGACAGGGCCTGTACTATTGGAGGTCCAAGTCACTTTTACCATTTATCAAATCGGCTTGTCCCCAGCCTACATCTCTTTTGCCTTAACATTTAATCTGTCACAAATCTGGGCAATTGAGGATGCTCGTAATCAGGGCTTTTTTTCTCAGAGGATAGGTACAGGTACTCCCCCCTTCTGAGTCACTCCATGTCTCCACCACCTACCCACTTCTGAGCACCATCCCTTGGTTCCACCCCCTACCCACCTCCTAGTAAGGCTCAATTAGAGACTGCAGAACCAAGTATTTTGTGGTGCTAAGTCATTTGTATGGAATTTGTTCATGATAATAGGAAAAGTAGTAAAATAGATCCCCTGCAGCCAGCAACAACAGAACCCTCTCCCCAGCAACAATAGATCCCCCCGGCAACAATAGATTTCCATGCAACAATAGACCCCACCCAGTAACAATAAATCCACCTCAGCAACAATAGACCCCTGCCAGCAATAATAGATCTCCCAGCATCCAGCATCAAAAGACCCTCCAGCAGCTAGCAAAAATAGACTGCTCTCTCAACAGTAGATCCCTCCCAGCAACATAAGACGTCCCAGCAACAAAATATCAGCCCTGCAACAATTGATCCCTCAGCAGCCAGCATCAATAGACTCTCCAGAACACCCCAGTACCTCTTGCCATTACATACATTCAGTGCAAAAGGTGAAAAAAATCCCTGCTCGTAATATGTGAAAAGCACCTAAGCAGAGGTTACCATTGGTAGAAACTGCCCATCAAAAAGAGTTAGTATACCCAAACATAAGTAGATGACCCTTTATGAAATTCTTGTTTTTTCCCCTGTAAAGCTTGAACATTGCCCTGCACCTCCCTATTCCAAAGTATCCCTATGTGTCCAATAATGTGAATACGGTGGTTTTGGGAGGTGGGATACGGGGTGATGACAGGAAAAGTATTACAAAGCCAAACATGGGTAAATCCTTGTTTTTTCTAGGAGAGAGGAGAAACAGCTCCCCTTGCTGATGGCAGTCCCCCACACTTCAGTGATGGACTGTCCCTCAGTGTCCTCTTCTCCAAGGCAGGGCTATGGACCGTGCTTTGGTTTTAATGAGTTCAGATCTCTGGAGCTCAGGGGAGAAGATGTTACGGGGACTGGTCTTACAGCTGGGAGGATCAGATGACTGGGTAATTAAATCTTCCTTTGTTGTTCCCCTGGACCTATATGAGCAATTAACCCCTGAAGTACAGGTGAAGCCCAACTGCAAGGGTTAATTTTTTAGTAGCCTGGAGTTGGACTTTAATATTCTGCTACATGGGCTGTTTCAAACACACTCCTTTTCCCAAAATGTGCAGTCTAAGCTGACTAAACAATACTTTTACTAATATGCAAATTTCAACTTTCTGTCTGAGGGGGGAAAGTCTCTGCTTTGATTCATTAACTTGCGTTACAAGTTATTACGAGGCTGAAAGATAACTTGTGTTGTACTAGGTGCAGTCATCCCTCAGGATCCCTTATCCATCTCATGTGGTGATGTCCCAAGCTGAAGAGAATTTGGGCATAGGTACTTTAAATGGCCTACTGGGGACTATTTTAGTTGAGCCCCTAACATGCCTGTTAGGATATGTTGACCCCTCTTCTGTGGATCATGATTTGGTGTTTACTATCTCTAGAGCTTTATTTATAGCTTGAAGTTGATTGCAATGAAATTAACTTTGCCTCGCCCACCAACTCTTTCTGAGTGGATAATGGATCTAAATAAATATATCTCTTATGAAAAGCATACTTTTCAGAGAAACTCTATGCATAAATATATTGCTATATTGTCTAAATGAATGGAACATATTTTTTCCCTATTTTTAGCTTTTTCTTATTTATCATTTATTTACTCTGGTTTAGGTATTGTGTATGATTGATATGTTTTTGTTGTTTTTGTCTTCTGCCCTGTGTGGCAGTTTGTTTTTGTGGTGTTAAAGCTTATTAACCACTTGCCCTCCAGAGGATTTCCCCCCCTTCCTGACCAGGCCATTTTTTGTGATACGGCGCTGCGTTACTTTAACTGACAATTGCGTGGTCATGCAATGCTGTACCCAAATGAAATTTATGTCCTTTATTTCCCCAGGAATAGAGCTTTCTTTCAATGGTATTTGATCGCTTCTGCGGTTTTTAAATTTTTTTGCACTATCAACGAAAAAAGACTGATTTTGAGAAAAAGAACAATATTTTTAACTTTTTGCTATTAAACATGTCCAGTAAAAAAAATTTAAAATTTCTTCCTAAATTTAGGCAAAAATGTATTCTGCGACATGTCTTTGCTAAAAAAAAATCCCAATATGTGTAAATTAATTGGTTTCCATTAAATTTATAGCATCTACAAATGGCGGTGTATATACTGGAATCTTTTATTTTATACTAGTAATGGCGGCAATCAGCGACTTATAGCGGGTCTGCAGCTGGCATTCTGACACTGGGGGGGAACTGACTAACTGCCACTGACATCCCTAGTGACATCAATACAGTGATCAGTGCTAATAAAAAGCACTGACACTGTACTAATGGCACTGGGCAGGAAGGGGTTAACATGTGGGGCGATCAAAGGGTTAACTTTGTGCTGTGTGTGTGTTTCACTCTGTCAGCACATTGTTTTGTATTGCTCTGCTATGCAGAGCAATACAAAGCAAAGTGCAGGAGCTGACAGGCGAGAGATCAGTATTGTTTACATATATGCCTCTCCCCCGTCAGTAATACTTGGTGCTTGCTGTGTCCCAGTGGGGAATCACCAGCCGGGACCCAGTGATCAACTGCCGAGGGTGCCATTGGTGGCGTGGGTAGGGCGTGCACGCACCCCCTAGCCGGAAATGCAAAATCAAATATATATATATATATATATATATATATACACGAGATTTTGCGTGGCCCTGCCGCCCTGTAGCAGTATTTCTGCTATAGGGCGGCTGGAAAGCGGTTAAAATATTCTTAAATAAAATCTGAGTTCAAAAAAAAAAGTGCATTACATGGTACATTTTCATCTTGACCTACTAAGCTCTATAAAAAATAGGCTATGAGAGGAAAGGAAAAAAACTGAAAACATATGAAATGAAACCTAAAATAAAAATGTATATAATTGGTATTTTTTAAAATCTAAATCATAATAAAATATACACAAAACAACTACATATTTCCCTCGAAAAATGATGACTTCTCTGGCCTCCATGTTTTCAGATTTGCTCACTGGAACAAACATTCAGCTAGTGGGATCATGGAAAAGTGCAAACTCCAGATCTGCACACAAGTGCAGCCTAAATATGTCCCAGTATAAGGTTCAATTAAATATACAGGTTCTAATAGTGAAAAGTGTGTTTAATAAGTACCTAGGCTCTAGGGACCCATGCATTCTATTGTCCATACTATTGCTTGAAGGGAGAACTCTATTTCTCCAGATACGTGCCAAACTTAGGGCAGCTCAAATAAAACATGCAAAGAAAGAGTGCAGCATTCCGAACACACTACAGCTTCAATTTTTTATTAAATTGTTTCTTTATTAAGCACTTGACAAAGGCCTGGCGGCTTCATAAAACATTGAAGATGCAGAATATTTTATTAGAGTACTGTAGTCCTTGTTTGGATATATACAAATGAATACGAACCTTGTAAATCCTGTGGTTTATCCTTGACTGACTGATACAGATATTAGTCTGTACTTTTTTTCAATTTATTTACAGAAATTATTATTATTATACAGTATTTATATAGCGCCAAAAGATTTGCTCAGCCCTGTACATTATAGTGGGGGACAGTACGTGAGACGATACAGTAACAAAACAATACACGAGGGGTTCGAGGGCCCTGCTACAGAAATAGAATCCACTTACTATATATTTAAAATTGATTGTGAGAGAGATACCCAAGCCCACTATTCCTTCTTCTAAAAAGCCTGACCTTGAAATTGAAAGATATAGGTATATAGTTCAGTCCGATTCTAACACTAAGGTCTCATGTACACAGGACTTAAAAAAACACCTTTACAGGAAATTGACCTTTTTTTCAGCCTCTAAACACACCTCTATGTTTGCCATGCACACATTGGTGTTTACAGGTTTATTAGAGGGTGAGCATTTAGAGACTGAAAAAAAACACACCACCAGTGCGTTCAAGAGAGGGCGTTTAGGCAGAAGAAAAGCTGAACGCACCTAAACTCTAGGCTTGTTTTGCACTTGAGTGTTCATTCATTCCAACGGCCAATGGAATAAATGCCCAAATGCTTGACACACCTTAAAGCTTCTAAATGTGTCTAAACGCACTTACAACATGACTTTATGACTGTAGGCATGGTTTAACCTGTTTTTTCCACTCCTGGAGCAAAGACATCCAGAGGAGGAAAAAAATACGTCCTGTGTGCATGAGGCCTTAGGGATTATTTATAAAGTAAAGGGATGGCTTTACCATACATAAAAAACAGTTATGTGCTTTATCAATGTGCATTGCACTCTGAACTAAACAGTACATACAGTAATTAAAATTAATGAGTAAAAAAAAATGGAGAGAGCACGGTCACAAGAACTGTCAAAGTCATGTGACCTGCCTCAGATGAAAAACCGCCATAACCTGCTTTGTATAAGTGGAAAGCCCAGTTACTCCTGTGCTTGGAGATGGACTCAATGTCATTAAGACCACATATGGAAATTCTTGGGATATGCACGCCTTGTTGCCCACAAAGGACCGGAGGAGTCCAAAGTACTGAATAGAGAAAAACAAACAGAGGGAGCACCGGCCTAGTGCATTACCTTAAAAATGTTTAAACATTTTTAAGATAATGCACTAAACTTGCATTGTATGAATGGGTGATAAAATATAGTATGTGGTATGGAGTGATACTGCATATCTGTCCTCCATTATAACTGGGCCACTTACATTTTTTTGGGTTGCCTTAGAGTGTCCCTATGATGATTTTTAACAACAAGCACATTAACAATCTAGTGAAATTATTATCTAGACTCGATTATTTTAGTGTTTGGTGCTGTATCCCCCCCTCCCTTCCATAAAAAATTACTAACCTGAGCTTTAAATTTCTCAGTGTCAGTGCCAAATGTTCTGCTAACGAATATTCTTCCTAGCTGAATATATTTTCATTATCCTTGTTAGAAGTCAATAGGGATCACAGACAATGAGGTATTGTAGACATTTCAGAATAAGAGCTGCAGCAAAAGCTCAAGCTAACAATGAACATTGTACAACGAGGACCATTTTACCTTCTATGTTTGCTTTTTACAAATTGCACACACAAAAAGAAATTCATTTTCTCTCATCTAGTTATGAGTTTTGAATTCATTCTCCAGAAAAGAATAGCCTAAAGCTTTCCTCAAAAATGATGAACTACAGTTGTGTCCAAAATTATTCAACCCCCACTGAAATTGAGTGTTTTGGCCAGTTTGACATTGCTTTTGATCATTCAGTCATCTTGCTTACATTTACATTAAAGAGGCACTTGTAGGTCAGACAAATATAACATAACAGTTATAATGAAATAACCACAAATGTCTTTTCTGTGCTCACAGCATTATCAGTTTTATTCAACCCCCAAGTGACATTCAATCTTAGTACTTAGTACAGCATCCTTTTACAGTTATAACAGCTTTTAAACGTGAAGCATAGCTTGACACAAGTGTCTTGCAGCGATCTACGGGTATCTTCGCCCATTCTTCATGGGCAAAGGCCTCCAGTTCAGTCACATTCTTAGGCTTGCGCACTGCAACTGCTTTCTTTAAGTCCCACCAGAGGTTCTCAATCGGATTTAAGTCTGGTGACTGCGATGGCCACTCCAAAATGTTCCAGCCTTTCCTCTGCAACCATGCTCTAGTGGACTTGGAGGTATGCTTGGGATCATTGTCCTGTTGAAAGGTCCAACGTCTCCCAAGCCTCAGGTGTGTGACGGACTGCATCACGTTTCCATCCAATATCTCCTGGTACTGAAGAGAATTCATGGTACCTTGCACACGCTGAAGCTTCCCTGTACCTGCAGAAGCAAAACAGCCCCAAAGCATGATTGACCCTCCACCATGCTTCACAGTAGGCAAGGTGTTCTTTTCATCATAGGCCTTGTTCTTCCTCCTCCAAACATAGCGTTGATCCATGGGCCCAAACAGTTCTAATTTTGTTTCATCAGTCCACAGAACACTATCCCACAACTTTTGTGGTTTGTCCACATGGCTTTTGGCATACTGCAGTCGACTCTTCTTATTCTTTGGAGACAGCAAGGGGGTACGCCTGGGAGTTCTGGCACGGAGGCCTTCATTACGCAGTGTGCGTCTTATTGTCTGGGCTGAAACTTCTGTACCCACATCTGACAAATCTTTTCTCAGTTCCTCAGCAGTCACACGGGGACTTCTCTCCACTCTACGCTTCAGGTAGCGCACAGCAGTCGAAGTCAGCATCTTCTTTCTGCCACGACCAGGTAGCGTTTCAACAGTGCCCTTTGCCTTGAATTTGCGAATGATGCTTCCTAAGGTGTCTCTTGGTATGTTTAACATCTTTGCAATCTTCTTATAGCCATTGCCCTTCCTGTGAAGAGAAATCACCTCTTCTCTTGTCTTCCTGGACCATTCTCTTGCCTTCACCATGTTTGTAACCACACCAGTAAATGTCTAGAAGGAGCTGAGTATCACAGTCATTTTAAAGCTGCCTAATTGGTGCTTATTATGCTTGATTGCTGCTCGGTGACATCCACAGGTGTTTTCAATACCTGATGGAAAGCACCTGTATGAACCTCTGTTCTTCAGAGTGGTAGTCTTTAAGGGGTTGAATAATTGTGGCAATGAAGAAACCACATAAGAACCATTTACTACTGTATTACATAAACAATTGATGTCATTTTAGTTGCATTTGGGTAGTTACAACGTCCTTGTAGGATTTGATTCTGAATACAATTCCAAATGTACACTATAGTCCCTAAACCCCTTTACAGCATTGGGGGTTGAATAATTTTGGACACAACTGTATGACAGCCAATTAGGCCATTTATACTTAAGTAGCTGATCACATGATCAGCATCTATCAAATGTCAGCAGGGACTGCACATCTTCCTAATTTGGGGTTAGGAGTATTTGTTATATACTGACTAAATGTAATGATGGCAGCAATCTGGGGAGGAACACTGTATGAATGGGGACATAGAAAACTAGGAGGGCAAATCTGTTATATCCCTTGTTTGTAATGTGTTAAGGTACTCTATGCCATGATTGAAATTATGCCCTCCCACCTGTCAATCAACTGTCAAGAGTGCAGCCTCTACTACTCACTGAAGCATGAACTTAACATGGAAAGTAGTCCAATTTAACACGGAAAGACTCCATGTACAACCTTTGCCTAGAATTTAAATGGGAGATTTAAGGGCTTAAAAGGTACTTGCGGGTACCAGAGGGGGCACTACTTAAGCACTGTTGTTAACTTCTAGATATTTTAGGCCAAGTCAGGTACACTTAAATTATATCAATGGGAAAAAGAAAGTAAATTTTGTTTGTGCCTGCCACCATAAGGATTTGTGCTAAGATGTTTGTCCTCCTATTGATTCTAATATCATTTTGGATTTTCTTGAACACTCCCTGAGCTTGTCTCCTGTGTAGCACTACCCCCTTAGGAGTTGCTAAAGAGCTGGGTCCCCCTATAGTCCTGCACAGCTAGGCATCACACATTTTCTATTCAGACTTGTACCAGGAGACAGAAAATCAGTCTTTGAGCTTTGTTTCAAAGTTGCATTAGGGATATAGAATTTGGATTGGGAAAGGGGTGTATGGTATGCCCAAGGGAATGGCAACTGAGGACAAACTTCCTGAACTATACTACAAGTCCCAAAGTCAGAACTTCTCTTCTGGGAGACCTCTCCAGCCTCTCCTAGTGTAACACCCCAAACCCCAGATAAATCCTCTTCTTTATCCAGCTATCTGGAGGAATGCCTGGGCAAGGGAGTCCAAAGCTTCCACTTGAAATGTAACAGTCCCGGGTGTAAAGCTAGTCAGGTTTCCCAGCCAAATGTTCTCTTTCCTCTTTGGCCCAGGGGGTGTAGGAGTACTCACTAAGTCCGTCTCCTGTGCTGCTGTTGGGTAGGTGGCTGCTACCAGGCCCATCAGCTGGGCCGCTCTTTCCCTGTCAGCAGGTGGTCCTCTCTCAGCGGGCCAGTGAAGTCTACAGTTTTCTTCCTTTCAAGGTCCCTCTGCCTGGAAGCGAGCCCCTTCCAGCCTGGGTTCCCTTCCAGGCTCCTGCATCTCAACCTCACTTCTCCATCTTCCACCTACACTCCCCTGCTACTGTGCAGGCTTTCTTACTTTTAATGGTAGCCTACAGTGGGTGAGCACTATATTAGCAAGCCATCGAAATCCAGAATTTCTGAATTGGAAGGGCCATTGAAGTCAATGGGAATTTGAAGCAGGCTCTAAAGGAGTGTGTTTTACAGAGAACATGTATGTAAAATTGTGCAAAATGGTTGAAGAAGATCCTGGCAGCACTGACTGAGATGATGTGGGCAAAATCAGCCTGATGTACCTCCTTTTAACCAGTTCCTGCCCAGCCAATAGCAAAATGATGGCTGAGCGGGCTCTAATCGATCTGGGTGGGCATAATATGATGTCCTCCTGGATCGTGTCTCGCGAATGCCTGCCGAGCCGCTCTGGTGAGATCTGTCAACGGCTGTGTCCCTCAGACACAGCCGGTGACAGATCTGTGTAGTGGCCCATTTCTAGTACCATGTGACTGCTGTGACTAATCACAGCAAGTCACATGACAATTGTAAACAATCGATGGCTTCCTTTCATGCCACCCATTTTATACAATTATCTATCTGTGTCAGGTGATTAGCTCTGGCCAATCACAGCTAATCACAAAAAAGCCTGAAAGAATTGATTTCATTAATTTTAATGTAAAAAAAAAAAAAATACTGATCACTTCCCTAGAGTAGTACAATGTTACTATGGTAACATTATACTACTCTGGTCACAGTGTGTTAAGAAAAAAAATTTTGTAAAAAAGAAAAAAAAAGTAATTAAAAATAAATAAATAAATAAAATAAATTGAAATAAATATATATATTTTTTTCATGCTGTCACCAGTCAGTGTCCCTGATCACTGCAACACCAGTTATATGATGACGTTGTACTGCACTGGTAGCAGTATGTTAAAAAAAATTGTGAAAATGTTTTTTTTTATTTAATAATTTTCCAAACAAAGTATGACAAAAAAATGACAACTTTAAAAAACTTGCCATGCCTCCTACTAAATATCTCAGACTTACTTACCAAAAAGGGGTAATTTGGGGGATGTATGTACTGTCTTTACATTTTTGGGCTTCAAGAAATTACATTGGCCGTCAGTGTTTCATGATCAATCGATTTTGAGATACAATAGATTGTGGACTCTATAACTTTCTTACAGACTAAATAATAAATACTGATTTAGGTTATTTTCACCAAAGAAATGTAGAAATGAATACATCTTGGCCTAAATTTATGAAGAACAATTATTTATTTGCAAAATTTTATAACAGAAACAAAGAAAAACTTATTTTTTTTCCAGATTTTTGTTTTTTTCGTTAATTTAGCAAAAATTATAAAAACCCAGTGGTGATTAAATATGACCAAAAGAAAGCTCTAGTAATGTGAACAAAATGATAAAAATTCAGTTTGGGTACAGCGTTGCATGACCGCCTAATTTCCATTCAAAGTAAAAGAGCGCTGAAAGCTGAAAATTGGCAGGAATGGAGTAAAAGTGCCCGTTATTGAAGTGGTTAAGAATCCTACCATGGGATAGTAAGATAGAAAAGTGGGACCTGAAGGCACTAACCTTTGGTCCCTTTCCCCCAGAGCCTTTGGCGAATCTGTGCTGTCAAAAATAACACTGAAATTTGGACCCGGCTCAGTATACCTACACTTGAAATTCAGTCTGAACCTATGACAATCTGAATTTTAAGATCAACTTTAATGAAAAGATTAACTGATCACTTAATCTCGATAACAAACATAATTTGCTGTCTAAGCTGTGCTTTACAAACACTAGGAATAAATGTGAGTGCTACACTATATTGCCAAAAGCATTGGGATGCCTGTCTTTACATGCATGCACAGTAACCTTAATCACATCCGAGCCTTAATCCATAGGGTTCAATATTGAGTTGGCCCACCCTTTGCAGCTATAACAGCTTCAACTCTTCTGGGAAGGCTGTCCACAAGGTTTAGGAGTGTGTCTTTGGAAATGTTTGACCACTCTTCCAAAAGTGTATTTGTGTGGTCAGGCACTGATGTCGGGTGAGAAGGCCTGGCTTGCAATCTCCGCTCTAAATCATCCCAAAGGTGTTCTATCGGGTTGAGGTCAGGACTCAAGTTCCTCCACCCCAAACTCATCCATGTCTTTATGGACCTTGCTTTGTGCACTGGTGCGCAGTCATATTGGAACAAGAAGGGGCCATCCCCAAACTGTTCCCACAACGTTGGAAGCATGAAATTGTCTAAAATGTCTTGGTATGCTGATGCCTTAAGAGTTCCCTTCACTGGAACTAAGGAGCCAAGTCCAACCCCTGAAAAACAATCCCACAACATAATCCCCCTCCACAAAACCTTACACTTCGCACAACGCAGTCAGGCAAGTACCGTTCTCCTGGCAACTGCCAAACCCAGACAGGTCCATTGGATTGCCAGACAGAGAAGCGTAATTTGTCACTCCAGGGAATGCGTCTCCATTGCTCTAAAGTCCAGTGGCAGCATGCTTTACATCACTGCATCCAATGCTTTGCATTGCACTTGGTGATGTAAGGCTTGGATGCAGCTGCTCGGCCATGGAAACCTATTCCATGAACTCTCTACGCACTATTGTTGTGCTAATCTGAAGGCCACATGAAGTTTGGAGGTCTTTAGTTATTGACTCTGCAGACAGTTGGTGAGTCTGCACACTGTGTGCTTCAGCATGTCATTTTTCATGAGTTGCTGTTGTTTCCAGTTGCTTCCATTTTGTTATAATACCTCTAACAGTTGATTGTGGAATATTTAGCAGCAAAGAAATTTCATGGATGGACATATTGCACAGGTGGCAACCTATCACGGTACCATGCTTGAATCCACTGTGCTCCTGAGAGTGACCCATTCTTTCACAAATGTTTGTAGAAGCAGTCTGCATGCCTAGGTGTTTGCGTATACACCTGTGGCCATGGAGGTGATTGGAACGCCTGAATCCAATGACTTGGAGGGGTGTCCCAATACTTTTGGCAATATAGTGTATGTCTATACTCATCTCACCAATTACAGATGTAACATGCTAAGCTGGAAAAGTGAAAACACACCGCAACCAATGTTGTACTCCTTCTGCATGTGTAAGACTATTACAACCATAAGGAACCCATCATCTTTTCTAAAGTGTTAGTTTTTTTCCTGAAATCAATATGTTAGAAATTGGTTATGCTTATTGAACAGCTGTACTCTGTATTCTGTAGCGTGTACAATACTTATGCGTTATGTAGCAGATCATTTAGCAGCATGTGAATACACCATTTAAGTTGAAAAAAAATATCATATCAAGGATTTTCAAATTTATATGTTACTATGGATTACATAAGTGCAAGATGCAGATTATGTCTGCACAGGGGTTCACTGGGTCAAAACATTACATTGATTGCCATTGTAACATGCAGTATATCTGAAACTTTATATTCTCCAGATTTGATGGATGTTTGTAAAAGCAGTAATAAATCAAATGAGTACAACATGTGTGAAGCGCACTGTAGTGGCCATACATTAATATACTATATACACCACATACATTACAATAGAAAAACAAGTTAAAGCCCACCTCAAAACATTTTAATGGATGTGGACCCCCCACCACCTTGACACCAGGACAAGAAATTGAGAGAACAAGGGATAAAAACACAGCAGTAGGTAATGATTGTGGCAAATATCCCTGATGAGAAAAAAACATTGGAATAGCTGTTTAGATTTTAACTATTGTGCCTCCTAAATCAGGCACTCAGAACAATTTGTTGCCTGCTCATAATTTACTTTTTTGCTTGATGTTATTTTTAGATGCTTGTTGTACTTAGCAAAGTTCTTTTTAATAATCAGTTGAAGCCAAGAATTTAAAAGCAAATAAAACCAGCAGTTAATTAGTAAGCACACAAGAAAAGGGTACTTATATACTCCAAAACCCCCCCCCAGAAAATGGTATAAGAATGTTTAAAAATGAGTACAAATTCCCAACTATAGATGTTATACAAACGTGCAGGTTTGTGTATACTGAGAAGTTATGGAGAGTTCTCAGAATTTGGTTTGTTCCCTAGGAAAACAATAGTGAACAGCTGGGAAACTCCATCAGAGCTGATTGATTCTCCTTCCCTTTTTATTTTAGAAAATATGTTTTCTTGGGTTTTTGACACAATACAAACAAGGCTCATAAGCGAAAAGCATACTCCCCCGTTATCTTTAAAGTTGAAGCATTACATCGGACACAAAAGTATTATAATGAATAAAATAAACAAATACCAAAGTGCTTCAGGTAAATGTTATTACCACTGAAACAAATCACTTAGCCAAAATTCCAGATCCCCCACTGCGCCAGGCAGCAGGATGATGATTACACAGAAAGAGAGGATTAGGGACAGAAAGGGAAAAAAGGAGGAGGTGGGGGTACTGGCTGGGAGAACTCCACAGCATCCTAGGAAGACCTACAGCCTACAGGAATTAAGAATTAATTTAAACTTACTTTCCAAAGAACATTCTGTATATGGACCGCTCCTCAGAAAGCAAGTGACAGGCAGTGAGGAGGTACTGTAGCGCCTTCTTTGCCATCTGTTTTACCCCCTAAATGCCGGCCTAGTTGGCCGCAATCTTGAGCATTGTGCGTGATTGCAGGGTGGTTGCAGCACATTCCAATTCACTTGTAGGAATCTTGATAGATGGGCAGAAGTGCATTCCAAGAGCAACAGGGGGTATGTTACCTACTGCAGCCACAAAACAATCCACTCTGACTGTATGTATAAACCCCTGGACACCGTCTTCCCAGTTAAAGGGAGAACAGGTTAGGTTTTCCAAAAACACAGCTCAATTGCAGGGATTTACTGCCCCAACCACAAGTGTAAATGAACACTAAATCAGAGAAGCGACTGAAGATGGGAGAAATTAGAACATTAAAGTGGAACTATGGGCAAAACCTTTTTTCACTTTAAATAGCGTAAGGAAGAGTTATAACTCCTGTCAGTTTGGTTTTGCCATCTGGGTCCCATTTGGGGGATATTTTTTTCACTTCCTGCCCCCTAGCCAAACAGGAAGTGATGGAAACTCCCTGCAAATGAAGGGGATCTGGCTCCTGTTCCTTTAAATGCACTGAACAGTCACTAGTTGGGGCTAATCTGGTTTCCCACCAGAGTGCTTCTTCCTTTATCTGCCCAGGGAGTGTAGGTGTACTCACTTAGATAATCTCCTGCACAGCTGGTGGGATGGCTGCTGCTACCAGTCCTATCAGCTGGGCTGCTCCTTCCCTGCCATACAGGTGGTCCTCGCTCAGGAGGACAGTGAGTTCCGAGTTTTCCTCTTCTTCAGTTCCAGGCTCGCAGAAAGGCCCCATCTCACTAGGTGTCCTAGCATCCTTCCTCCATCAGCCTCACATCTTCCTCCACTTTTCTTACCTCTCCCTCCACCACACTCCTGTCACTCAGCAGGCTCTTACACTTTTAAGGGAGTCCCAGACCCTTGCCAAGCCTTTTGTTGGGACTGGCTGAGGTCCCTCAAGAGTGCAGCCAGCCACTCCTCAGATCCACCCACTGCCTTCAAGGCCCTCCTCCAAAAGCCTCAGAGCAGGGGGAAATTCCAGAGGGGCTGGCCTGAAGAGTCTCTCAGCCCTGACCACAATTTGACCCCTCTGGCTATTACACCTGAGCTGCTAACCAGCTCCTGTCTAAACATTAGGGTCTAGCTTCTCCTAGCTAAAGGGTGCTACATGTATGTAAACCCAACAATGAACTTTCTCTTATTTGCTCTCTTTTGGTCTACTAAATGTAACAATTAAATTGTATTATCTATTCAATAAGTGCAGAAAATACCTGTTGGTTTGGCCAGAAACCTTGTGAGCTGATAACTTCCTGTATTCTCTGCTTCTCCATTAAAATGGGTTTATGTAAATGAGGAGGGGATATGGAGATAAGGAGAGGTCTATGATGTAATCCATCAGAAATGAAGTAGGTTGGGCTGATAGTGCCTACTTATGAATTCAGAGCTGCATTGTCATATCAAAGAGGATGGTAGAGGTGTTTTTTATTTCTAGCTTATGTTTAACATTGATAGATCAATCAAAGATTTAATAATTTCAAAAAATCTTTCACTCAAGAATGATAATTTCCTGCAATAAAAGTAAAATACTAAATTCGATGAATTCGAATGGATTGTCCAGATGATCAGTCCTTTTCAATAAAATCTATCCTATGAAAGCCAATGTGTTCACTACGAAATTGTGCCCCTTCTATCTTTTCATTGCTTGACTCCTTCATGATGAAGGGTAAAACAAATCTTAATGCCTGAACACAGTTTTGCAACTTCATGTGTTAGTAAAACTGTACATATTATCGCAATCACTTGGTGTACCTAGATGAAGGAATGGGCTTTCATTTGGTGGTAAATAGTAATGCATATCTCCTGATTTTTTTTATCAAAGGAAAAATTGCTCCAAACGTAAACAAAATCATTTTTTAAAACCTACCATGACCTACCACCAAAGAAAAATACAAAATAAATTCCCCTGCTCCTGACGATCGCAGTGATGCCACATATGTGTTTATTATTTGTTGTTTGTATCCATACTAGGGCCCAGAAATAATAGTGCACATTCTGCATTTTTATCTTACATACAGTGCCGTGAAAAAGTATTCATACCCCTTGAAAATGTCCACATTTTGTCATGTTACAACCAAAAACGTAAACGTATCTTATTTGGATCTTATGTGATAGACTAACATAAAGTGGCACATAATTGTGAAGTGGAAGGAAAATAATAAATAGGTTCAAAAATTTTTTACAAATAACTATCTGAAAAGTGTGGCATGCTCAGCCCCCCTAAATCAGTACTTTGTAGAACCTCCTTTCGCTGCAATTACAGCTGCAAGTCTTTTATGGGTATGTCTCTACCAGCTTTGCACCCTGATATAGCTATTTTATAATTAAATTAAATATTATTATTTTATTATTTATTTATTTTTTTTACACACACTTCCTATTAATAAGCAGCAACAAATACAATGTATCTTTTTCTCCATTCAAGAGGAGAAAAACACAGTGATGGGCTGTACAGTGACTGATTACTGTGATAGCCAATCAGACATAGTTGTTAGTATACTGTATATAAAGCTGGCCACAATCTGATTGTACAATCTACTTTAGATCTGCCAACAATTATATAGTTCTTTACTTTTAACAGGCAATCACAATACATTGTTTTTCATAAATGGGAGGTTGTACCAGATCAAACTGTAACGTGTATGAATTAGCTTAAAAATATACAGGGGTTGTACAGATTCTAACTTCAGTAATTGGTTTTATAGATATTTAGGTCCTCGCTGTAAACTAATGCGTTGTCTCATCTTCTCAGGACTGTTTGCATTTTTTATTCTTCAGGTGAAATATTAAACCGTCAACAAGTTGAAACTAACAATAGAAGACTCTCACAGTACAACTCTGTCTCTCTTAAATACACATGTACCCTTGTACTCACCTGTTTTGTGCTCCATGGTTACCATGGCAATGTTTTTCTGAAGTTGGCATAAATTAGTGTAATTGCTCTTTGAGATAATTTTCTGTTGTTTTATATTAACATCTTACATAAAAGCATATGGCAAATATCATCTTCAATGTGTCTGAGTCCCATCATACAATATCACCCTCATCAAAATACTATAAAAAGAACTTGAAGCATAAATAGAACTACTGCAGCTGAATAAATATTTAAAAGACACATAAAGTAACTATTTTTTCCACCAAAAGATTTAAAAAATACTCTACAAACATTCTTGAAGCCCAACTCATATTGTTGGCTTGGACAAACCCTTTCTGTAATATACAAGTAGGTCATGATACTCAGACATCAAGTGATACTAAACTTTGGTTTTAAAAAAAAAATCTAAATGTATTCGTAAACCAAAAAATACCTACTATGTCTCTCAGCTTCCTCCAAATCACCAAATTCTTTTTTTTTTTTTGCTACCGTGATCCAACTTCCTGTTAAAGCAGTAGTAAACCGCATAAAAAAACCCCAAAAAACACTCCCTACAAGGCAATAGCATAATGTGACAGTATGCATTGCAATCTTCCATCTCCACCCGGTCTTCCTTTCGGTTTCTTGAGCTCGGACTATCTGACTGGCTGAGCCATGATGATGTCACTCCCGCGCATGCGCATGGGAGTCATGGGCCACGGCACACTGCTCTGAAGGAACGGTATGGGTATGCCGTTCCTTCAGAGTGCACAAATAAAAAAGCCAATATCTCCTAAGCTGTGAACGTTTAGGAGATATTGATTTTACCTACAGGTATGGTTTATTATAAGCTTACCTGTAGGTAAAACTTAACAAAGTGGGTTTACTTCCATTTTAAAGCATGGCTATGTCCGTTCTCCATGGTTCTACTGTATGTAGGAACATAGCCACCCTCTCTTGCTTGCTCTATAGATGGATTAGGGACTATGGTGTATGGGATTTGTAGTGTGCGTAGAGCAGTGCACCTGACCACAACTAACATACACTGCTTGTTCCAAACAAATGGAAGTTTTTAGATGTGGACAAGTGACTGCTCATCATTACTACTGCTCCTTTTAGTCTTCCCAGGCAGCAGAGATTTCCATCAGAAATTATGTAGGCACTAATCCTACAGATTTTGAACACTCTGCTCTAGTACTGATCAATGAAAGCAGCAGTGATAGCGACCCATGTTGCAACCTGGCCACATTCTGGTGTCTGCCCTGAGAGCCACTGGTTCCAAGTGAGCTTAGCGCTGGTGCTTTCTAGTAGACAAACTGGCGCACTTCACAATTTCCATTGGAGGGTGGGTGCTCTGCCGATATCATTTGAGCTGCAGTCGCACATGATAGGTGTGGCTGTAGCTCAATACATAGTGTTGTGACAAGGTGCATCCCAAATGTGTGCAGTGAGTGCAGTGTGTCCCCACTCCTTTGGGGCTCCTGTGCACTGCACACACTGTACACACTAGGGGCACGCTAGTGTAGAAAAATATTAAATATTGTAAGAATAATCAGATACCCTTTGAACAGGGTTAAATTAATTGATCTAGACACTAAGACCTACAGTATAAAAGAAAACCTCCATAAGGTGTCTTGTAATTGCCTGCAAGTAGATTACAATGATCAAGGTATATGTAAAGATATCACGTAGGAGCTGTAGAAGGTTACAGAGTAACCTCCCATGAATGGGGAACTGAGCCAGTATTCTAAATCAGGCAGGAAGCCCAACATTTTGTTTATATAGGTCTTCTTGTTTCACAATTGTGCCTGCGCCATTTCATTTTGTAAATAATTAGAGTATTTAGACTCTAATTGATCTATTTGAAAGAGTGATTTGTTTCCACAGTCTGACATTTTATACCTGGCAGCTGTTTGGAAGTGATTAAGCAAGAGCTGTGAAAATTCAGACCCCGTGAGATCCAATGATCCTCTGAGCAACTGTGCACCTGTATCTTTGTTATGCTGACTTCAGCATTTGCTGTATCAACAACTATCTTGCTTTACACTTTCTTCGTTGTCATTGGCCTGCTGGCCCATATTATTTTTTCATTATTATCTCATTTATTACCTTTTGTTTTGTCATCTTGCACTGTATGTGATTTTTGAAAATCCCGGTAAATACTTTTGTAAAGAAAATTCAGGTCTTCCATGGGTATACTGGGAATGCAGAAGAAGAGATCAAGAAGAATTGTAAAGCCGAGTATATCCTTTAATAGCTATAATGGCTGAAGGCCCATGCTATGGGCTATGGCAACAATATATGTGAGCATGCCACGGGAATTATCATTGATTGTGTGCAGTGTGTCCAATGCCATATACCACATTAGTAAGATTTAAAAATATTTTCTTTTATACAAACTAAAGATATTTGTGTATCCCCACACATCAAACTATGTTTTCTGTGGAATTTGGACTTTGAATTCAGTTTCCCATTAAGTCTTCTAAACATGATCTGCAACAACTACTAAGAAATAAATACATTTTTGACTTCTGAGAGAGGAATAACATACTGTATATGCAATGCTTATACTTTGAGGTAGTCAAGCAATAACTACCAAGTCTACAAAACACAGGGTAATTAAAAGGTACGGGCTGAGATTGCAGACCAACGTGAGAGATGACATACACAAAAGTCCCCCCGCCAGGTACTGAGGTCCTAAAGTGATAAGTTGCAGGATTTGTATGGTACCTGTGGTGTTGGCAATGAGTGCAAGGAGATCATTAATGTGTCTTCATACTTAGATGACACTGTTGTTTTCAATTACACATTACTGCACTATGCATACAGACCTGTATGTTCTACAACCCACAAAGCTGCACTCTGTACTCTGTACAGTATGTGTTTCCACACAAGTCCACTTTGCGTTTTATGTTGTACATTTTAAACTTTGCACTACTCTTCTCTGTACACTGTCAAGTACATTATATACCCTACACCACTCTGCTCTGTACACTGTGCTGTACAACATATACTTCACACTGCTCCACTCTGTACTCTGTGCTGTACAACATACAGTATACTTCACATTGCTCAACTCTGTACACTATGCTGTACAACTTACAGTATACTTCACACTGCTCCACTATGTACACTGTGCTGTACAACATATACTTCACACTGCTCCACTCTGTACACTGTGCTGTACAACTTACAGTATACTTCACACTGCTCCACTCTGTACACTATGCTGTACAACTTACAGTATACTTCACACTGCTCTACTATGTACACTGTGCTGTACAACATATACTTCACACTGCTCCACTATGTACACTGTGCTGTACAACATATACTTCACACTGCTCCACTATGTACACTGTGCTGTACAACATATACTTCACACTGCTCCACTCTGTACACTATGCTGTACAACTTACAGTATACTTCACACTGCTCCACTATGTACACTGTGCTGTACAACATACACTTCACACTGCTCCACTCTGTACACTATGCTGTACAACTTACAGTATACTTCACACTGCTCCACTATGTACACTGTGCTGTACAACATATACTTCACACTGCTCCACTCTGTACACTGTGCTGTACAACATATTCTTCACACCACTCTGCTCTGTGCACTGTGCTGTACAACATATACTTCACACAGCTCAACTCTGTACTCTGTGCTGTACAACATATACTTCACACTGCTTCACTATGTACACTGTGCTGTACAACATATACTTCACAGTGCTCCACTCTGTACACTGTGCTGTACAACTTACAGTATACTTCACACTGCTCAACTATGTACACTGTGCTGTACAAAATATACTTCACACTGCTCCACTCTGTACACTGTGCTGTACAACATATACTTCACACTGCTCCACTATGTACACTGTGTTGTACAACATATACTTCACACTGCTCCACTCTGTACACTGCTTCTGTTTGGCCGACTGTTGGTGCCAACTGACCCACGTTCCTGCCCTGCTTCTGCTTGGATTGAACAACAACCCATTGCTGGGAAGTTAGTAGCCTTCGCCATATTGTGCCCAATTCCTTCCAGGGGCCTACTCACAACATCCCAGGCCATTAGCCTTTAAATTCATAAGATAGCTACAGTATATAACATATCCAATGCAGCTCTGAAAATTGTCATGACCCTTTTTGAGTACACTGTGCTGTATGTATGTATACTATACTCCATACCACTGCACTCTGTACACCATGTTGTACATTACATACAGCATACTGCTCCATACTGTACATTATTTTGTACACCAGCTCACTCTGTGCACAGTGCTGTACATTATATTTGTAAAATATTTTGAAAACCATTTACCTTCCACTTCACAATTATGTGCCACTTTGTGTTGGTCTATCACATAAAATCCCAATAACCTACATTTACGTTTAACAAAATGTGGAAAAATTCAAAGGGTGTGAATACTTATATATACTGTGCAGGATATACTTCACACTGGTCCTCTCTGCAGACTATGATGCGCATTATACTGCACACCACTATACCCTGTACACTGTGGTGTACATTCTTTAACCTCTCTAGCGGTATTCCCGTGTAGCTCGGGGTAAAATGTCAGTGCCAAAAGCAGTAACCCCGAGCTACACTCGGGCTTACTATGCGGCGCTGCATAGGGAGTCCCTGCAGAGCTTACCTTGTTCTTTGCTTCCGCGATGTGTCCCCTGCAGCATCCCCGGCCATCTCCTCCGGCCGATGCCGGCATCCGGCTTCTGTGTTCCGGTCCCTGTGACGTCGGGACGTATGGGCGCCGCCGGCGGCGGGAAATTTGAAAATGTTAAAAAATGTCATTTTTTTCAAAACAAATTTTTCATAGTAAAACATTGCTATTTCAACCCATTTCACGTACATTTTGTCCCTAGTGCTTTGTCCTGTGCCCTGCCTGCATTTTGTCTGTTCTTTCTGCCTGGAAACTGAGAAACGTCCATGGCCTCCAAAAAGTGTCCCTTTAGGTCAAAAGCGGTTTTAGATCAGCTAGAGAACAGCGATAGTAAATCAGAACCACTTGCAGAATTGAGTGATAATGATTCGTGGGGAAATTCATCATCAGACACTGAAAATGATTTTGCGACTTTGCTCAGCAATGTACGAACTTGGCGCTATATTTCAAATTTCAGTGTTTTTGGTTTGATTATATTATTGAATTAAATGTATTATTATTATATTATTATTTTTTATGATTATTTATTAAATTATAATTTATGATTTCGTGTTTCAAATTTTATTATACCCGGGATGTTTAATAGACTCTTGTTCAGACAGATTTCAGTGAGTTATTCCTAAAAATTACAGCCTACAATAAAACAACTACATATTTCCATGCAAAATAATGGTACCACTTTCAGCACCAAAAATCTGAAATAATCATACAGCTAGGGAGGTTAAAGCATAGTGCTTCTCCCTGTTGACTGTGACCTGTATTATATACAACATACGATTCCCCACACTAAGCTGTACATTATACTGCTCTATACACTGTTCTCTGCATACATTTCTTATGGTATAGAGCTTCCCTTAATACATGAACACTGCAGAACAACTGATTGGCTCCTTTTTCTGCTTCTCCCTCTCCCAGCCTGAGCTCTGCTGTACAGTGGATTGCCAGAGGTGAAAATGGATTCCAATTCAGGAACTTGCACTGCTGGTATTTAAAAAAAAAATCATTTGGGGCTTATTAACACTTGCATCGCTCTCTACAGAGCGATCAGCATGAGGAGACATTGTATCGCCTCCTCATTGTCTGTTTTAACCCCCTAAATGCCAGACTGCCATGCTACAACTGTGTGCGGTTGCAGTGCAGCATCATTCACTTGGATAGGTCTTGGTTGGAGGGTGGTAATGCCCACAGAACGCTACAGGGGGTATAATTCCTGCAGCGAAGAAACCCATCGTCACCATAGCGGCATGTGTACACCCCTGGCTGCTGTCTTTCCAGCTAAAGGGGGAGCCCTAAATGAATAAAGAGCTGTATCAGGTTGTGTCTTTTATGTCTCCTGGAGTTCAGCTTCAAACACAAATTCAAACACGTACTCTTAGATCTGCTCCGGCTTCTCCATCTGCCTAAAGAGAAAGATTTTTTTTTTTTGCACTAGTAGTGTTGCGTTGTTTAAGAGTTCTTTGCAGGATTATTTTTTAGAAGGCTGGTTATATAGCTTTGATTTAGCACCAACTGCTGCTTGCAATGCAAATAATAAGAATGTTAATTGTTTAGAGTTTGAATTAGGAAATTCCAAGCTTTGCTGTCTTTACATTAAATTGCACAATTTGCTCTCCATGTAACTGTTTTCCACTGCTGTGCCCTACATCAGTAAGTTCCTGGGGAGAGAAGCAATTCACACTGGACGGATTTGCTAAATAAGCTAGAACCTCTTGGTGGCCAACAAAGATCAATGTAAATGCCTCATCCTCGGGGAGTCTATAATTACAGACACACAGAGAAAGGAACCATTTTGAGGAGTTATAGGCAGACAGATGGATTTGGGAGATATCCAGTTTCTATTTGAAAAGAAGGAATTGCCCATCTAATTCATGGTATTGAGACTGTAAAATGTTTAAATTTTTGAGCTTTACTGGGATTAAATGGTTTTTACTCTTTTATTTTCTGTACAGAAACTACCAATCAATGCTGTAATTCAGGTAACCTACAGAATCTATAGCAGTTCGCTAAAACACTAATTTTCATGGTAGCTAATGTAGTGGCGTCACTAGGGTTGGTGTCACCTGGTGCAGTAAAACATGCTGTTACCCCCCCTCAATACTTTTTTACCCCCCTCCCCACAAAGTACAGACCTCTCTCCCACACAGGAATAGCAGACACAGCGGGGTGGATGTGGTGCTGGGTAGCAGTGCAGGTGGTCAGGAAAGTGATTGAGGCATGGGGTACAGAGTGCACATGCACAGGGATGGGGGGACTGGATGTTTGACACCAAGGTAGATGCAGGCCAGAGCAGAGGGTAGGTGAAGGACCAGGTGGATGAGTGACAGCTGGAGGAGATGCAGCTATATGTGCCCAGATGTGGGGGTTATGGATAATGGAGCCTAGGGATGATGCATAGTGATGATGAAGAAGAGGATGGAGGACACTGGGATGCAATGATTGGTCAGGGCACCGGCAGTGAGGATGCAGAGGATGATCAGCCAAGCACAGGTCGGCTATCAGAGATCCAGGTGGGGCAAAGCCCAATGCACACTGCTACACATGGTTGTAAGCTGTCATCTCCCTGGACTGTCCTCTCCCCCCACCACACACAGGCCTGGGGACCACCTGCAAATGTCAAAGAGATGGCGTGGGAGTGTGTGGCAGTCGGCAGCCAATCCGATTCTAAAGAATGGTGGGGCATGACTGGGAAAGAGAGAGATAAAGAGCAGCAAAACCTGAACCTAGAGGATTGGATAATGTGACAGGAGGACTGCACGGGCCCCCCTGGAGCAGGGGTGGGTTAGCAATTGCGAGCCCCTATGACCCATTTAACTATGCCAGTGGTGTCACCCAATTGCGGTCCACACCCTCATAATGATGCCACTGAGCTAATGCACAAAGAATCAGGTTCCCCACCAGTGGCACTTCACCTGGGACCTTTCTAGCAGCCTGGCCAGCGATGCCAGTAAAAGCTGGAAGGGGAAAACAATGTATTAAACGATGTATACACTGTGCTTTTGCAATGGGCATATTAATACCTATAAAAATGTTAACAACTATTAGGCTGCTTTCACACTGATCCGTGTGTGCAGCACAGTGCACCTTTCCTGTGGGTTAGCTGCAGTGAGCCATAGATTTCTATTATATCTTGAGGGTTTGGTGAGCTTTCTGAAAGTGCACCATGCCCACAAGATATAATAGAAATCTATGTCAAAGCACAGCCAACCCACAGGAAAGCCGCAGGTGCATTGTGCTGCACACAAGTAAACTGCATTGCACTAGTGTGAAATCAGCCTTATACAGTGCTCAGGACAGTAAGGATTTGTTTACATTTGCAATTTGGGGGGGCAATAAAACCTCATAGTTGAGACGTGTTTCTACCACACCCCACAACCACTGGTGTGGCGCCAGGTGTCACAATGGCGACCCTGCCCCCTTTTCCAGGGGACCCATGTGGCCTCCGTGTCATATTCTGATTTACAGGAGGGGTGGCATATACAGGAACCGATCCTCCCCATTTTCCCCCAGAAATCATTGGAAGCCAGCTTTCAGTAGGAAAATGTTCATTATGCTATTCAAA
This sequence comes from Staurois parvus, assembly GCF_062004578.1. Lineage (NCBI taxonomy): Eukaryota > Metazoa > Chordata > Amphibia > Anura > Ranidae > Staurois > Staurois parvus. The sequence continues at coordinate 10,154,830 of NW_028318117.1, read as the reverse complement.
ATAGAAAATCTGAAATTGTGAAACATTTAATGTAATTGGAACAAGAAATTGTTACCAAAAACCTGGTGTACTTTAACATTACAACAAGAGGTGGTGTACAAAAAAACATAAAGTTCCATAAAGCCCCTGGACAGCATGTTAAAAACGTGCTTATGATATTGTAGGTCTTCTGTTCTTTCTTACATCATCTGGCTCTCTATGGAGTAGGATTTGCTGGTGGCAGGGAGATAAGTGGATTCCCCATGGCATAAGAATGTATTATATCTAGCTGGATGCCACATTTGGTGTATACCATCCTGTGAATATGGAATATGCTCTCTGGCTCCTGTGATTTACCAGTTTGAAAGTTGTGGATATTGCTCTTCTTTTCTCTTTCCTGTGATTTACCAGTTTGAAAGTTGTGGATATTGCTCTTCTTTTCTCTTTCCTGTGATTTACCAGTTTGGAAGTTGTGGATATTGCTCTTCTTTTCTCTTTCCTGTGATTTACCAGTTTGAAAGTTGTGGATATTGCTCTTCTTTTCTCTTTCCTGTGATTTACCAGTTTGGAAGTTGTGGATATTGCTCTTCTTTTCTCTTACCCTTTGATTTACCAGTTTGGAGGTTGTGGATATTGCTCTTCTTTTCTCTTTCCTGTGATTTACCAGTTTGGAAGTTGTGGATATTGCTCTTCTTTTCTCTTTCCTGTGATTTACCAGTTTGAAAGTTGTGGATATTGCTCTTCTTTTCTCTTTCCTGTGATTTACCAGTTTGGAAGTTGTGGATATTGCTCTTCTTTTCTCTTTCCTTTGATTTACCAGTTTGGAGGTTGTGGATATTGCTCTTCTTTTCTCTTTTCCTTCCTTTCTTCTTTGGAATTTAATTGAGAACCAGGTTATGTGTCCTCTAATATGTTAATTGACCTCAATCTAGTTGATGCATGCCATGCGGGTCCGGGTTCCACAAGGGTGTGTAGACTTTATATTTCCTTTTTCTACTCCTATGCCTGCCCCCAATACCTATTTTATCCTTTCTATTCTGCCAACATAGATTGTGTCTGACAAGTGCAACACTCACACAACCAGTCCTGAGGAAGCAATTGTAGCACTACCCTCAAAGGAACCGTTGAGTTTGATTTGGTCCCTGTAAGCTCTGCATGGCCAGGCAACACGCATTTTCCATATCTTCATACAGAGAGTCAGTAAAACAGTACATGAGCTGGTTTTTAGTTGTTTGAGTGGTTACCAACTTGGATGGGATCTAAGGGTATATGGGATGCCCAAGGAACTTCAAACTTGAGGACAAACGTCTTAGCAACCTGTACGCTGTATAAAAATGTGTGCAGCACCACCCCCTTAGGAGTTAGTGAAGATCTGGGTCCCCCTATGGTCCTGATCAGCCAGGCAACTTGCATTTTCCTTGCATTCCAGAGACAGTAAACAGTCCTTGAACTTGTTTTTTTTATTTTATTAGGGGTAATAAACTTGGATGTAGTTGAGGGACACAAGGGATGCCTAAGCAACTGTAAACTGAGAACAACTACCTAGCAATTATGTACAAGTCTTTTAAACAGTAAAAACTCTTCTGGGAGAGCTCTCTAGCCTCTCCTGGTGTACCACCCCAAACCCCAGATAAATCCTTGGTATAGAGCGAGTCAGGTTTCCCACCCAAATACTCCTTGAACCCTAACTGGTCCCCCTGCCTGGGGATTGGCCAAGTTTCCTCAAACATGAAAATCTGGGCCTCCTTCCCTCCTCTGCCCCTCTTCCAGAAAGTGCCAGAAGTTTATGGAAGGTTGGGAGGGCTCCAGAAGCCCTGACCTGTAGAGTTTCCCAGCCTGTCCTGAGGTTAACTCACTACCTCATTCCCATGCTGACTCATCCCAGGCTTCTGATTGCCATGACAGCCAAGCATAGTGACCACATGGATTTGTTTACAAACAAATTTGCCAACTCCAGCTGTCATTTCTCCTTCCTCAGCCAAAGACACAGTTGAAACTAAATATAGGTTGTAGCTGTTATTGTGCAATACATCGAGTAAAAAATGTATTTTAAAAAAACCTAGAAATGCATTAAAAACTGTGTTAACTAACAAAAAACAAACAAATATTAAACATTGTGCTGTTCATTTGCCAGCTTAAATTAGAAAACAAAAATACATAAGAATGTCATTTAACAAAATTGTGTAAAAAATGAAAGCCTAAGGCCTCCCACACGGGACATTTATTTACCTCTCCTAGAAGCCAGCAACATTTGTCCAGAAAAAAATTCCTGATGCTTGTGTCTAAGGCTTTTACAAGCTGTTAGCAGCTTTTACAGGCGTCAAGCTCGGGGCATTAATTAATTTCATGGCAAGAATAAATTATTTATTCTGACCACTGACTTAACTTAAAGCTGAAGCACTAAACATGCCTAGCGTTTACGCACATTTAGTAGCATCAAGCATTTTTATGTCCAAACTCTGCTGCTGCTGCTGCTGGACACACTGGCAGTGGCACATAAGATAAAATGGAGGGGAGTTTGGAAGTAGTAAAACATAACGCCCGACGCCCCTAAAAGTGGCTGCAAAAATGCCCTTTATGCATTAGGCCTTATATGTCCTTAAAAAATAAAACATTTTTAGGTAAGGAAATTAGTGATAAAGTTATTGCAATAGCACTTTTCTTATGCTGTACTGCATAAAACCATATAAACTAGTTTCAATCCTTATGGGATCAAAATAATGTTCATTGTTTGGGAAATATTCAACAAAACAACCATTAATTAGTCATAGACTGTCTTTCACAAATTCACATGTTGCAGATGTAACACCCTCCAGGTTAGCTGTGTTTGATTTTTTTTAGATAGAGGCTGAGTCAGCCTGGGAGTAAGACAGGAGTTCACCTCAAGCAGGCTGGGCGGCTCTACAAGTCAAGGATTCTGGAGCCCTCCAACCTTTCCAGAAACTTGGAGAACTTTCTGGAAGAGGAGCAGAGAAGGGGAGGATGCCCAGATCTGCATGTTTGAGGGACCTTGGCCAATCCCCGGGCCATATCAGAGAGCTTTGAAAGAAGGGAAAGAGAGTTTGGTGGAAGATGGATTGAAGGAAGGCTGGAGTGTGGAGTCTGACAGGGGGCTCCAGGGAGGGGACCTACCTACAGGCTCAAGGACTGTTTTACTGACTCTGAAAGTACAAGTGTGGAAAATGCATGTTGCCTGGTCTTGCAAAGCTTAGGGGGACCCAATTCAAATCCAGAAGCCCCTTAGGGGGTAGTGCTACACAAATATATACAAATACACAATGGATATCACCCAACAATGCCTGCTTTTTCGCCCAGTTACTGGGTTTCTGGTTTGCATTGCAATATCACTAGCCTGCCTCCCCTTGCAATATCACCAGCCTGCCTGTTTGTAAAGATATTGACATCTATGCATCAGCCATTCAGGTCATGTTGCCAAGAGGGAAGAAAGAGGAAGAGAGAAGGAAGAGGTGAGGATTGCGATACAAGAAAAGAGTCTAAATGCCACTATGGAAGTGGATGGAATCAGGACTGGTGGACTGTGGTTGACTGAGAAGGAGAGAGCACAGGAGGGCCTTATCAGTGGCCTAAACTGCTATTGCCAAGGAATTCCTGCGAGCAGGCTGGCTTGGGGACATGTGTATGTCCATGGCATGCCACGGGGAACTTTGATTAGGTATGCACATGCATGAAGGAATGTGCGTGGCTGTATGCACGAACACATTAGCATGTCCACAATCAATGCTGCTGCCAGATGGCCTATCTGACACAATTTGAGTGAGTGGTGCTTACTCAGTCATGCAAAACTGCACCTAAATGAAATTTTTATACTTTTTTTAGGCACAGAGAGCTTTCTTTTGGTGTTTTATTCACCCTTGGATTTTGATTTTTTTTTGCTATATAAATGAACAAATACCATGTATTTTGAAAAAAACCCCACATTTTTCTTTTGTCTCTGTTATAATATAATTATGCAAATAATAATATTTCTTCATAAATTTAGGCCAAAATGTATTCTGCTACATTACTTTGGTAAAAATAACCCAAATCAGTGTAAATTATTTAGTCTGTGTGAAAGCTATAGAGTTTAAAAACTATGATGTATATATATATTTGAAAATTGATCAATCCTAATGTACTGACAGTCGACCTCGTGTCTTGAGGACCTAAAATGCCAGGACAGTAGAAATACCCTCCAAATGACCCCTTTTTGAAAAGTAGACCAACTGAGGTATTTAGTAGGAGGCATGGTGAGTTTTTTTTTAAATGGAAATGTTTTGTCACAATTTTTTGGAAAATGAAGAAATTAAATAGAAGGTTTTTTTTCACAGTTTGTTTTTACATACTTTCACCAGAGCAGTACATGGTCATCATATTTTTAAAACTTTTTTTTTTCTGCAATGTTTTTCCTTTTTTCCCTTTTTTACATACTGTGATCAGAGCAGTGCAATATTACCATAGTGACACCAGAAACAAACAACCAGAAAAGATGAGTAGCAAAAAAAATGTCAGTGGCCTCTACTTGTAAAATTATTCCTGTTTTGGGGGTCGTCTGATTGTTGCCCATCTTGTGCACCTGTTGCTAATTGCATGAACATCAAAGCAGCTGAAACTGATTAAAAACCCCCTCTGCTACTTAACTGAGCAGATCAATATCCCAGGAGCTTCATTAACTTGATGCTATACTCTGATTAAAAAGTGTTCCTTTCATTTTTTTGAGCAGTATATATATATATATATATATATATATATATATATATACACACATATACAAGAATGGGGTGCGTGCCTTAATGCAATAGGCACACCTATTCCTAAAGGTTTCCTGGAGATGAGGAGTAAAAAGCCCCCCCTGCTGGCCAGTTCAGGAACTCGGAGTCAGTGCAGCAGGCACTTTCCAGCCTAGCCCTCCTGGTGAGCAGAGAGTGCCTGGAGCTGAGCTTCAGCCTGGGATAGGGGTTGGGATGAGGCAAGGAATAGGGAGAGCAGAATAGGGGGCGAGTCACTGCACTTTGGGCCTCTGGGTTGTACTTGCCCCCTGGGCCAAAGTTGCCAGTCAGCCCCTAATGCCAAAGGATACAAGTTATAATGTAAGTAGATACTTTTTCTTGTATAATAAAGCAAAACATACTACACTATCAGCACCTTCTTTCCTTTTTATTAGTTGTTAACCCTTGGAGGAGGGAATGGAACCAGGGAAGTTACTGCTAGAAAAGAGCAGCGAAGAGTGCCTGGAGCTCTGTAATAATCCTAAACTGTCTTTGACTCCATACTTACCTAGAGGTCTACCTGTAAAGGTGAGGAAACATCCAGACATTATACTGTGTGGAGTGAACACTAGGGATTCACTAGAGGTGGATTGCTGCAGAGTGCTCTGAAGATTTATATCACAGAATATTTTATTTATTACAGATACTTATATAGTGCCATCAATTTATGCAGCGCTTTACATATATATTGTACATTCACATCAGTCCCTAACCCTCAAGGGGTGTACAGTCTAAGATCCCTAACTCACATTCATACACTGGGGCCAATTTAGGCAGGATTCAATTAACCTACCAGCATGTCTTTGGAGTGTGGGAGGAAACCAGAATACCCGGAGGAAACCCACATAGGCACAGGCAGAACATGCAAACTCCAGGCAGGTGGTGCTGTGGTCGGGATCCAAACCAATGACTCTAGTATTGCCAGGTTTAAGTGCTTACCATTTAGCCACTGGGGCTGCCCAGTATTGGACTGGGACAATTTTCCTTAGCACATTGAACTTTTATGCATGATTTATTGGACTTTTTTTGTATGAAAAAGCATGTAGATTTTTTTTCACTAGATGAGGCACATTGTGTGATATTTTGGCATTTTATTTGCATGCAGCACTTTAGTATATGTGATATTGATGAGATTTGCACAAGTCTGTGTTTTATTTATTTTTTTATTTTATTTATATACAATTTCTATACAGTGCACTTTTTGTGATTTATTTGAAAATTTGTGAAAAGCTATACACTTAAATGAAAACTAATGCAGCCATCACATCGAAGAAGTGGTAAATTACAATATAAGTGTTTGCTTTTGGGTTTAATACCAATTTTTTTTTAATCCAAACAACTTTTTATTGTCAAGATAATAGAGAAAATGGAACAGTACTTACAGAATCCACAATGACATTACTGCAACAGCAGGATTACACAGAAATAGAACAACGTGGATACGCAGATCACATAATAAACAGAATAACAGAAATGGTAATCAAACAAAACAGAGACCACAAGGATCCAAAAGTTTCTTGACAATATCTTGCTTTTTCCTTTTTATGTCTTATTCCTTCACGACCAGATGGGGGAAAGGAACAAAGCCCAAAACATGTTGTCAAACAATAAAAAAACCCCAAAAAAACACATCAACAACAACCTATGGTTCACCCAAGACGTCTCATCAAAAAGAATGGGAGATGCATAAGAACACCCCCAGGGGGAGGATTGGAGCCACGCACCTGCTATAAAATATTTAATCCCAATTTACCAACAGTTAAACAGTATAAACCAAAAACAAAGGGTGTATAGCAATATCAGCTCTATGTTATAAGTAAGCCCATTCGTATGTACTGAAAACACTGGATCAACATTACAATCAAGCAAGCAGCATTTTCATGAGCAAACAGCAGTAGCAGACTTCATATTTCTCTTAATACAGGTTTACTTTAAAGTAAGACCGAAAATAAACCAGGCTGATCTCATACAGAGACTTGGGGGGGTTTTTGTTATCATACGGACACATTTATCTTGTAATTAGGAGGTATGCTGACACTTTCCCTGGCTCATTACCTGGAGGAAAATGAAACAACAGATTAAGTCTATTGCCTGCTTATATAAAAAGCCACAGACTTCATTAGTAGAGAAATTAAGTTCTGCATGGTCATTTATCAAAACAGATTGCTAACCAATAGGAAAACTAAATCTGGCTTTACAATAGTAGATTTTCGGATGAACACTTGTACAGATATTCTCAGCAGAATATGGGGCAACTTAAACTTTCCGAACAAAAATTACATTCGCTTTTAGAAATTCATCTTTTCTGCACCTTCCAAGTTTCCCCTCACTGTGGTCATAAAAAAAATATAGAATTGACCCCAATAATGATTAGAAAAAGAATGAATATTCTTACAAACATGGCTTTTTCAGTGGGAATGTGGGGGAACACAATTCCGGCACCTCATATTATGGCAGGAGGTGCTGGGGTGTGCAGGAAGGTCTATTGATGCTAGCTGCTGGGGGATCTTATGTCACTGAAGGGGATTTATTTTTGCATGGTGCCCTATTGTTGCTGGGGAGGCCTATTCTGGCTGGTGGGGGATCTGTTGTTGCTGGAAGGGATCTACTGTTGAGGAAGGGTCTGTTGTTGATGGCTGCTGGAGAGTGTATTGATGCCGGCTGCTGGGAGATCTGTTGTTGCTGGAGTGGTATTTTGTTGCTTGGGGGGGTCTATTGCTACTGGCTGCATGGGATCTATTTTACTGCTTTTCTTGTTAATATTGACAAATTCCATAAACATTACTTAGCACCACAAAATGATACTTGGCTGTGTATTCTCTATATTGAGCAATATTGGGAGGTGGGTAGGGGTGGAACCAAGGGACTGTCCTTGGAGGTGGGAAGGGGGGAGGATACAAATAGTAATTCAAAAGGGGGGAATTCCTGCACCGATTCTCTGAGGAAAAAAAGCCTTATTTACAACAAAAGGTTTTGAACAAAAATATTCTACTAGTGTATGCCAGCTTTAGCCAAGACTCAAAATGTTAGGGCTGCAAAACGATGAAGTGGCCCCATGAGATTGGGACCTCCGCATCCACTTTTCAGATTTATTTTAGTCAAATTTTATTGTCTTTTGGTTCTGGATTGTTTCTGGCTCTACTTTTCTCCATTCCAGGTCCCTTCCTTAGCTGTTATTAGGCAAGAAGCTTGGCAAATAGTTGGGAAGAAATGATAACTTCTCTCAAAAGTGATTGGTGGTGACATTTTTGGCAGGAAAACAATTAATCAATGATTGTATTCACTTTTAAATATGGTCTCTAGATGTTCCTCTCAGCATTTAGAACATCTCTCAAGCCAAGCTTAGTCAAGATGGATGCATCTTCAAGGGATGCTATGTCAGGCAAGAATATCAGGAGGAGATGAGTGGCTGTGCAGCCGTGGCTGAATCTTCATCTGCGGCTCCTACATCTGTTTTTCAGCTTGACCAGCCTGTGTCTGCCCATCTGGATGTCACCACCAACCTTCTGCCTCAGTGATGGAACCTCTGGAGTAGTCTTCTACCACCCTGCAACATCCCTTATCCAAAACCTTCAGCCAGGATGGGTCAGAGGCACCTACAATACATGTGATGGAGCACATCTGTGGGAATACTGCAGCGGGAGCGGAAAATTGTGGCTGACAGGATCCTTGCAGTCAAGCCATCTACTAGATTGGAGCCGGAAACACATCACTGCTGTGACCAGGCTGTCATCAGGACACATAACCACAACAAGGAAGATGTGGGATTTTCTCCTAATTGCACCAGGAGGTCTTGGCCATAGTCAGGCAAACAATCTGGACCAGCACCAGAAGCTACTGAAGTGGCTGGCCACACTGTGAATGCTGTTGCTGCTGCTCTGCACCAGCTTGTGGGCTGACTAGGATCTCCCCTTCCAGGCACTGGCTGGCAACATTTGGCCCAGGGAGCAAGTACAGCCCAGAGGCCCATGGTGCAGCGACTCAGCTCCCCTCTCACGCTCCCTCTTCCCTGCCTCCAATCCCTCTGCCTTCCTATTAAAAACTGACTTCGCTAGACATGAGAGCACAGCGTGGTCCGTTCTCTAGCTGTGCTGAGAACTCAGTGTGCTCTCCTCCAATGATCAGACTTGTGCTTTCAAGCTGCCCCCCCGCACAGCCATTCACTTGGAAGATCAGTGTGCTGCTGTTTCTCCTCCACCTGCTTTCTGTTCTCAGTTACATAATGTTTTGCCTTTCATTTCTATTTTAAACTGAATGGGTTGTTTTACAAGGTGAGGGTTTATATCTTTACATCTTGATCCTTCAAAATTGCAGCCTAACAGAAGTTCTACTCAAGAGTCCTCCCCTGTGGCTTTTAATAAGTGAGTGTGCTTTTTGTTCAGTGCAAATTCCCATTTGTAAATTCTGACATTAGTTTTCCTTTTTTGCTTTTGTTTTAAATGCACTAATTGGCAAGCTCCCTTAATTGACAAGCAGCTTTTTTAAAAATGTTCAGACTTCAATGAACTTACTAAGAATAAGTCCCTAGCTACATTTTTTCCTAGACCAACAGATGAGAATGCAATTCATTAGTGGTGCCCTGAATGGTTTCTATTGCTCCTCTTTTAGCCTGGGTTCACATCAGTGCAGTCAATCACCTGCGATTCACACAGAACCGCACGACATTCCTGTACAATACACATGCAATTTGTATGCGGTGTGATTGGAGCCATACCTTTTGTATGGCTCTATTCGCACCACACCTGCACCAAAAACGTGCAGGACCCTTTTTTGGTCCGCACTAGAATCGGATAGCATAGGTATTCACACCGCGTTTTGCGGACCACTTTCGGGGTGTTGTTAACTTAACAAAAGAAACCTTTGCTTTTTTCAGACCAAAAGAAAACTTTGCATCAGTGTAAACCAAGGCTCAAAGGCAAAGGTTTTGTTTGGTCTGAAAATTTCTTCTTTGGTTGCTGCGGTTCAGAAAGAGATCATTCACTGATTTCTACAGTAATTTGTCACCATTGGGTGTGGTACCTAAAGAGAGCTGAATGGTTCATTCTGATGGGCACTGGCTGACATCTGTCTTGCATGTATGAGACTTTTTTTTTTCGTCAGCATCCGCCCCAAGCTGCATGTAGGCAGCCTATGAAAGTGAATGCAGATACAGTGGGACCCCATCTGAACTGCCTGATGTGAAAAAAAAAAGCTAATGCCAGTGTCCGTCTGAATGAGCCCAACCGAGTATAGGCTTTTTTTTTTTTATCACCTTTCCTTCCCTAAAAGCTCTTTTTACCAAATTGATGACAGTCCTTCCTCCGTGTCTTAAACTACATTTGAATAGGCACTTTCAGTGATCAGATCTTTTAGCCCTGGTGCTTTGCATGATAAATCTGAAATAAAATGTGCTTTCGGATGGTTACCTATTTGGCCTGATGCCTTTAATTTGATTAAAGCAGATACAGGGGCGGACTGACCATTCGAGCACTCGGGCACTGCCCGAGGGCCCGGGGTCAGTAGGGGGCCCCATGAAATGCCCCTGGTACCTTTTTTTATAGGCTTTTTTGGGTGTGCTTTGAGTGTGGGCAAGGACACAGGGGATCATGTGGCCCCTATTGTCCAGGGGCCCCATGAGTTGTCAGTCCGCCCCTGGGCAGATGTTATTTTGATAAGTGTTTACCTATGGGGCGCTCACTGTCATGCTTATGTTTTGAGTCTTTCACATTTTTAGGAGTGGATAGTTAAGCATAAGCACCCTGAAGTTGCATCATTCACTATGTAGATTACTTCTTGTTTGCTGGGTGCAGGGACCCTTTGATTTGCAGTGATCCATTCAGAGCTTTTGAGCAGTTAATGAACCAGATGTGTGTGTGAATTTGGCTGCGAAAAACTGTTGCACCTAGTACTAGACATGTGCGTATCATTTCAATTTGTTTTTCAGATGAAAAGTTCATTTTTGGAGATTCGGATGTGTACGAATCTCCGAATGGACATAGTAACGAATGTCAACGAATCAGAAAAAAAGTTAGAATGAAATTTACGAATGCATTTCTTTCATTCGGATGTTGTGTTAGTAGTTCAGGCCCATGGGGAAATTAATTAAATTTTTTAATTTGCTTAATTCGAATTCGGAAATTGAATGAATCTGAACTTCGTTCCGTTTGTTAATTCGGATGCACATGACGCCAGTCGATTTTTGTCCAATTGCCTTATGCCATTTCTCTTGGTGGGTTGGACTACCATCTGATAATAAAGAAGAATCCACCCAAATCGATAATGTACATCAAATATAATACAAGCAGAAAAACTGCAAAATTTTTCGAATCCACTCAGGCCAACGGATATAGGAAACAAATGCAGAAGGTATGGAATGAACCCTGAAAACGAATCGGTTCAACATAATGAATATAACAGAATGAAATTCAATGAATGTATGCATCTGAAACAAAAATTTCTGGCATGCACATGTCTCCCTAGTACATCCTTGGAATTTCTCAGTATTCAGAATTACATCATCAAGTGATACTAAAGGCATAATTACAAAAAAAAATAAAAAAATAACAAACATGTCTATACTTACCTGCTCTGTGCAATGGTTTTCTCTTCTCGAGTCCCCCTCTGGCGCTCCTGGCCCCTCCCTCCTGTCAGTTGCAGCCATAACAAGAAGCTTGCTATTGTGCACCCAAGCAGACAAGCTCCCAAGCTTCTGCTCAGTGTATCCATTCACACACGGAGCCACGGCTTGGCCCCGCCCCCTCTCTCTTCCCATTGGCTCACTGGCTGTGATTGATAGCAGCAGGAGTCAATGGTTCCTGCTGCTGTCTCAGCCAATGAAGAGAGGGAGTCCTGTGATAGCCGAGACTCCAGTGCCCATCACTGGATCGGAAAGGGGCTTAGGTGAGTATTAGGGGAGGCTGGGGGGGATGCTGTACAGAGAAGGTTTTTTTACCTTCATGCATACAAGGTAAAAACCTTCAGCCTTTACAGCCACTTTAACCGCTTACTGACCACCCTATAGCAGAAATACTGCTACAGGGAGGCAGCGGTGCGCAAAATCACGTACTGTATTATACGTGATTTGTCATTTCTGAGTATGGGGCGCAAGAGAGTCGCGCGCACCCTACACGCACTGCCATTCGCGGCTGTCAATCACTGGGCCCGGCCAGTAATTACTCGCCGGCGCCCGGTGATTTCCGAGCATCTCCGACAGAGAGTAGAACTGTTTTGTTTACTAACAGTTCTCCTCTCTGTCAGCTCGGGCACACTGCTGTGCACAGCACAGCCATCCATAGCAGTGTGATTACAGTGAATCACACACACACTGCTCCCTAGTAAAACACTCCCAGCACACAGTTAACCCTTTGATCGCTCCAGATGTTAACCCCTTCCTACCCAGTGTTATTAGTGCAGTCGGTGCTTTTTTTTTTTTTTAGAACTGATCGCTGTATTGGTGTCACTGGGGATGTCAGTGATACCAAGTCAGTTCCCCCCAATGACAGAATGTCTGCCGCAGTCCCGCTATAAGTTGCTGATCGCCACCATTACTAGTAAAAATTAAGAAAAAACAAATCCCAGTATATATGCCACCATTTGTAACAGCTATAACTTTCACGTAAACCAATTAATTTACATGTATTGGGATTTTTTTTTTTTAGCAAAGACATGTCGGAGAATACATTTTGGCATAAATTTATGATGAAATTAGATTTTTTTTTTTTTTTACTGGACATGTATCATAGCAAAAAGTTAAGAATATTGTTTGTTTTTCTCAAAATTGTCGTTTTTTTTTATAGCACAAAAAAAAAATGCACAAATGATCAAATACCACCAAAAGAAAGCTCAATTAATGTGAAAAAAATGCAGTTGCCGGTTATCGATTGCACTTTCCTCACGCTGTCACAGCGTGAGGAAAGTACTGCATATAACCAGCAATTATCAGAGGAGGAATTGGCACTGATGATCAGTGCCCTGATGATCAGTGCCGCCAGTCAGTGTCCATCACTGGCTCCAGTCAGTGCCATCAGTCAGTGCCACCCATCAGTGCCACCTATCAGTGCCCATCATTGTTGCATATCAGTGCCGCCTATCAGTGCCCATCATTGTTGCATATCAGTGCCCATCAGTGCTGCCTATCAGTGCAGCCTCATCAACGCACATCAACGAAGGAGAAAAATTATCTGTTTGCAAAATTTTATAATAGAAACATATAAAAAAACTTTTTTTTTTCAAAATTTTTGCTCTATTTTTTTGTTTATAGTCAGTGAGACCACTGGGGTTTGAATTTATGTTGGGTGGAGTTGTTAAGGGCGGATCTATTTTCCATTTCACACTGGAAATTAAGATCCGTTATCAGTGATGTGGGGGAAGGAACATTGGTAGTGTTCCATAACCTGGTGATATTGATTTTGACCACAGATAATGTATGGATGATAATAGTGCGAGAGTTGTGGAGAAATTTATCAATTCCAATGTGTAGGAGTGCAAGTGAAGAATTCGGGGGTATTGAAGTTTTGGATAGCTCAGAGATTAATTGGAAGACACTGTTCCAAAAGGATCTAAGTGATTTTCAGGACCACAGTATATGTAGTGTTGAGCCTATTTCACTGCATTGTCTCCAGCAAGAAGAGGAGTATTTTGGGTAGTACAGGGATAGTCTAACGGGTGTTAGGTACCACTGGTGAAGGATTTTTAGGTACGATTCCCAGTGTGAACTACATCTTGATGATTTATGGGTGATGTTAAAAGCTTTTTCCCATGATTGTGTTATTAGTTGTGATAGGATTTTTCCCCAATTAGTTAGGGATGTAGTTTGTAGGGTAAATTGTGAGTTTATTATGTATGTGTAGAAAGTGGAAATACCCTTACCCGAATATTGCGGTTTAATGAAGAAATGGTATGCGGTGATAGGGATTTTTGTAAAATGGGGTATATTTTTCGTTTGTATGCAGTGAGCGATCCTTAGGTAGGTGAAGTATTCAGTGGTAGGGAGATTAAATTTGTTTTGGAGATTTTGAAAAGGGGTTATGTTGTGGCCTGTGTAAAAGTCTTTTATATTATTTAGGCCTCGATTTTCCCATTGGGATAACTTTAGGGAGGGGGTAATGAAATGTAGTATGTTAATTGGGGTGGGGATGAGTTTGGTGTCTGTGAAAACTATATTGCATAAATCAGTTATGAATCAGCCAAACCGGCGTAGTGATGCCCACATTGTGGTAAAGGTATAATGCAGAAAGTGACATTGGTGATGAGTCAATAAACTGAATGAAAACAAATGGTGCTTGGTGTTCTGTGAATCCAACTTGCTGGTGAAAAAATCTAATGTACTTATGCGCTTTCCAAAAGTACATACAATCTGAGCATTGTATGCATATCATATCCGTGGTAACATCAAGGTCTGGTCTGCGGTTAAGGTGGCATCCGGCACTATGGTGGACACTCAGGAATGATACGACTCACACTTGGGGGTCACCTCAGGCTCATCGGTAGGTCCAACGAACTCCAGACTCCTAATGGTACTCTCCAGCAAGGCTCCACCTTGTAAGGCTCGCAAATAACGAGCCAGGGGGCAAAATGGTACTAATAGTGAAGTATGCTTTAATGAAGGTAAGATCTAAGATACACAAGTGGTAAACTCACATGAAATACATATGGTCGCCAGGCTTTCCTCATAGGTTCCTTAGTGGTTTTATGGTGTCAGTTTGATGGATTCCCCTGACATGTTTCGTGCACCTCGTACGTTTTCAAAGGTATGAGATTTGTGGTGCATCTGGGTTTTTTAGAGTTCCAGAGGAAATTGGAAAAAGTCGCTTGTAGTTTGGAGAAAAAGGTGTTGGGGATTGGTATGGAAAGTGTGTGGAATATGTATAGAATTTTGGACAGGATGTACGTTTTCAAAGTCGCTACTCGACCCAATTTGGAAAGTTCTGAGGTACGGAGTGTGGCAATTTCTTGTGGGATAGTTTCGCGTAGCATCTTGTGGTTTGAGGAATATAATTGGTCTGTTGTTGCAGTGAGTTTGATTCCTAAGTAGGGAATATTATTTTTCTCCCAAGAGAAAGGAAATTGTTTGGCTAATAGTGTTTGGGTTTGAGGTGGTGTATGGAGATTTAAAATTGAGGATTTGGATTGTTAAGTTTGTAGTAAAAACTTTTGAGTAGTTTTGGAGGTGAGTGCGAATCGTTTGGAGGGATTTATTTGGGTTGGTTACCATTAGTTTGATGTCATCTGCGAATAGGCTTATTTTATGTTCTGTGTTGTGATGTTTGATTCCAGTAAATGTTGGGTCGTCTCTGAGTTTAGAAGCTAAGGGTTCAATGAGCAATGTAAATATTATGGGGGATAATGGGCAGCCCTGTCTAGTGCCGTTTGTGATGTTGAATGGGTCTGATAATGTTCCATCTGTTACTACTCTAGCTGGGTGGGTGTATAATGATAGGATGGCTGTCAGCATCCAACCTGTTATGCCGAATATTTGTAGGCTCAATTGCATAAATTGCCAATGTATTCGGTCGAATGCTTTTTCTGTGTCTAAGGAAAGTAGTAGGGAGGGTTTGTTTGGTGAGTTCTAGATTGTGGAGATAAGGGAGGATTCTTCGGGCTATTATTTTTGCATAAAGTTATTTATGTCTGTGTTAAGTAATGATATTGGTCTATAGTTCTGGACAAGTTGTGGGTCCTTGCCAGGTTTTGGTATAGTCGTTATTATAGACTGTAACATTTCTTTAGGAAATGTACCTGTGGTGGCAGCATGATTAAAGAGTTTGGTCAGATAGAGTGAAAGGTCAGGGGCGAATTGTTTATAAAATTTGTTATTGTATCTGTCGTTTCCTGGGGATTTATTAAGTGGGAGTGTTTTAATGGCTGTTTCTATTTCTGTAGGAGAGATTGGAGTGGAGATATTAGCAAGTTGAGATGGGGAAAGTTGGGGAAGTTTAGGTGTGTGTAGAAATTGTTGTATGGATGTAAGTGTTGGTTGAATAGTATCTGGGTCATTTTTGAGATTATATAGGTTTTGGTAGTATTCCGCAAAAGCGT
Source organism: Staurois parvus (assembly GCF_062004578.1). Lineage (NCBI taxonomy): Eukaryota > Metazoa > Chordata > Amphibia > Anura > Ranidae > Staurois > Staurois parvus. Next base: position 10,139,069 of record NW_028318117.1, on the reverse strand, counting down.
TAGCTATTTCTTGTGGGTTTGTGAGAGAGGTGTGAGTGGTTGGATTGAGGAAATTTTGGATTTTAGGCGTCTTTGTTTGATCATTTTAGTTAGTAGGGAATTTGCTTTGTTGCCTAAGGAGTAGAATTTTGCCTTCATTTTTTGTAGATTAAGGTCGTATTTGTAAAGTAGGAGGGATCCAAGTTTATTTCTGTCTGAGGCGAGGGAAGAAGATGTTGAAGGTCTTGAGGATTTTTTATTTATTTATTTTAATTTAATTGATGTGAGGAATTCGTCAATTTGTTGGTTTCTTTGTTTGGTGATGTGGTAATTTAGTTGTATAAGAATACCTCTCATGTATGCTTTGTAGGTGGACCATAATGTGGGTATAGAAATAACAGTTGAATCATTGAGTTTGGAAAAAAGTTGTGTGCGTCCAATATGCGTTTTTTTTTGTGGTCTGGATTCTTCAGTAGTGTCGAATTCCATCTCCACATTCGAGGGATCGAAGAGTGTTGGTTGTGGTTTAAGGGTAATGTTGATTGGAGCGTGGTCTGACCATGTTATGGTGTCGATCTTTGAGGAAGTTACATGCTGTAGAGTCCATTTGGCTGTGATGAAAAAGTAAATTCTGGAGTAGGATAGATGGGATGGGGTGTAATAGGTGAATTCTTTGTCTGTGCCGTGTTGGCATCACAGATATCATAGAGATCGTTGTTATGCAAATATTGGTTAACGTTGTGTTTTGGAGAAGCATTTGTTGGAGGAAGAGTCCAGAAGTGGGTTGCCTAAGAAGTTGAAGTCTCCGCCAATGATAAGTCTACCTTGTTTTTGAGAGAAGATGGTTGATTGGAGTTTGTTGTAGAATTGGAGTTGGTTGGTATTAGGGCCGTAGACATTGACTAGGGTATATAGAATTTCGTTAATTTTGCAGATCAGGATATGGTAGCGGCCTTGGGGGTGTGCTATTTCTGAGATGTGGTGGAATCGAAGGGAGTCTTTTATGGCTGTAATGCCACCATTCTTTTTCTTGGGATTTTTTGCCATGTATATAGAAGAGAAGTGCTGCATATGGAATTTAGGGATTTTGGTGGAGGCGAAGTGTGTTTCCTGCACAAATAATACGTTGGATTGTAGTGAGCGAGCTTCTTTCATAAGTAGGGATCTCTTATAAGGGGAGTTTAGGCCACGGACGTTTAGAGATGATAGATTAATCATTTTGTTGAGTGTTGACTGGTTCTGAGAAGTAGAGGAGTTGTTTCTTAAGTTGTTGAGTAAGCAGGGTTTTCTTTGGTCGTAGGTGGTGGTCTTCCAAAGGTGTGATGATGTGGGTTTGGTTCGGTGGCTGGATTCGGGGGTGTTTTCCATTGTGTGGTGGAGGTCTTAGTAGAGAGAGGTTGGCTTGGTTGACTGGAGATGCAAAGGGGGGAGAAGGGTAAAAAAAACTTGTGAAAAATGCAAGTAACATGGGTAGCATGTCTTGCTACTTCGTAACGGGGGTGTGAACAAGCATGACTCGTAGAAGATGTCATGCTGGAAGAAAACTTGAGGTCTAGAAATGTTTGAACAAGGGCCATGTGCCAGCAGTTGGTGGTTTGTGGGGCATTGCCCAGGATAATGGGTATTTGGTGGTGAGAGCAGATGGTGGGTCATGACCACTCTACATCCATTTGCTGCGTACGATTGGGGGTGGTTTGGTGGAAGTCCACTGGTATGATGTTCCAAGTTTTCAGAAGTTTGATGCCTGCTTCTAGAGTTTTGATGGTGTGGATCTTTGGTGTTTGACGGTAAGCTTTGTGGGGAAGCCCCATTGGTAGCCGAATCCATGATTTCTCAGTGCCTTTGTTATAGTGATGAGCTTTTTGTGGTTGAGGAGTGTGGCTTTGGATAGATCAGTGAATAATTTGATATTCGCTTGTGATGCTGGGAATGAAGTAGGATTTCTGGCAGCTAACATTATTTTCTCTTTTACGTGGTAAAAATGTATGCGTCCTAGTGTATCCTTGGGTATTGCGGCCGGTAGAAATGATGGCTTGGGTATTCTGTGTACTCGGTCTATGGCAAGCTCCACATCTGTGAGTGAAGGAATGAGGTGCTTCATGTATTGTTGAATATAGGGAACTATGGCGTCATTGGTGATGGATTCAGGGATACCGCGGAATTTAATGTTGTGCCTGGAGCGGTCTTCTAGGTCTGCCAGCTTAAGATTTATATGTTCGATATCAGCTTCATGGTCTGCGTGTGCATCAATCAGATCATTATGTGCTGTGAACATTTCTCCCATTTTGTTCTCTATATGGCGTATACGCCTCGACTACTGTAACTCCCTCCTCATTGGCCTACCTCATCGCAGGCTATCCCCCTTCCAGTCTATCATGAACGCTGCTGCCAGACTCATCCACCTCACTAACCGTTCTGTATCCGCCACCCCTCTCTGACAATCCCTCCACTGGCTCCTAGTTGCCCAACGGATAAAATTCGAAACACTAACAATGACATATAAAGCCATCCACAACACTGCCCCAATTTACATAACCGATCTTATCTCTAAATATCATCCAAACTGTACACTCCGCTCCTCGCAAGACCTCTTACTCTCTAGCTCCCTTATCTCCTCCTCCCATGCTCGTCTCCAAGACTTCTCCAGGGCGTCACCCATTCTCTGGAACTCCCTACCCCAATCTCTCAGACTGTCACCTACTCTACTTGCCTTTAGGCGATCACTAAAAACCTATCTCTTCAGGGAAGCCTATCCTGCCTTCAGCTAATACTGGAATCCTCTACTCTTCCAACCTCTCCAATCCCCATAGTTACTACCTACTGTACCATTCACCCCTCCCTCCTAGATTGTAGGTTCCAAGGAGCAGGGCCCTCAAATCCCTCTTGTATTGAACTGTATTGTCTCCCACTATAATTTAAAGCGCTGAGCAAACCGTTGGCGCTATATAAATCCTGTATAATAATACGATATTCTTGTTTTTGGACTGCGTCTGAGATTTGGAATAGTGTTGCTGTCAGATCATTGTGCAATGTTTGTCGCAGAGAAAGAAGCATGTTTTTCATGGATATTTCAGTGATAGGTTGGTCAGAGGCAGGAAAAAATTCAATTAAAGATGGAGAAGCAGTTTCAGATATAGCAGGTGGGAAAGAAGGCTGTCTGTCAGGAATGGAGTCAGTATCCAGTCCGGGCCTGGATTTAGCAGGGCTACTGGTAGAAGGAGACAGGGGAGGAGAGGCCTCACCCAGGTCTCCTGCTTACAGTGGTGCCTTGCGCCTGGGATCCAGATGCTGTGCTGAGATTTCCCCTTCATATGAGATGAGGCTGCTTGTCATCTTGGCTGCATGTGTTAAGAGCAGGGAAGAAGCTTGTGAGCTTCCCTGGCTGTCTCGGACCTTTGCAGTGACGGGTCATTGTGTGCGGAGGGCTCTGTGACCCTTATCTATCGTGCAGAGTTGTTTTTATTCCCTGGGGTCGGAGTGAGCCATGGCGGTGCTGGCGGGTGGACGGAGCTCTTCTCACTGAGCGTCCATCTCTGAGCCAGCCGCGCATGCGCCCCCTGCATGTTAATTAAAACCACAAGATTAAGAAGGATCTGTTAGCATGACATATATTTATTTCTGAATAGAACACTCTTTATGGCAGACCGAATTTATTTTAGATGATAATTTTAAATTTTTCACTGACACAGCTGGTAGTGTTGGTTTTAGAAGCACTCAGAATAGGTCAGTGGTGTTCAAGTTTTTCTCTTGGGTTGCTAATGATTTGACCAAAAATATTGTCTTAAGAAATTCCCTGTGGTAATTGTCTTTGTTTTATAGGGTGCTCAATTTAATAACAAATGTATCCTTTTGCAGATGGATATAAAGGGCGTTCTTTATGCTATTAATTGCCCACCCGTGGTTATGCCGCTTAGGCATTTCCAGCTTCTTTGTTTACATGATAATATTTGGCTAAAAGCTAAACACTTGGCTGGCACATTAAAGTTAATTGCCAATGCTTTATCTTTGCAGAACTTCCAGAAATTCAGGAAACTGGTCCCTAAAGCCAAAGCAGAGGGATTTGTTTGCCCGGACCACTTGTTTTGTTCGATGGACGGAGCGAATGATATGGTCAATTTTTTTGAAAGTATTTGTAAATCATATTCCGTGGTGTGGAAAAACAGTGTTCATTTATCTCTGCTTACCATTCCTCTCTTGGAATTGATTCCCTTGAGTAATTGTTATGTTTTCTCATGATTCCTTACATGAATGTTTTTCTCATGCTTATTTACATACATTCCTTGCTGCTGTTTTCTTCTTTAGAAGATTCCACAATGCCCTGTTTATGTTGCACCCTCTTAGTTTAGCTAGGGGGATTTAGACCCTAATGGTTAGGTAAGAGCTGTTAGCAGCTCAGGTGTAATAGCCAGTGGGGTAAAATTTTGGTCAGGGTTGAGAGGCTCTGCAGGCTAGCCCCTCTAGAATTTCCCCCTGCTCTGAGGTTTTCAGAGGAGGGCCTTGGAGGCAGTGGGTGCATCTGAGGAGTGACTGGTTGCATTCTTGAGGGACCTCAGCCAATCCCCAATTCAGCCAATCCCCAATAGCAGGCTTGGCAATGGGCTGAGATTCTCTTGAAAGTGTTGAGGCCTGCTTAGTAGCTGGAGTGTGGTGGTGGGAGAGGTGTAGAGAACTGGAGAACGACGTGAGGCTGGAGGAGGGAGGGTGCCATGAGGCCCAGTGCACTGGGGCCTGCCTGCAAGCCTGGAGCCGAAGTGGAGGAAAACCTGGAGCTCACTGACCCCCTAAGCAAGGACCACCTATATGGCAGAGATGGAGAAGCCCATCTGAGAGGACTGGTTACAGCAGCCAAGCGGTACAGGAGAGAATCTGAGTGAGCACACCTGCACTCCCTCGGCAGATAGGGGAAGGGGCACTCTGGTGGGAAACCAGATTAGCCCCCTACTAGTGATTGTTCACCTCATCTAAAGGAACAGGAGCCAGATTCCCTGCTCAGGAAGAAAGTCTCCAGATTGCTGGGTGAAGAGGAGTTCATCTAGGGTCTGGGGTGGTACAACTAGGAGATGCTGGCTAGCACTCCAACAGAGACTGCATCAGAGAATAAAAGCTTGTGAATAGTTCATGAAGTTGTCTTCAGATAGCTTCAGATAGCTGTTCCCTTGGACATTCTATAACCCCCTTACCCTATCCATATTCTAATCCCCTGAATGACTGGCTGTGCAGGACTATAGGGAGGCTCAATTAACCAGCATCCGCTAAGAAAGTAGTGCTACATTTATTTTCTTTTATCACTAAACCGTTTATGAAGGGTCTTAATAAGAAACATTTTATTCATGACAATTGTCCCTCTGTAACTTGTCATATGTTGTGACTTGAATGGAGCTACAAATTCAGTTTGTTCTACTGCTTATGAGAGCTATTTTGTAAAGTATTCACCTTTTATAATCCATGTACATCTTTTGCAGGTAAAAAAATGTGCATTAATTAATTTTTTTACACTGGAGCCTCAAGGCATTGCACCTGCGATCGCCAGAGCATAGGTGCAATACCAGGATCCTGCACACTCTCAGTACACTGTCAACCAATACCTCCGGTATGGGCAGGCAGTTACTAAATGGCAGGAAGAATAAATGAACAAGAGCGCTCACTAGCGCCGCTTACAGTTCATTAAGAACTGCAAGCTGTCTGCTGCAGTGGTGTAGTTCTCTTTGAATGATGCAGCTGTGTGGGGAGAAGATGCCCCAGCCTGCTACTACAGGGAGGGGCAATCGCGGGTAGAGGAGGCAGGAGCTGGAACAAGTAATATCCTCCACCCTAAATACAGGTGAAACAAGTAACATCTTCCAAAGGTGAACTTAGCCTTTACATTTTCTTTAGTCTTTTTTGTCTGACATTTTTCAGACATTATATGTAGAGACGTCCCTAGGGTTGGTGTCACTCGGTGCGGTAACACTTAACCCCTAATGATCCCTGCAGAATGGATCGGAGCTGCGGCTTGAGCATAATGGATTGTACTCCGATCCATTATGCTTAATCTGCAGATCCGATCCATCCTGCGGAGAGCGTCGGCTTTCTTTACAACTTACCTTTTTTGGAGCGGGTCCGGTGTCACCCTGTATAGGTTGCATGCCGACGATCCCTGCCGGATGGTTAAAATCTGCGCATTGAGCATAATGGATCAGAGTCCGATCCATTATGCTCCCCGATCGACAGATCTAATTAATCGTCGGCTTGCTTTACAACTTACCTTTTTGTGGAGCGGGTCCGGTGTCACCCCGTGCGGTCAGTGTCACCCCCTGCACCTGCCTCGGGAGGCCACTGATTATATGATGACTGATCAGTTAGGTAAGGGGAAAAGGTTGTCCTCATGTTGATTACTCTATATTTGTCAGTGAGACTATTCTCAATTTCATTTCTGGTGCATGTTAATGCTTAATGCTTTTTCTTTTTCTGATTGTCTGCCTTGGGCCCTCAAGGCATTCATTTATCATCTTATACCTTTAGGATTGGGAGTGCAATGGAGGCAGCTAGACTGGTCCTCAGCCAAGTTTGGTTGGTGGGATTGTGAGCAACTTCATATTTTTATATAGTCTTATTTATTCTTCCTAAACTTTGCACTACTTGTCTTTTGTAGGTTCCCCTAAGAAAGTTTGGATTGTAAGATGGTCCTTTATATTTTGGGCACCCAAATGGGCTCTTGAAAGGGTTTATTCAGAAAATCTTTCATGTCAAATACCAAAATGAGTAGGTGGAGTAGTGTAATAAAGAACATACAACTAATGTACAATGGAAGGCATCAGTGAATAGGTGCGAGAACTCAACCACGACCCCCCACAACTCCCCTCCCCCCGACACACACATCCTCTAAACTGGATCAAATAGTGGATGTAGACAAATTTCACTAACAGTGCGAGGGTCATAAAGAGGCATTAAATACCAGGAGTGCAGAGTTCAGGTGCGCTACATACAGTGTGCAGACCTGCAGACCATGGCAACCTTCAGTACACCGAATGCACCGCACTTTCTTCACACTCACAGGTGTGAGAGTGGGAGGTGCATGCTGGGTAGCCAGCTGCACCATTTTCCGGAAGAAAGGCTGAGCGAGCTTCAGATGCCCACACTCAAAATGGAACCTTACACTATAGAGTGGAGCCAGTAAGTAACATTTTTTAAAACAGGAATACAAATGATTACTTAGCTTATGCCAAATTGCATGTCATAAGCTGCCACGATTTTTAAATGAAAAAGAAAAAAAATAAAACGACCGGAACTCCGTTTTAAACAAATTCATTACCACCATTATCCACCCTAACCAGTCAGGCTTTATGCCACAAAAATAAACAGCCATTACTATCCGAAGAAGTTTCTTAAACATACAGACTCCAGCTGATAATGGTGGGACCCAATCTCTTCTCTCTTTAGATGCTAGCAAGGCTTTCGATAGCGTGGAGTGGTCATACGGTTGACCCTGGAACACTTTGGTTTTGGAAAGAAATGAATCTCTTGGGTTATGCTGCTGTACTATGCACCTGTGGCCTCCATTCAGGAGGGGGTCCAGACCTCCTCGACTTTCAGCTTGGGTAGGGGTTTGTGACAAGTGTGTCCCCTTTCTCCCCTGCTCTTGTCATTGGCGGTGATGATCTGTGCTAATGACCAGATTGTAGGTTTTAGGTACTGTGAAATTCATGAGAAACCAACCCTTTATGTTGATGACATGCTTTTATTAAGACCCTTAGGATCAGGCTTGAGTAGCTTCAGCGCCCCAAGGACATGAGTGGGTGGGGGGGGGGCCCTCTCTAATCCATGTCCATACTATCTTGCAACCCAAATGCAACCATTTATTAGAAATCCTGTATTATAATAATAATAATAATAATAATTCAAATACACAACAGCACAGGGTTATCTCATACATCTAAAACAGTGTTGCTCTAAACTTCATCAGTATTGAGTGAAGATTTTAGATACTCATAATCAGGCCTTTCACATTATCATTCCCATAAAGCCTCTTACTGCATTTTGGGTATACTAGACAGCTTTGACCTAACTGAATTCCAAACACTTGCTATTATTAGAGCCTTTTTTCAGGCCCAAGGGCTCATCCTGAAATATTAGAAGTCTGATCAACCCCCAAAACATAGGGAATGAGTTACTCACGTGGTCAATACCCTCCGACTAGAAAAAATAATTTTTCAACATAGAGGATGCCTGGGAAAGTATGAAAATCTGGGGGGGGGGGGGGGGGGGGGACTGGTCTATCACCTCTTGACTTAGTTATGGATAGAATCCTGGGCTAATTAATGCTAATACCCCCTTTTATGCTGCCTGGGGTTACTTAGCTTGTGATAAGTTGCTATGACAATTATTTTAACCTTCTCAGCTCTGCTCTGTTATTATTCTTTGTATTACTGTGTAAGTACCTTGCTGGGTTGTTTTTGGTGAAGTTGTGACTCTTTCAAATTTTTGTACCTCATGTATGCTGGAACACTTTTGCTGTTATGGCTTTCATATGTGCTTACTAGGGGCGGATTGACAACTCATGGGGCCCCCGGGCAATAGGGGATCATGTGTCCCCTGTGTCCTCGCTCACACCCAAAAAAGCCTATGAAAAAGCCAATGAAAGGTACCAGGGGCATCTTATGGGGCCCCCTACTGACCCCGGGCCCGCGGGCAGTGCTCGAGTGCTGCAATGCTCAGTCCGCCCCTGGTGCTTACTTAAAGTGTTACTAAACCCCAGACCCTGCATTCACTCTATCTGGTCTCCCACAGTACACAGAAGATGGAACTGCAATTATTTTAGTAAATATAAACTGCTGCATACCTTTTCTCATCAGCAGTATATAGCAGTCTTGTGATTATATCAGTGTCCAGCCGAGCACTGGTTAAAGCTTGTAGGAGTTTTAATTTTGCTCTAGGAAGATGCAGAACCCCTGACTAGAGATGAGCGAAGTATTCAAAAATTCGATTCGACTGATTCGGCGAATTCGTGAAAAAATTTAGATTCGAGTCGAATATATTCGCTGCGAATTTAACTTATAAAAGGGTGTTTCTAGGCTTCAGAGAGCCTTTATATTAGTGCAGAACACTGTACCTTTAATTTAAATGCCCTTGGAGTCTGCTGGGGAAGAGAAATAATACTGACAGTCAGTATGACATGCAGATGAGTGCCGTCGATCTTAGAATCACCGCACACTTCACTCATTTGGGCAGTCACGGGGCCAAAACCAGAGTGTGGAGCCACAGTGTGGCGGTGGAGGCAGCAGCAATGGAAGGCCATACAGCACCCTATGACAAAAATGGAAACCACCAGCAGTGTGAGGAGACCTGAAAGTGGCACATGGCAGAGTGTGGCGATGGAGACAGCAGCAATGGGAGGCCGTACAGGGACCCATGACACACTCTGGACCTGGCAGCAGCATGAGGAGGCGGTACAGGGGCCCATGACAGATTACGGGCCTGGCAGCAGCATGAGGAGTCGGTACGGGGGCCCATGGCAGATTAGGGGCCTGGCAGCAGCTATGGGAGGCCCGTAATCTGCCAGCACCCTATGACAAAAAATGGAACACACCAGCAGTGTGAGGAGACCTGAAAGTGGCACATGGCAGAGTGTGGCGATGGAGACAGCAGCAATGGGAGGCCGTACAGGGACCCATGAGAGACTCTGGACCTGGCAGCAGCATGAGGAGGCGGTATAGGGGCCCATGGCAGATTAGGGGCCTGGCAGCAGCTATGGGAGGCCCGTAATCTGCCAGCACCCTATGACAAAAAATGGAACACACCAGCAGTGTGAGGAGACCTGAAAGTGGCACATGGCAGAGTGTGGCGATGGAGACAGCAGCAATGGGAGGCCGTACAGGGACCCATGAGAGACTCTGGACTTGGCAGCAGCATGAGGAGGCGGTATAGGGGCCCATGGCAGATTAGGGGCCTGGCAGCAGCTATGGGAGGCCTGTAATCTGCCAGCACCCTATGACAAAAAATGGAACACACCAGCAGTGTGAGGAGACCTGAAAGTGGCACATGTTTGGGGCATGATTCATGGCGGATTTAGTCAGTTGTGTCAGGAACTGGTGGTTTGAAATCCAGACTAATCCACGCCTGATTCATTTTCACAAACGTGAGTCTCTCCACACTTTGGGTGGACAGTCGTGTCCTCCGCGGAGTTACAATACCTCCTGCCGCACTAAACACGCGCTCCGACGCCATGCTACTGGCCGGGCATGACAGCCTTTCAAGGGCAAATTCAGCTAGTTGGGGCCAAAGGTCAAGTTTCGTTGCCCAGTAGTCAAGGGGATTGTCTACCTCGGTTGGCAGGGTGCTGTCCAAGTAGGCCTAAGCCTGTTGTTTGAGGTCCTGCTCCAGGTCCACCTGATGCTGATGCTGCTGCGGCTGGTTAGTAGTTTCCTCACTGCGCTGGTGAAGAAAGCTACTCATCATCGACTGCAGACTGAGGCAGCTGCTGCTGCTGGTGGAGCTGCCACTGCTCCTACCACCCCACCCCTCCCCTGCTGCCATGGCAGCGGAACGCGAGCGCACAGGGCCCACAGTGTCTGAGGATGGACGTTGGCGCAGAAAGGCAGAGACCAGCTGACTACATAGGTGGTTTTTATAGTACGTTATTTTGGCCTCCCTCTCAGCAGGTGTGAAAAAGGGCACCATTTTTGAACGGTAGCGAGGGTCCAACAAGGTGGACAGCCAAAAGTCATCCCTCTGTCTGATGGTTATTATTCGGCTGTCGGTACGCAAGCAAGCGAGCATGCTATGGGCCATTTGTGCCAAGGAATGCGAGGGACTCCCTGCCTCCATCTCCACAGCATACTGCCACGGTGCGTCTGGGTCCTCTGTCTCCTCTTCCTCCTCCTCTACCAGATGCTCCTGCTCCTCCACTCCTGTCCGCTGAGTGGAAAAACCACCCATTTCACTCAATAATTTCTGAGCACCAATGTCCTCCTCTACTTCCTCCTCTTCTTCCTCTCCTGCCCCCACAGGGGTCATGTGGCGTTGAGATCTGTGCGCCACGTCTACCGCAACCTGACCAGCCATTGTTAACAGCATTTGTTCCAGGACGTGCAACAGAGGAATGACGTCGTTCATCTCATAGTCCTGCCGACTCACGAATAGCGTGGCCTCCTCAAAGGGCCTGAGCAAGCGCAGGTGTCACGCATGAGCTGCCAATGGCTGACATCTAAGTTACACAGGGAGTACCTTTATCCGCTTTTAACATCAGGAAATCTGTGATGGCCTTTTGCTGTTCGTAAAGGCGGTCTAACATATGTAGGGTTGAATTCCACCTTGTTGCAACGTCACAGCATGAGTAGTCGGTACGGGGGCCCGTGGCAGATTACGGGCCTGGCAGCAGCAATGGGAGGCCCGTAATCTGCCAGCACCCTATGACAAAAAATGTAACACACCAGCAGTGTGAGGAGATCTGAAAGTGGCACATGGCAGAGTGTGGCGATGGAGACAGCAGCAATGGGAGGCCGTACAGGGACCCATGACACACTCTGGACCTGGCAGCAGCATGAAGAGGCGGTACAGGGGCCCATGGCAGATTAGGGGCCTGGCAGCAGCAATGGGAGGCCCGTAATCTGCCAGCACCCTATGACAAAAAATGGAACACACCAGCAGTGTGTGAGGAGACCTGAAAGTGGCACATGGCAGAGTGTGGCGATGGAGACAGCAGCAATGGGAGGCCGTACAGGGACCCATGACAGACTCTGGACTTGGCAGCAGCATGAGGAGGCGGTATAGGGGCCCATGGCAGATTAGGGGCCTGGCAGCAGCTATGGGAGGCCCGTAATCTGCCAGCACCCTATGTAAAAAAATTGAACACACCAGCAGTGTGTGAGGAGACCTGAAAGTGGAACATGGCAGAGTGTGGCGATGGAGACAGCAGCAATGGGAGGCCGTACAGGGACCCATGACAGACTCTGGACTTGGCAGCAGCATGACGAGGCGGTATAGGGGCCCATGGCAGATTAGGGGCCTGGCAGCAGCTATGGGAGGCCCGTAATCTGCCAGCACCCTATGTCAAAAAATTGAACACACCAGCAGTGTGAGGAGACCTGAAAGTGGCACATGGCATGAGACACTGTGGACCTGGCAGCAGCATGAGGAGGCGGTACAGGGGCCGATGGCAGATTAGGGGCCTGGCAGCAGCTATGGGAGGCCCATAATCTGCCAGCACCCTATGTCAAAAAATTGAACACACCAGCAGTGTGAGGAGACCTGAAAGTGGCACATGGAAGAGTGTGGCGATGGAGACAGCAGCAATGGGAGGCCGTAAAGGGACCCATGACAGACTCTGGACTTGGCAGCAGCATGAGGAGGCGGTATAGGGGCCCATGGCAGATTAGGGGCCTGGCAGCAGCTATGGGAGGCCCGTAATCTGCCAGCACCCTATGTTAAAAAATTGAACACACCAGCAGTGTGAGGAGACCTGAAAGTGGCACATGGCATGAGACACTGTGGACCTGGCAGCAGCATGAGGAGGCGGTACAGGGGCCCATGGCAGATTAGGGGCCTGGCTGCAGCTATGGGAGGCCCGTAATCTGCCAGCACCCTACGTCAAAAAATTGAACACACCAGCAGTGTGAGGAGACCTGAAAGTGGCACATGGAAGAATGTGGCGATGGAGACAGGAGCAATGGGAGGCCGTACAGGGACCCATGACAGACTCTGGAGTTGGCAGCAGCATGAGGAGGCGGTATAGGGGCCCATGGCAGATTATGGTCCTGGCAGCAGCTATGGGAGGCCAGTAATCTGCCAGCACCCTATGTCAAAAAATTGAACACACCAGCAGTGTGTGAGGAGACCTGAAAGTGGCACATGGCAGAGTGTGGCGATGGAGACAGCAGCAATGGGAGGCCGTACAGGGACCCATGAGAGACTCTGGACCTGGCAGCAGCATAAGGAGGCGGTACAGGGGCCCATGGCAGATTAGGGGCCTGGCAGCAGCTATGGGAGGCCCGTAATCTGCCAGCACCCTATGTCAAAAAATTGAACACACCAGCAGTGTGAGGAGACCTGAAAGTGGCACATGGAAGAGTGTGGCGATGGAGACAGCAGCAATGGGAGGCCGTACAGGGACCCATGACAGACTCTGGACTTGGCAGCAGCATGAGGAGGCGGTATAGGGGCCCATGGCAGATTATGGTCCTGGCAGCAGCTATGGGAGGCCCGTAATCTGCCAGCACCCTATGTCAAAAAATTGAACACACCAGCAGTGTGTGAGGAGACCTGAAAGTGGCACATGGCAGAGTGTGGCGATGGAGACAGCAGCAATGGGAGGCCGTACAGGGACCCATGAGAGACTCTGGACCTGGTAGCAGCATGAGGAGGCGGTACAGGGGCCCATGGCAGATTAGGGGCCTGGCAGCAGCTATGGGAGGCCCGTAATCTGCCAGCACCCTATGTCAAAAAATTGAACACACCAGCAGTGTGTGAGGAGACCTGAAAGTGGCACATGGCAGAGTGTGGCGATGGAGACAGCAGCAATGGGAGGCCGTACAGGGACCCATGAGAAACTCTGGACTTCGCAGCAGCATGAGGAGGCGGTAGAGGGGCCCATGGCAGATTAGGGGCCTGGCAGCAGCTATGGGTGGCCCGTAATCTGCCAGCACCCTATGTCAAAAAATTGAACACACCAGCAGTGTGTGAGGAGACCTGAAAGTGGCACATGGCAGAGTGCGGCGATGGAGACAGCAGCAATGGGAGGCCGTACAGGGACCCATGACAGACTCTGGACTTGGCAGCAGCATGAGGAGGCGGTATAGGGGCCCATGGCAGATTAGGGGCCTGGCAGCAGCTATGGGAGGCCCGTAATCTGCCAGCACCCTATGTCAAAAAATTGAACACACCAGCAGTGTGAGGAGACCTGAAAGTGGCACATGGCATGAGACACTGTGGACCTGGCAGCAGCATGAGGAGGCGGTACAGGGGCCCATGGCAGATTAGGGGCCTGGCAGCAGCTATGGGAGGCCCGTAATCTGCAAGCACCCTATGTCAAAAAATTGAACACACCAGCAGTGTGTGAGGAGACCTGAAAGTGGCACATGGCAGAGTGTGGCGATGGAGACAGCAGCAATGGGAGGCCGTACAGGGACCCATGACAGACTCTGGACTTGGCAGCAGCATGAGGAGGCGGTACAGGGGCCCATGACAGATTAGGGGCCTGGCAGCAGCTATGGGAGGCCCGTAATCTGCCAGCACCCTATGTCAAAAAATGGAACACACCAGCAGTGTGGGGAGACCTGAAAGTGGCACATGGCATGAGACACTGTGGACCTGGCAGCAGCATGAGGAGGCGGTACAGGGGCCCATGGCAGATTAGGGGCCTGGCAGCAGCTATGGGAGGCCCGTAATCTGCCAGCACCCTATGTCAAAAAATTGAACACACCAGCACTGTGAGGAGACCTGAAAGTGGCACATGGAAGAGTGTGGCGATGGAGACAGCAGCAATGGGAGGCCGTACAGGGACCCATGACAGACTCTGGACTTGGCAGCAGCATGAGGAGGCGGTATAGGGGCCCATGGCAGATTAGGGGCCTGGCAGCAGCTATGGGAGGCCCGTAATCTGCCAGCACCCTATGTCAAAAAATTGAACACACCAGCAGTGTGAGGAGACCTGAAAGTGGCACATGGCATGAGACACTGTGGACCTGGCAGCAGCATGAGGAGGCGGTACAGGGGCCCATGGCAGATTAGGGGCCTGGCAGCAGCTATGGGAGGCCCGTAATCTGCAAGCACCCTATGTCAAAAAATTGAACACACCAGCAGTGTGTGAGGAGACCTGAAAGTGGCACATGGCAGAGTGTGGCGATGGAGACAGCAGCAATGGGAGGCCGTACAGGGACCCATGACAGACTCTGGACTTGGCAGCAGCATGAGGAGGCGGTACAGGGGCCCATGACAGATTAGGGGCCTGGCAGCAGCTATGGGAGGCCCGTAATCTGCCAGCACCCTATGTCAAAAAATGGAACACACCAGCAGTGTGAGGAGACCTGAAAGTGGCACATGGCATGAGACACTGTGGACCTGGCAGCAGCATGAGGAGGCGGTACAGGGGCCCATGGCAGATTAGGGGCCTGGCAGCAGCTATGGGAGGCCCGTAATCTGCCAGCACCCTATGTCAAAAAATTGAACACACCAGCAGTGTGAGGAGACCTGAAAGTGGCACATGGAAGAGTGTGGCGATGGAGACAGCAGCAATGGGAGGCCGTACAGGGACCCATGACAGACTCTGGACTTGGCAGCAGCATGAGGAGGCGGTATAGGGGCCCATGGCAGATTATGGTCCTGGCAGCAGCTATGGGAGGCCCGTAATCTGCCAGCACCCTATGTCAAAAAATTGAACACACCAGCAGTGTGAGGAGACCTGAAAGTGGCACATGGCATGAGACACTGTGGACCTGGCAGCAGCATGAGGAGGCGGTACAGGGGCCCATGGCAGATTAGGGGCCTGGCAGCAGCTATGGGAGGCCCGTAATCTGCAAGCACCCTATGTCAAAAAATTAAACACACCAGCAGTGTGAGGAGACCTGAAAGTGGCACATGGCAGAGTGTGGCGATGGAGACAGCAGCAATGGGAGGCCGTACAGGGACCCATGAGAGACTCTGGACTTGGCAGCAGCATGAGGAGGCGGTATAGGGGCCCATGGCAGATTAGGGGCCTGGCAGCAGCTATGGGAGGCCCGTAATCTGCCAGCACCCTATGTCAAAAAATTGAACACACCAGCAGTGTGAGGAGACCTGAAAGTGGCACATGGCATGAGACACTGTGGACCTGGCAGCAGCATAAGGAGGCGGTACAGGGGCCCATGGCAGATTAGGGGCCTGGCAGCAGCTATGGGAGGCCCGTAATCTCCCAGCACCCTATGTCAAAAAATTGAACACACCAGCAGTGTGTGAGGAGACCTGAAAGTGGCACATGGCAGAGTGTGGCGATGGAGACAGCAGCAATGGGAGGCCGTAAAGGGACCCATGAGAGACTCTGGACCTGGCAGCAGCATGAGGAGGCGGTACAGGAGCCCATGGCAGATTAGGGGCCTGGCAGCAGCTATGGGAGGCCCGTAATCTGCCAGCACCCTATGTCAAAAAATTGAACACACCAGCAGTGTGAGGAGACCTGAAAGTGGCACATGGAAGAGTGTGGCAATGGAGACAGCAGCAATGGGAGGCCGTACAGGGACCCATGACAGACTCTGGACTTGGCAGCAGCATGAGGAGGCGGTATAGGGGCCCATGGCAGATTAGGGGCCTGGCAGCAGCTATGGGAGGCCCGTAATCTGCCAGCACCCTATGTCAAAAAATTGAACACACCAGCAGTGTGAGGAGACCTGAAAGTGGCACATGGCATGAGACACTGTGGACCTGGCAGCAGCATGAGGAGGCGGTACAGGGGCCCATGGCAGATTAGGGGCCTGGCAGCAGCTATGGGAGGCCCGTAATCTGCCAGCACCCTATGTCAAAAAATTGAACACACCAGCAGTGTGAGGAGACCTGAAAGTGGCACATGGAAGAGTGTGGCGATGGAGACAGGAGCAATGGGAGGCCGTACAGGGACCCATGACAGACTCTGGACTTGGCAGCAGCATGAGGAGGCGGTATAGGGGCCCATGGCAGATTATGGTCCTAGCAGCAGCTATGGGAGGCCCGTAATCTGCCAACACCCTTTGTCAAAAAATTGAACACACCAGCAGTGTGTGAGGAGACCTGAAAGTGGCACATGGCAGAGTGTGGCGATGGAGACAGCAGCAATGGGAGGCCGTACAGGGACCCATGAGAGACTCTGGACTTCGCAGCAGCATGAGGAGGCGGTATAGGGGCCCATGGCAGATTAGGGGCCTGGCAGCAGCTATGGGAGGCCCGTAATCTGCCAGCACCCTATGTCAAAAAATTGAACACACCAGCAGTGTGTGAGGAGACCTGAAAGTGGCACATGGCAGAGTGTGGCGATGGAGACAGCAGCAATGGGAGGCCGTACAGGGACCCATGAGAGACTCTGGACCTGGCAGCAGCATGAGGAGGCGGTACAGGGGCCCATGGCAGATTAGGGGCCTGGCAGCAGCTATGGGAGGCCCGTAATCTGCCAGCACCCTATGTCAAAAAATTGAACACACCAGCAGTGTGAGGAGACCTGAAAGTGGCACATGGAAGAGTGTGGCGATGGAGACAGCAGCAATGGGAGGCCGTACAGGGACCCATGACAGACTCTGGACTTGGCAGCAGCATGAGGAGGCGGTATAGGGGCCCATGGCAGATTATGGTCCTGGCAGCAGCTATGGGAGGCCCGTAATCTGCCAGCACCCTATGTCAAAAAATTGAACACACCAGCAGTGTGTGAGGAGACCTGAAAGTGGCACATGGCAGAGTGTGGCGATGGAGACAGCAGCAATGGGAGGCCGTACAGGGACCCATGACAGACTCTGGACTTGGCAGCAGCATGAGGAGGCGGTATAGGGGCCCATGGCAGATTAGGGGCCTGGCAGCAGCTATGGGAGGCCCGTAATCTGCCAGCACCCTATGTCAAAAAATTGAACACACCAGCAGTGTGAGGAGACCTGAAAGTGGCACATGGCATGAGACACTGTGGACCTGGCAGCAGCATGAGGAGGCGGTACAGGGGCCCGTGGCAGATTAGGGGCCTGGCAGCAGCTATGGGAGGCCCGTAATCTGCAAGCACCCTATGTCAAAAAATTGAACACACCGGCAGTGTGTGAGGAGACCTGAAAGTGGCACATGGCAGAGTGTGGCGATGGAGACAGCAGCAATGGGAGGCCGTACAGGGACCCATGAGAGACTCTGGACTTGGCAGCAGCATGAGGAGGCGGTATAGGGGCCCATGGCAGAATAGGGGCCTGGCAGCAGCTATGGGAGGCCCGTAATCTGCCAGCACCCTATGTCAAAAAATTGAACACACCAGCAGTGTGAGGAGACCTGAAAGTGGCACATGGCATGAGACACTGTGGACCTGGCAGCAGCATGAGGAGGCGGTACAGGGGCCCATGGCAGATTAGGGGCCTGGCAGCAGCTATGGGAGGCCCGTAATCTGCCAGCACCCTATGACAAAAAATGGAACACACCAGCAGTGTGAGGAGACCTGAAAGTGGCACATGGCAGAGTGTGGCGATGGAGACAGCAGCAATGGGAGGCCGTACAGGGACCCATGAGAGACTCTGGACTTGGCAGCAGCATGAGGAGGCGGTATAGGGGCCCATGGCAGATTAGGGGCCTGGCAGCAGCTATGGGAGGCCTGTAATCTGCCAGCACCCTATGACAAAAAATGGAACACACCAGCAGTGTGAGGAGACCTGAAAGTGGCACATGTTTGGGGCATGATTCATGGCGGATTTAGTCAGTTGTGTCAGGAACTGGTGGTTTGAAATCCAGACTAATCCACGCCTGATTCATTTTCACAAACGTGAGTCTCTCCACACTTTGGGTGGACAGTCGTGTCCTCCGCGGAGTTACAATACCTCCTGCCGCACTAAACACGCGCTCCGATGCCACGCTACTGGCCGGGCATGACAGCCTTTCAAGGGCAAATTCAGCTAGTTGGGGCCAAAGGTCAAGTTTCGTTGCCCAGTAGTCAAGGGGATTGTCTACCTCGGTTGGCAGGGTGCTGTCCAAGTAGGCCTAAGCCTGTTGTTTGAGGTCCTGCTCCAGGTCCACCTGATGCTGCTGCTGCTGCGGCTGGTTAGTAGTTTCCTCACTGCGCTGGTGAAGAAAGCTACTCATCATCGACTGCAGACTGAGGCAGCTGCTGCTGCTGGTGGAGACAGCAGCAATGGGAGGCCGTACAGGGACCCATGACAGACTCTGGAGTTGGCAGCAGCATGAGGAGGCGGTATAGGGGCCCATGGCAGATTATGGTCCTGGCAGCAGCTATGGGAGGCCAGTATTCTGCCAGCACCCTATGTCAAAAAATTGAACACACCAGCAGTGTGAGGAGACCTGAAAGTGGCACATGGAAGAGTGTGGCGATGGAGACAGCAGCAATGGGAGGCCGTACAGGGACCCATGACAGACTCTGGACTTGGCAGCAGCATGAGGAGGCGGTATAGGGGCCCATGGCAGATTATGGTCCTGGCAGCAGCTATGGGAGGCCCGTAATCTGCCAGCACCCTATGTCAAAAAATTGAACACACCAGCAGTGTGTGAGGAGACCTGAAAGTGGCACATGGCAGAGTGTGGCGATGGAGACAGCAGCAATGGGAGGCCGTACAGGGACCCATGAGAGACTCTGGACCTGGTAGCAGCATGAGGAGGCGGTACAGGGGCCCATGGCAGATTAGGGGCCTGGCAGCAGCTATGGGAGGCCCGTAATCTGCCAGCACCCTATGTCAAAAAATTGAACACACCAGCAGTGTGTGAGGAGACCTGAAAGTGGCACATGGCAGAGTGTGGCGATGGAGACAGCAGCAATGGGAGGCCGTACAGGGACCCATGAGAAACTCTGGACTTCGCAGCAGCATGAGGAGGCGGTAGAGGGGCCCATGGCAGATTAGGGGCCTGGCAGACAGCAGCAATGGGAGGCCGTAAAGGGACCCATGAGAGACTCTGGACCTGGCAGCAGCATGAGGAGGCGGTACAGGAGCCCATGGCAGATTAGGGGCCTGGCAGCAGCTATGGGAGGCCCGTAATCTGCCAGCACACACCAGCAGTGTGAGGAGACCTGAAAGTGGCACATGGCATGAGACACTGTGGACCTGGCAGCAGCATGAGGAGGCGGTACAGGGGCCCATGGCAGATTAGGGGCCTGGCAGCAGCTATGGGAGGCCCGTAATCTGCAAGCACCCTATGTCAAAAAATTGAACACACCAGCAGTGTGTGAGGAGACCTGAAAGTGGCACATGGCAGAGTGTGGCGATGGAGACAGCAGCAATGGGAGGCCGTACAGGGACCCATGACAGACTCTGGACTTGGCAGCAGCATGAGGAGGCGGTACAGGGGCCCATGACAGATTAGGGGCCTGGCAGCAGCTATGGGAGGCCCGTAATCTGCCAGCACCCTATGTCAAAAAATGGAACACACCAGCAGTGTGAGGAGACCTGAAAGTGGCACATGGCATGAGACACTGTGGACCTGGCAGCAGCATGAGGAGGCGGTACAGGGGCCCATGGCAGATTAGGGGCCTGGCAGCAGCTATGGGAGGCCCGTAATCTGCCAGCACCCTATGTCAAAAAATTGAACACACCAGCAGTGTGAGGAGACCTGAAAGTGGCACATGGAAGAGTGTGGCGATGGAGACAGCAGCAATGGGAGGCCGTACAGGGACCCATGACAGACTCTGGACTTGGCAGCAGCATGAGGAGGCGGTATAGGGGCCCATGGCAGATTATGGTCCTGGCAGCAGCTATGGGAGGCCCGTAATCTGCCAGCACCCTATGTCAAAAAATTGAACACACCAGCAGTGTGAGGAGACCTGAAAGTGGCACATGGCATGAGACACTGTGGACCTGGCAGCAGCATGAGGAGGCGGTACAGGGGCCCATGGCAGATTAGGGGCCTGGCAGCAGCTATGGGAGGCCCGTAATCTGCAAGCACCCTATGTCAAAAAATTGAACACACCAGCAGTGTGAGGAGACCTGAAAGTGGCACATGGCAGAGTGTGGCGATGGAGACAGCAGCAATGGGAGGCCGTACAGGGACCCATGAGAGACTCTGGACTTGGCAGCAGCATGAGGAGGCGGTATAGGGGCCCATGGCAGATTAGGGGCCTGGCAGCAGCTATGGGAGGCCCGTAATCTGCCAGCACCCTATGTCAAAAAATTGAACACACCAGCAGTGTGAGGAGACCTGAAAGTGGCACATGGCATGAGACACTGTGGACCTGGCAGCAGCATGAGGAGGCGGTACAGGGGCCCATGGCAGATTAGGGGCCTGGCAGCAGCTATGGGAGGCCCGTAATCTCCCAGCACCCTATGTCAAAAAATTGAACACACCAGCAGTGTGTGAGGAGACCTGAAAGTGGCACATGGCAGAGTGTGGCGATGGAGACAGCAGCAATGGGAGGCCGTAAAGGGACCCATGAGAGACTCTGGACCTGGCAGCAGCATGAGGAGGCGGTACAGGAGCCCATGGCAGATTAGGGGCCTGGCAGCAGCTATGGGAGGCCCGTAATCTGCCAGCACCCTATGTCAAAAAATTGAACACACCAGCAGTGTGAGGAGACCTGAAAGTGGCACATGGAAGAGTGTGGCGATGGAGACAGCAGCAATGGGAGGCCGTACAGGGACCCATGACAGACTCTGGACTTGGCAGCAGCATGAGGAGGCGGTATAGGGGCCCATGGCAGATTAGGGGCCTGGCAGCAGCTATGGGAGGCCCGTAATCTGCCAGCACCCTATGTCAAAAAATTGAACACACCAGCAGTGTGAGGAGACCTGAAAGTGGCACATGGCATGAGACACTGTGGACCTGGCAGCAGCATGAGGAGGCGGTACAGGGGCCCATGGCAGATTAGGGGCCTGGCAGCAGCTATGGGAGGCCCGTAATCTGCCAGCACCCTATGTCAAAAAATTGAACACACCAGCAGTGTGAGGAGACCTGAAAGTGGCACATGGAAGAGTGTGGCGATGGAGACAGGAGCAATGGGAGGCCGTACAGGGACCCATGACAGACTCTGGACTTGGCAGCAGCATGAGGAGGCGGTATAGGGGCCCATGGCAGATTATGGTCCTAGCAGCAGCTATGGGAGGCCCGTAATCTGCCAACACCCTATGTCAAAAAATTGAACACACCAGCAGTGTGTGAGGAGACCTGAAAGTGGCACATGGCAGAGTGTGGCGATGGAGACAGCAGCAATGGGAGGCCGTACAGGGACCCATGAGAGACTCTGGACTTCGCAGCAGCATGAGGAGGCGGTATAGGGGCCCATGGCAGATTAGGGGCCTGGCAGCAGCTATGGGAGGCCCGTAATCTGCCAGCACCCTATGTCAAAAAATTGAACACACCAGCAGTGTGTGAGGAGACCTGAAAGTGGCACATGGCAGAGTGTGGCGATGGAGACAGCAGCAATGGGAGGCCGTACAGGGACCCATGAGAGACTCTGGACCTGGCAGCAGCATGAGGAGGCGGTACAGGGGCCCATGGCAGATTAGGGGCCTGGCAGCAGCTATGGGAGGCCCGTAATCTGCCAGCACCCTATGTCAAAAAATTGAACACACCAGCAGTGTGAGGAGACCTGAAAGTGGCACATGGAAGAGTGTGGCGATGGAGACAGCAGCAATGGGAGGCCGTACAGGGACCCATGACAGACTCTGGACTTGGCAGCAGCATGAGGAGGCGGTATTGGGGCCCATGGCAGATTAGGGGCCTGGCAGCAGCTATGGGAGGCCCGTAATCTGCCAGCACCCTATGTCAAAAAATTGAACACACCAGCAGTGTGAGGAGACCTGAAAGTGGCACATGGCATGAGACACTGTGGACCTGGCAGCAGCATGAGGTGGCGGTACAGGGGCCCGTGGCAGATTAGGGGCCTGGCAGCAGCTATGGGAGGCCCGTAATCTGCAAGCACCCTATGTCAAAAAATTGAACACACCGGCAGTGTGTGAGGAGACCTGAAAGTGGCACATGGCAGAGTGTGGCGATGGAGACAGCAGCAATGGGAGGCCGTACAGGGACCCATGAGAGACTCTGGACTTGGCAGCAGCATGAGGAGGCGGTATAGGGGCCCATGGCAGAATAGGGGCCTGGCAGCAGCTATGGGAGGCCCGTAATCTGCCAGCACCCTATGTCAAAAAATTGAACACACCAGCAGTGTGAGGAGACCTGAAAGTGGCACATGGCATGAGACACTGTGGACCTGGCAGCAGCATGAGGAGGCGGTACAGGGGCCCATGGCAGATTAGGGGCCTGGCAGCAGCTATGGGAGGCCCGTAATCTGCCAGCACCCTATGACAAAAAATGGAACACACCAGCAGTGTGAGGAGACCTGAAAGTGGCACATGGCAGAGTGTGGCGATGGAGACAGCAGCAATGGGAGGCCGTACAGGGACCCATGAGAGACTCTGGACTTGGCAGCAGCATGAGGAGGCGGTATAGGGGCCCATGGCAGATTAGGGGCCTGGCAGCAGCTATGGGAGGCCTGTAATCTGCCAGCACCCTATGACAAAAAATGGAACACACCAGCAGTGTGAGGAGACCTGAAAGTGGCACATGTTTGGGGCATGATTCATGGCGGATTTAGTCAGTTGTGTCAGGAACTGGTGGTTTGAAATCCAGACTAATCCACGCCTGATTCATTTTCACAAACGTGAGTCTCTCCACACTTTGGGTGGACAGTCGTGTCCTCCGCGGAGTTACAATACCTCCTGCCGCACTAAACACGCGCTCCGATGCCACGCTACTGGCCGGGCATGACAGCCTTTCAAGGGCAAATTCAGCTAGTTGGGGCCAAAGGTCAAGTTTCGTTGCCCAGTAGTCAAGGGGATTGTCTACCTCGGTTGGCAGGGTGCTGTCCAAGTAGGCCTAAGCCTGTTGTTTGAGGTCCTGCTCCAGGTCCACCTGATGCTGCTGCTGCTGCGGCTGGTTAGTAGTTTCCTCACTGCGCTGGTGAAGAAAGCTACTCATCATCGACTGCAGACTGAGGCAGCTGCTGCTGCTGGTGGAGCTGCCACTGCTCCTACCACCCCACCCCTCCCCTGCTGCCATGGCAGCGGAACGCGAGCGCACAGGGCCCACAGTGTCTGAGGATGGACGTTGGCGCAGAAAGGCAGAGACCAGCTGACTACATAGGTGGTTTTTATAGTACGTTATTTTGGCCTCCCTCTCAGCAGGTGTGAAAAAGGCCACCATTTTTGAACGGTAGCGAGGGTCCAACAAGGTGGACAGCCAAAAGTCATCCCTCTGTCTGATGGTTATTATTCGGCTGTCGGTACGCAAGCAAGCAAGCATGCTATGGGCCATTTGTGCCAAGGAATGCGAGGGACTCCCTGCCTCCATCTCCACAGCATACTGCCACGGTGCGTCTGGGTCCTCTGTCTCCTCTTCCTCCTCCTCTACCAGATGCTCCTGCTCCTCCACTCCTGTCCGCTGAGTGGAAAAACCACCCATTTCACTCAATAATTCCTGAGCACCAATGTCCTCCTCTACCTCCTCCTCTTCTTCCTGTCCTGCCCCCACAGGGGTCATGTGGCGTTGAGATCTGTGCGCCACGTCTACCGCACCCTGACCAGCCATTGTTAACAGCATTTGTTCCAGGACGTGCAACAGAGGAATGACGTAGTTCATCCCATAGTCCTGCCGACTCACGAATAGCGTGGCCTCCTCAAAGGGCCTGAGCAAGCGCAGGTGTCACGCATGAGCTGCCAATGGCTGACATCTAAGTTACACAGGGAGTACCTTTATCCGCTTTTAACATCAGGAAATCTGTGATGGCCTTTTGCTGTTCGTAAAGGCGGTCTAACATATGTAGGGTTGAATTCCACCTTGTTGCAACGTCACAGCATGAGTAGTCGGTACGGGGGCCCATGGCAGATTACGGGCCTGGCAGCAGCAATGGGAGGCCCGTAATCTGCCAGCACCCTATGACAAAAAATGTAACACACCAGCAGTGTGAGGAGATCTGAAAGTGGCACATGGCAGAGTGTGGCGATGGAGACAGCAGCAATGGGAGGCCGTACAGGGACCCATGACACACTCTGGACCTGGCAGCATCATGAAGAGGCGGTACAGGGGCCCATGGCAGATTAGGGGCCTGGCAGCAGCAATGGGAGGCCCGTAATCTGCCAGCACCCTATGACAAAAAATGGAACACACCAGCAGTGTGTGAGGAGACCTGAAAGTGGCACATGGCAGAGTGTGGCGATGGAGACAGCAGCAATGGGAGGCCGTACAGGGACCCATGACAGACTCTGGATTTGGCAGCAGCATGAGAAGGCGGTATAGGGGCCCATGGCAGATTAGGGGCCTGGCAGCAGCTATGGGAGGCCCGTAATCTGCCAGCACCCTATGTAAAAAAATTGAACACACCAGCAGTGTGTGAGGAGACCTGAAAGTGGCACATGGCAGAGTGTGGCGATGGAGACAGCAGCAATGGGAGGCCGTACAGGGACCCATGACAGACTCTGGACTTGGCAGCAGCATGAGAAGGCGGTATAGGGGCCCATGGCAGATTAGGGGCCTGGCAGCAGCTATGGGAGGCCCGTAATCTGCCAGCACCCTATGTAAAAAAATTGAACACACCAGCAGTGTGTGAGGAGACCTGAAAGTGGCACATGGCAGAGTGTGGCGATGGAGACAGCAGCAATGGGAGGCCGTACAGGGACCCATGACAGACTCTGGACTTGGCAGCAGCATGAGGAGGCGGTATAGGGGCCCATGGCAGATTAGGGGCCTGGCAGCAGCTATGGGAGGCCCGTAATCTGCCAGCACCCTATGTCAAAAAATTGAACACACCAGCAGTGTGAGGAGACCTGAAAGTGGCACATGGCATGAGACACTGTGGACCTGGCAGCAGCATGAGGAGGCGGTACAGGGGCCCATGGCAGATTAGGGGCCTGGCAGCAGCTATGGGAGGCCCGTAATCTGCCAGCACCCTATGTCAAAAAATTGAACACACCAGCAGTGTGAGGAGACCTGAAAGTGGCACATGGAAGAGTGTGGCGATGGAGACAGCAGCAATGGGAGGCCGTACAGGGACCCATGACAGACTCTGGACTTGGCAGCAGCATGAGGAGGCGGTATAGGGGCCCATGGCAGATTAGGGGCCTGGTAGCAGCTATGGGAGGCCCGTAATCTGCCAGCACCCTATGTCAAAAAATTGAACACACCAGCAGTGTGAGGAGACCTGAAAGTGGCACATGGCATGAGACACTGTGGACCTGGTAGCAGCATGAGGAGGCGGTACAGGGGCCCATGGCAGATTAGGGGCCTGGCTGCAGCTATGGGAGGCCCGTAATCTGCCAGCACCCTACGTCAAAAAATTGAACACACCAGCAGTGTGAGGAGACCTGAAAGTGGCACATGGAAGATTGTGGCGATGGAGACAGGAGCAATGGGAGGCCGTACAGGGACCCATGACAGACTCTGGACTTGGCAGCAGCATGAGGAGGCGGTATAGGGGCCCATGGCAGATTATGGTCCTGGCAGCAGCTATGGGAGGCCCGTAATCTGCCAGCACCCTATGTCAAAAAATTGAACACACCAGCAGTGTGTGAGGAGACCTGAAAGTGGCACATGGCAGAGTGTGGCGATGGAGACAGCAGCAATGGGAGGCCGTACAGGGACCCATGAGAGACTCTGGACCTGGCAGCAGCATAAGGAGGCAGTACAGGGGCCCATGGCAGATTAGGGGCCTGGCAGCAGCTATGGGAGGCCCGTAATCTGCCAGCACCCTATGTCAAAAAATTGAACACACCAGCAGTGTGAGGAGACCTGAAAGTGGCACATGGAAGAGTGTGGCGATGGAGACAGCAGCAATGGGAGGCCGTACAGGGACCCATGACAGACTCTGGACTTGGCAGCAGCATGAGGAGGCGGTATAGGGGCCCATGGCAGATTATGGTCCTGGCAGCAGCTATGGGAGGCCCGTAATCTGCCAGCACCCTATGTCAAAAAATTGAACACACCAGCAGTGTGTGAGGAGACCTGAAAGTGGCACATGGCAGAGTGTGGCGATGGAGACAGCAGCAATGGGAGGCCGTACAGGGACCCATGAGAGACTCTGGACCTGGTAGCAGCATGAGGAGGCGGTACAGGGGCCCATGGCAGATTAGGGGCCTGGCAGCAGCTATGGAAGGCCCGTAATCTGCCAGCACCCTATGTCAAAAAATTGAACACACCAGCAGTGTGTGAGGAGACCTGAAAGTGGCACATGGCAGAGTGTGGCGATGGAGACAGCAGCAATGGGAGGCCGTACAGGGACCCATGAGAGACTCTGGACCTGGCAACAGCGTGAGGAGGCGGTACAGGGGCCCATGGCAGATTAGGGGCCTGGCAGCAGCTATGGGAGGCCCGTAATCTGCCAGCACCCTATGTCAAAAAATTGAACACACCAGCAGTGTGAGGAGACCTGAAAGTGGCACATGGAAGAGTGTGGCGATGGAGACAGCAGCAATGGGAGGCCGTACAGGGACCCATGACAGACTCTGGACTTGGCAGCAGCATGAGGAGGCGGTATAGGGGCCCATGGCAGATTAGGGGCCTGGCAGCAGCTATGGGAGGCCCGTAATCTGCCAGCACCCTATGTCAAAAAATTGAACACACCAGCAGTGTGAGGAGACCTGAAAGTGGCACATGGCATGAGACACTGTGGACCTGGCAGCAGCATGAGGAGGCGGTACAGGGGCCCATGGCAGATTAGGGGCCTGGCAGCAGCTATGGGAGGCCCGTAATCTGCAAGCACCCTATGTCAAAAAATTGAACACACCAGCAGTGTGTGAGGAGACCTGAAAGTGGCACATGGCAGAGTGTGGCGATGGAGACAGCAGCAATGGGAGGCCGTACAGGGACCCATGACAGACTCTGGACTTGGCAGCAGCATGAGGAGGCGGTACAGGGGCCCATGACAGATTAGGGGCCTGGCAGCAGCTATGGGAGGCCCGTAATCTGCCAGCACCCTATGTCAAAAAATGGAACACACCAGCAGTGTGAGGAGACCTGAAAGTGGCACATGGCATGAGACACTGTGGACCTGGCAGCAGCATGAGGAGGCGGTACAGGGGCCCATGGCAGATTAGGGGCCTGGCAGCAGCTATGGGAGGCCCGTAATCTCCCAGCACCCTATGTCAAAAAATTGAACACACCAGCAGTGTGTGAGGAGACCTGAAAGTGGCACATGGCAGAGTGTGGCGATGGAGACAGCAGCAATGGGAGGCCGTACAGGGACCCATGAGAGACTCTGGACCTGGCAGCAGCATGAGGAGGCGGTACAGGAGCCCATGGCAGATTAGGGGCCTGGCAGCAGCTATGGGAGGCCCGTATTCTGCCAGCACCCTATGTCAAAAAATTGAACACACCAGCAGTGTGAGGAGACCTGAAAGTGGCACATGGAAGAGTGTGGCGATGGAGACAGCAGCAATGGGAGGCCGTACAGGGACCCATGACAGACTCTGGACTTGGCAGCAGCATGAGGAGGCGGTATAGGGGCCCATGGCAGATTAGGGGCCTGGCAGCAGCTATGGGAGGCCCGTAATCTGCCAGCACCCTATGTCAAAAAATTGAACACACCAGCAGTGTGAGGAGACCTGAAAGTGGCACATGGCATGAGACACTGTGGACCTGGCAGCAGCATGAGGAGGCGGTACAGGGGCCCATGGCAGATTAGGGGCCTGGCAGCAGCTATGGGAGGCCCATAATCTGCCAGCACCCTATGTCAAAAAATTGAACACACCAGCAGTGTGAGGAGACCTGAAAGTGGCACATGGAAGAGTGTGGCGATGGAGACAGGAGCAATGGGAGGCCGTACAGGGACCCATGAGAGACTCTGGACTTCGCAGCAGCATGAGGAGGCGGTATAGGGGCCCATGGCAGATTAGGGTCCTGGCAGCAGCTATGGGAGGCCCGTAATCTGCCAGCACCCTATGTCAAAAAATTGAACACACCAGCAGTGTGTGAGGAGACCTGAAAGTGGCACATGGCAGAGTGTGGCGATGGAGACAGCAGCAATGGAAGGCCGTACAGGGACCCATGAGAGACTCTGGACCTGGCAGCAGCATGAGGAGGCGGTACAGGGGCCCATGGCAAATTAGGGGCCTTGCAGCAGCTATGGGAGGCCCGTAATCTGCCAGCACCCTATGTCAAAAAATTGAACACACCAGCAGTGTGAGGAGACCTGAAAGTGGCACATGGAAGAGTGTGGCGATGGAGACAGCAGCAATGGGAGGCCGTACAGGGACCCATGACAGACTCTGGACTTGGCAGCAGCATGAGGAGGCGGTATAGGGGCCCATGGCAGATTATGGTCCTGGCAGCAGCTATGGGAGGCCCGTAATCTGCCAGCACCCTATGTCAAAAAATTGAACACACCAGCAGTGTGTGAGGAGACCTGAAAGTGGCACATGGCAGAGTGTGGCGATGGAGACAGCAGCAATGGGAGGCCGTACAGGGACCCATGACAGACTCTGGACTTGGCAGCAGCATGAGGAGGCGGTATAGGGGCCCATGGCAGATTAGGGGCCTGGCAGCAGCTATGGGAGGCCCGTAATCTGCCAGCACCCTATGTCAAAAAATTGAACACACCAGCAGTGTGAGGAGACCTGAAAGTGGCACATGGCATGAGACACTGTGGACCTGGCAGCAGCATGAGGAGGCGGTACAGGGGCCCATGGCAGATTAGGGGCCTGGCAGCAGCTATGGGAGGCCCGTAATCTGCAAGCACCCTATGTCAAAAAATTGAACACACCAGCAGTGTGTGAGGAGACCTGAAAGTGGCACATGGCAGAGTGTGGCGATGGAGACAGCAGCAATGGGAGGCCGTACAGGGACCCATGACAGACTCTGGACTTGGCAGCAGCATGAGGAGGCGGTATAGGGGCCCATGGCAGATTAGGGGCCTGGCAGCAGCTATGGGAGGCCCGTAATCTGCCAGCACCCTATGTCAAAAAATTGAACTCACCAGCAGTGTGAGGAGACCTGAAAGTGGCACATGGCATGAGACACTGTGGACCTGGCAGCAGCATGAGGAGGCGGTACAGGGGCCCATGGCAGATTAGGGGCCTGGCAGCAGCTATGGGAGGCCCGTAATCTGCCAGCACCCTATGACAAAAAATGGAACACACCAGCAGTGTGAGGAGACCTGAAAGTGGCACATGTTTGGGGCATGATTCATGGCGGATTTAGTCAGTTGTGTCAGGAACTGGTGGTTTGAAATCCAGACTAATCCACGCCTGATTCATTTTCACAAACGTGAGTCTCTCCACACTTTGGGTGGACAGTCGTGTCCTCCGCGGAGTTACAATACCTCCTGCCGCACTAAACACGCGCTCCGATGCCACGCATGACAGCCTTTCAAGGGCAAATTCAGCTAGTTGGGGCCAAAGGTCAAGTTCCGTTGCCCAGTAGTCAAGGGGATTGTCTACCTCGGTTGGCAGGGTGCTGTCCAAGTAGACCCAAGCCTGTTGTTTGAGGTCCTGCTCCAGGTCCACCTGATGCTGCTGCTGCTGCTGCGGCTGGTTAGTAGTTTCCTCACTGCGCTGGTGAAGAAAGCTACTCATCATCGACTGCAGACTGAGGCAGCCGCTGCTGGTGGAGCTACCACTGCTCCTACCACCCCACCCCTCCCCTGCTGCCATGGCAGCGGAACGCGAGCGCACAGGGCCCACAGTGTCTGAGGATGGACGTTGGCGCAGAAAGGCAGAGACCAACTGACTACATAGGTGGTTTTTATAGTACGTTATTTTGGCCTCCCTCTCAGCAGGTGTGAAAAAGGCCACCATTTTTGAACGGTAGCGAGGGTCCAACAAGGTGGACAGCCAAAAGTCATCCCTCTGTCTGATGGTTATTATTCGGCTGTCGCTACGCAAGCAACCGAGCATGCTATGGGCCATTTGTGCCAAGGAATGCGAGGGACTCCCTGCCTCCATCTCCACAGCATACTGCCACGGTGCGTCTGGGTCCTCTGTCTCCTCCTCCTCCTCCTCTACCAGATGCTCCTGCTCCTCCACTCCTGTCCGCTGAGTGGATAAACCACCCATTTCACTCAATAATTCCTGAGCACAAATGTCCTCCTCTACCTCCTCCTCTTCTTCCTGTCCTGCCCTCACAGGGGTCATGTGGCGTTGAGATCTGTGCGCCACGTCTACCGCACCCTGACCAGCCATTGTTAACAGCATTTGTTCCAGGACGTGCAACAAAGGAATGACGTCGTTCATCCCATAGTCCTGCCGACTCACGAATAGCGTGGCCTCCTCAAAGGGCCTGAGCAAGCGCAGGTGTCACGCATGAGCTGCCAATGGCTGACATCGAAGTTACACAGGGGAGTACCTTTATCCGCTTGTAACATCAGGAAATCTGTGATGGCCTTTCGCTGTTCGTAAAGGCGGTCTAACATGTGTAGGGTTGAATTCCACCTTGTTGCAACGTCGCAGATCAGGCGATGCTGTGGAATTCCGTTCTGCCGCTGCAGCTCAAGGAGGGTGTGCTTTGCGGTGTAGGAATGGCTGAAATGCATGCAAAGTTTACGTGACATTTTAAGGATGTCTTGCAGTGGGATGGTGGATTTTAGGAACCGCTTGACAACCAGATTGAACACGTGAGCCATGCATGGCGCATGGCACAACCTTCCTTGATGCAAAGCAGACACCATGTTCTTTCCGTTGTCGGTCAACATGGTTCCGATTTTCAGTTTGCGCGGAGACAGCCATCTGTCGATTTCTCTGTTCATTACACTGAGAAGTTCCTCCCCTGTGTGACTACGTTCGCCAAGGCATACCAGGTGCAGCACAGCGTGACACCGTTGCGCCCTGCACATGTGATATGCCGGTCGGGTAATGGGACTTGGCACGGGGGTGGCGGCTGAGGACACGGCGGAAGAAGAGGTGGTAGAGGCGGACATCTTTTGTGGACCAAGGACGTGCAAACGTGGAGGCAAAAGCGGCGTGACCTGTCCAAGTTGCTGGTGCGGCTGTGACGGCACCATGTTCACCCAGTGGGCCGTAAATGACATGTACTGTCCCTGACCGTAGTTACAGCTCCACACGTCGGCGCTGCCGGGCACTTTGGCAGAGACCGACATGCTCAAAGACTGGCCCACCATCTCTTCTACATGTGAATGCAGGGCTGGCACTGCCTTTTTGGCGAAGAAATGACGGCTTGGCACTCTCCACCGCGGCGCGGCACAAGCCATCATTTCTCGGAAAGGTGCTGAGTCCACCACTTGGAAAGGGAGGGACTGCAGCACCAGCAACTTGGACAGGAGGACGTTCAGCTTTTGCACCGTCGGGTGCGTGCTCGCAAACTGTTGTCTCTTGGAAACGGATTCCAAGAAAGACTGCTGACGGAATCCGTGAAGAGGAGTAGCAGGAGAAGGAGCATCTGAACGAGCGGAAGATGGCAACGAGCGACAACTCCCCTCAGCAGAGGTGTTGGAGCCTTGACTGCCTGATAGAGGGCGATTGGCGTCGGGTGACGGAGCAAGTAACGGAGCGGGTGATGGAGCGGGGGCTGGGGCGGGCAGAACCGCCGTATCTTTATCACGGTTTTCCCAGGCCACCAAATGGCGACGCTGCATATGCTGCCGCAACGCTGTAGTCCCAACATGGGCCCCCTGGCCACGCTTGACTTTCTGGCCACATAGTCGACATACGGCTACGTTTACTTCCTCGGGCGGCTTGACAAAAAATTGCCACACCGCCGAGTAGGAAACTTTGCCCCCGATACTCCTCACTGGCTGACTGCTGCTTCCTCCGTGCACACCGGCACCACTACTGGCCGTGGTGGTAGGCTGCAGTGGAGCTGGTGCTCTACTCCGTGGCCGTTTGCCTCCACTGACACTGCTGCGACCCTGCTGCCTCCTGGGCAACCCACCGACTGTTTTGCTCGCTGCCAAGCTGCCACCCTCTTCTCCTGATGATGCGGAAGCAATAGCCTGATGACGACAAGGCTGCCAAGTGCGATCAGCCTCATCATCATCAATTAGGGTCTCCGCCTCACTACTAGCCCCCTCGGCTGCGTGTGGGTCAGGAGACAGACCTGTCTCTAGACCGGCTACCGAGCCACTCTCCTCGCCACTACTTCTTCGCCTGGCTGCTGAAGAGGCGGATGTCTCCCCCTGTTCCTGACCGCCCTCTGTTAGCTCTTCCTCACTGTACAGTGGGGCTGAGCCCACAGCATGCGATACTTCGCTTGGTGAGGGAACACCAAAGGACAGGGGCAGGTAGAGGACACGTGATTTCAGTGGGCTTGCTCCCGGGCCATGCCAACTAACGGTTGTGTCTGACGTACCCACCGACCGTTGGCTGTAGGTGTCAGAGGTGACCTGGGAAGAGGAAGACGACCGAGCCAACCAATCGATGACGGCAGGGTTGTCGGTGGAGACACGACCGCTGGATGACACCGGGAGCACTGGCCTCTGGCTGCGAATAGTGCTGCCTCGACCCCTTCCTCTGCTGCCACGTCTGCTCGCTCCTAAAACATTGCCTCCTCTGCCACTCCTCTGCATGTTGTCTGACATACTCTTTAATTAAACGATTCTGTGTCCCTGAGTAACAATTCTGTGTCTGTCCCTGAGTAACAATTCTGTGTCCCTGAGTAACGTTTCTGTGGCCCTAAGTAACAGTTCTGTGGCCCTCAGTAACAATTCTGTGTCCCTCAGTAACAATTCTGTGTCCCTCAGTAACAATTCTGTGTCTGTCCCTCAGTAACAATTCTGTGTCTGTCCCTGAGTAACAATTCTGTGTCTGTCCCTGAGTAACAATTCTGTGTCCCTGAGTAACGTTTCTCTGGCCCTAAGTAACAGTTCTGTGTCCCTC
Source organism: Staurois parvus (assembly GCF_062004578.1). Lineage (NCBI taxonomy): Eukaryota > Metazoa > Chordata > Amphibia > Anura > Ranidae > Staurois > Staurois parvus. Next base: position 10,105,680 of record NW_028318117.1, on the reverse strand, counting down.
AGTAACAATTCTGTGTCCCTCAGTAACAATTCTGTGTCTGTCCCTGAGTAACAATTCTGTGTCTGTCCCTGAGTAACAATTCTGTGTCTGTCCCTGAGTAACAATTCTGTGTCCCTAAGTAACGTTTCTGTGGCCCTAAGTAACGTTTCTGTGGCCCTAAGTAACGATTCTGTGGCCCTAAGTAACGTTTCTGTAGCCCTAAGTAACGTTTCTGTGGCCCTAAGTAACGTTTCTGTGGCCCTAAGTAACAGTTCTGTGGCCCTCAGTAACAGTTCTGTGGCCCTCAGTAACAATTCTGTGTCCCTCAGTAACAATTCTGTGTCTGTCCCTGAGTAACAATTCTGTGTCCCTAAGTAACGTTTCTGTGGCCCTAAGTAACGTTTCTGTGGCCCTAAGTAACGATTCTGTGGCCCTAAGTAACGTTTCTGTGGCCCTAAGTAACGTTTCTGTGGCCCTAAGTAACAGTTCTGTGGCCCTCAGTAACAGTTCTGTGGCCCTCAGTAACAATTCTGTGTCCCTCAGTAACAATTCTGTGTCTGTCCCTGAGTAACAATTCTGTGTCCCTAAGTAACGTTTCTGTGGCCCTAAGTAACAGTTCTGTGGCCCTCAGTAACAATTCTGTGTCCCTCAGTAACAATTCTGTGTCTGTCCCTAAGTAACAATTCTGTGGCCCTAAGTAACGTTTCTGTGTCCCTCAGTAACAATTCTGTATCCCTCAGTAACAATTCTGTGTCTGTCCCTGAGTAACAATTCTGTGTCCCTAAGTAAAGTTTCTGTGGCCCTAAGTAACGATTCTGTGGCCCTAAGTAACGTTTCTGTGGCCCTAAGTAACGTTTCTGTGGCCCTCAGTAACAAATCTGTGTCCCTCAGTAACAATTCTGTGTCTGTTCCTAAGTAACAATTCTGTGGCCCTAAGTAACGTTTCTGTGGCCCTAAGTAACGGTTCTGTGTCCCTCAGTAACAATTCTGTATCCCTCAGTAACAATTCTGTGTCTGTCCCTGAGTAACAATTCTGTGGCCCTAAGTAACGTTTCTGTGGCCCTAAGTAACGTTTCTGTGGCCCTCAGTAACAATTCTGTATCCCTCAGTAACAATTCTGTGTCTGTCCCTCAGTAACAATTCTGTGTCCCTAAGTAACGTTTCTGTGGCCCTAACTAACGATTCTGTGGCCCTAAGTAACGTTTCTGTGGCCCTAAGTAACGTTTCTGTGGCCCTCAGTAACAAATCTGTGTCCCTCAGTAACAATTCTGTGTCTGTCCCTAAGTAACAATTCTGTGGCCCTAAGTAACGTTTCTGTGGCCCTAAGTAACGGTTCTGTGGCCCTCAGTAACAATTCTGTGTCCCTAAGTAACGTTTCTGTGGCCCTAACTAACGATTCTGTGGCCCTAAGTAACGTTTCTGTGGCCCTATGTAACGTTTCTATGGCCCTAAGTAACGATTCTGTGGCCCTAAGTAACGTTTCTGTGTCCCTAAGTAACGTTTCTCTGTCCCTAACTCTCTCCCTGAATACAGCCAGGTCTGCCTCTGTTGAATGACTGGAGGCAAATGGAGAATTCTAAAATGGCCACCATTTATAGCTTGACCATTACACTGTGCTGGCTGGCTGGCTGCTGATTGGCTAATGCGATCACATGTCATGAATGAATGCATTATGGGTCACCGCGCCTTGTCTGCGCGCCTTCCCAGACATCCCCGCTCCGTCGCCGCACATGTCGCCGCCATTTTAAAATTTTCGAAATTTTCCTAATATTCGAAACGAATTCCACTTCGCCTACTTCGATTCGCTCATCTCTACCCCTGACCTCTTTCTGGACAGTGCCGTTTGGCCCTGTGCTGATCATATGCACTCTTCCAAGAAAAAAAAAACCTCTCTAGCAATACACACCAAACTGAGCATGTGCAGAGTGACTCCACACAATATGTCTTATCAGGAGATAAAAGGGGGGCACTGGAAGAAGGGGAGGATCAGAGAAGTCAGGATCAAACAGCATTTTTACACAATGAGGAGGATTAGGTTTGACAGTGAGAATAACAACCATGCTTTACTGCATATACAGACTGATTTTACGTTTGTGGGTTTAGTTAAACTTTAATAAACACTTCATGGTTAAAAAAAACAAACTTAAACAATACAGATGACTAAAACTAAAATGGCATTTTATTCAAAACACTAAAATATGACTAAAACTAAAATGGCATTTTATTCAAAACACTAAAATATGACTAAAACTAAATCGGAATTTTACTTCAGATAGTCGAATGGTGCCCCAAGGGTCGGATAAAGCCAACAAACCGCAACATCAGGCCACAGGACCGCAGTTTAGAGACCACTGGGTTAGAGGATTGTTTATAAACAATTGAGTGCATCTGTTAGCAGCTGGGAATAACTGGGAATATTAAACCCCAAGAAAGGGTAAAATATGTTCCCTTACTTCATTTTACAGGTTGGCGGGTGGCTTCTGTAGGTTTACAATCCCATGAAAGCTTTGAGGCATTGATGTTAAGCCAAACTTGCAGCATCTATGTTTTGTGTAGGGGATTTTCAAAGCTTTTCCTTTTTCTACTGGAAATATTGATGAAAGATTTCTCCCATATTAACAATATTTTAATGCTTATTGTGGCATCTGAAGATAATTGTAAGTACTGTACATTTCTTACAAATAGATGCATTATCATTAATATCATATTGCACCACTGCTCATAAAAATAAACTTGTGTGGATAAGATGATTATGCTAGCCATCTTCCTCACATGTGTAGCCAGGTTCTTGGCTGGGAATGGAGAGTGATAGACATTTTGGCCGCAGATGCCCTCTGTAGCTGCTACCGTGTTGGTTAACAACTATATCAACAAGAGGAGGGATCTGCTGAGCCGGAAGAGTTCTATAGACTGAGCCAGGCAGCACTCTGGGAACTATAGTCCAGAGGAGAGAGACTCTACTGTAATCAAGATTTTTTTTTAACTGCATTTCCCAGAGAGAGATTTCCAGGGGGAGTGCAAAGAGCTGTATTTTCTAAAGCAGCACAGGACACAGTTTCCTCCTGCCATGAGGGAGAACGGAGAGTGCACATTGCTGTACAGTCTGCACCATCACCCCTGCATATAGGTGACCTTAGCAGGATCCGGATTGCTGAGTTTGGGGGTGCCAAAAATGGACTAACTGCTATGTGCAACCAGAGGGTGAGCTGCAATATTGCTGGGACTGGTGAGCTGCTGCTAGAGAGACTGGGCCATTTAGGAACTGACCACACAGCCATCTAGTAGCCTTATTTATGCTTTCAGGTTTGACTGGGGCTATTCTCATGGGCCCCAACGCTAGCCGGCTGAATACTTAGTACCGAAGACTGTCTCTTTATAGCTGTTATACAGACACCTGTGCCTACTGCTTATGCTGAGAGGTACCTCTCAGGGACATTGCACCATAAACTAGTCATTTTCCTAGAGTGTACTCTAGAATAGTTATAGTAATCCTCCTCTTCTTAGGTCCCCCACTGGCGCTCCTGGCCCCTCCCTCCTGCCAAGTTTTCCCACAGCAAGCAGCTTGTTATGGGGGCACCCCAGCAGGCTCGCTTCCAAGCTGCTGCCCTGTGTGTTCATTCACACACACAGCTACAGGTCAGCCCTGCTCCCTTTCTCTCCTAACTGGCTATGATTGAAAACAGAGGGAGCCAATGGCTCCCACTGCTGTCCCTGCCAATGAGGAGGGAGAGTCCAAAGAGAGCTGAGGCTCTCATGCACATCGCTGGATCGTGATGGGGCTCAGGTAAGTATTAGGAGGGCTGGGGAGTCTTCTGCACACAGAAGGTTTTTACCTTCATGCATAGAATGTATGAAGGTAAAAACCTTGAGCCTTTACAAACACTTTAAGGGCTAAATCCACCTAACTCTGCATTTTATATGTTAAAACCATATTTAATAAACCCCTCCAGATTGCACCCTTACTTCAGTGTGCGGGATTCTTCTCCCCAACCGCACATCCATGTAATATATTCACAGAGATCTATGAATGAATGAACTACAAGTCCCATCTGCCATCACAGCAGATGAATATGTACTTCTTAATGGAATATGAGCGCAGGGTTCACCACACTCGTAGTCCATTAAAACTTCCTTCAGCTCTCCAACTGAAAACTTATACAGAGGTACAGGCAGGGAGCTGTAGGAAGAGTCTGCAGAAGTTGGATATTGCACCACTGATCACAGCTCCAATACTTTGCAGGCTCCTGTAAAAAAATAAATAAATGCACATTTTTGTGTTCAAGAGTATGTGAATTTAATTTTTCTAAAGGGGAAATTAGCCTTTAATGAAAGTGAAATTCCTCTTTAAAACAGAAAACTTGCTACTCCAATTCATCCATAACTGAGTGGTTCTTCCTGCTTGGAAGGTAAGGGCCAGCCACTTAATGGCAGACACAATCATTGTTACTGGGTGTTATCTGGGTGATGAAAGTGTTTTGTTTGCAAACTAACAAATACCTTCAGCCTCATTTCTAGAACTGGCACTTGTGTTTTAGTTGCTCATATCTGAATCTCCTACTCTATAATCAGTATGATTGTCATTTTACAGACTTGCCAGTTCTAGGGCAGGTTGTCTACATTTCACTAGCTCTAGACATGGCTGATTTTTCTGCACATACAAATTAACCCTGATAATCTATGTCTGAAAAGCTCAGCAAATATCATATTTTGAAATGAGTTATTTATTGTATTTCGCTATACAATCTGGCCATGAGGAGCGAGATGCGTGAAGATGTGTAGGAACAAGATACTGGGCATGAAAAATTCTGATGTTTATCTCCATACTGTGTTTTTGCTGCATCAATGCACACTATGATTACACACATATATTTTTTTAACCTTCTAACTTTAAACTTTCCATTATGACACAATCACAAACTCCAGAAACAGACATTTTTACAAATTCTTGTGTGGAGAAAAAAAATTGCTCAGCTCATGTTTAATAAAGATCCAGCTTTCTGCCCTGTACTCTGAAATCCACATTTGTATTCATGCTGGAAAGTACAACTATCTCTGTACTTCTAGTGTGCTGCTGGTATGAAAGCTGAAGATCTCATATAAGGATGTAAAGGATAGTTCACATGTGCAGCTAGGGGGTGGTAAAACCAGGCAGTTAATGCTATGATTTTACCTCCCCCCAAACGGAAACTGGGCATGCAGCCACTCAGGACTTTACATGTGCTTTGTGGTCTTAGCGAAAATCAAACAACATGCTGCATTTGGTGGACATCACCACTGCTAAACATGACAAATGCAAGTCAATAGGGGCCACACATGATTGCATGTGTAGTAGATGGGGCACATATAGGTTTAAATCAGGTGCTGAGGAGGTGACATTTTTATTTATTTCAGGTACTTATATAGCGCCGTCAATTTACGCAGTGCTTTACATATATATTATACATTCACATCAGTCCCTAACCCTCAAGGGGTGTACAATCTAAGGTCCCTAACTCACATTCATACATACTAGGGCCAATTTAGACAGGATCCAATTAACCTACCAGCATGTCTTGGGAGTGTGGGAGGAAACCGGAGTACCCAGAGGAAACCCACGCAGGCACAGGGAGAACATGCAAACTCCAGGCAGGTGGTGCCGTGGCTGGCATTCGAACCAACGACCCTAGTACTGCCAGGTGGAAGTGCTAACCATTTAGCCACTGTGCTGCCCAGCAGGTAGTGTCTCCTCATCACCTAACAAATGACATCTGAAGAGCAGTCCAATGCAGATTGCTCTTCAGAGAACACTGCACATGCGAATGAACCCTATTTCTGTTGTTTATTCCCCCCACTTCTTGTCCACGGCCTTGTATTTTTTAAATGGTTTACAGTATATAAGCCGGCCTATAACTGGACAAGGGAAGGGGGAGGCAGATAAACTATACAGTTGCTTTCATGAATGAATGCCGCAGCTCCTATACCCGCAGTGCACCGGAAGTATAGCAATAACCGTACTTTTCAACAAAATTACAAATATATATTTTACAGTACAGAGCATAGAGCTGATTATTTATAATGTATAAGCCAAGGCAACTTTTTTCTATGCAAGAATTTATTAGAAAAGTCTGTGCTTAGAGTTCAGCTTTAAGACCTCATTCACATGGACACTGAGGCGCATAGTCCATGAATGGGCCAGGTTTTTATGTAACGTGAGCCTATACTGTCTGCGTTTCAGGCCACTTGCCCGCACATCTGTCAAACTGGGATGAGTGGCTGTGTCTGTGCAGCTGTTGCATCCCTTACCTTTTACATGAAATCCACAGCCTTGTAGATGTGACTCCAATGAGCTGTAGGTCACACAGGATTTTCTTTTTGCAACCAGTGGCATAGTCCCAGGATTTCCATGATTGTGTCATCTCTGAGCTGCCATATAATTTCAGGAAATGGATAATGACACTGGATGACGTCTGAACAAAGATGGCTCCATATTTCTGGGGAGAAAAGCAGAAAAAGATATGTTGAGTGCTGTGATTTCTGAGAGGTAATAGTCCATGCATGCGTTTAACATGAAAGAAAAAATCCAAACTTCTGAGTTGTCTCTGGAAGAATAGAAGGGTGATCTTCTAAAGGGGATACTTGTTGCAGTGACAACTGCCAGGGTTTATTTATTTATTACAGGTACTTATATAGCGCTGTCAATTTACGCAGCAATTTACATATATATTGTACATTCACATCAGTCCCTAACCCTTAAGGGGAGTACAATCTAAGGTCACTAACTCACATTCATACATACACATACTAGGGCCAATTTAGACAGGACCTTAACCACTTTAAGTCCAGACACTTTTACCCCCTTCCTGTCTAAGCCAATTTTCAGCTTTCAGTGCTATCACACTTTGAATGACAATTGCACGGTCATGCAACACTACACATATGAATTTTTAAGCATTTTTTGAGACAGATAAAACTTATTTTGGTGGTATTTATTCACCACTGGGATTTTTATTTTTTGCTATATAAAGGAAAAATTCCAAACATTTTGAAAAAAAAGTGTTTTTCTTATAAAATTTTGCAAATAAATAATCTTTCTTCATAAATCTTGGCCAAAATTTATTCAGTTATCTTTTTAGTGAAAAAAAAATAACCAAAATTAGTTTATAACTAAAAATTATAATTTTCAAAAACTTTCATGGTTTTTTTTTAAGATACTGTCACCCTAGCAGTACAGTGTCACCATAGTGACACTGTACTACTTGTGGGGGGTGATAAGGATTTTTTTTTTTTACACGCTCCTGCACATCCCGCTCCCATGCCACCTTTCTCACCCTTCTCCTCCTCATAACCGCGGGGGACATCTCCCCGAATCCTGGCCCTCCACCACCTCCCTTACCCGCACAAAACCCTCCCGCCTCCACGTCCTGCCGCAACCCCCGCAACTTAGTATCTGTCCCCCTGCTCCCTAAAATCTCCCCCCCGTTTTCATGTGCACTCCTGAACGCCCGATCGGTGTGCAACAAGCTTACCGCCATCCACGACCTCTTTGTTTCCCGCTCCCTCAACCTCCTGGCGATTACAGAAACCTGGATCCAGCCCACTGACTCTACCTCCCCTGCTGCACTCTCCTACGGCAGTCTCACCTGGACCCACTCACCCAGGCCCAACGGTCGTAAAGGTGGTGGGGTTGGCCTGCTCCTGTCACCGCTGAGCACCTTCCGAGTCCTCCCAAACCCCCCCTCCCTATCCTTCTCCTCCTTCGAGGCCCACTGCGTCCGACTATTCTCCCCAACCCCCCTAAAGATTGCTGTGATATACCGGCCTCCTGGATCCATACCCCGCTTCCTGGAAGACTTCTCCTCCTGGCTACCCTTCTTCCTCTCCTCTGAGCTACCCACTATCATCCTTGGGGATTTCAACATCCCTGTCAACCTCGACAACCCGGACACAGCCCGTCTCCTCCACTTAACCTCCTCCTTTGCACTTGCACAGTGCATACAATCCACCACCCACTCCGACGGTAATATCCTTGATCTTGTCTTCTCCAACCGCTGCGCTCCCCACAACCTCACTAACACCCCCTTCCCTCTCTCTGACCACAACCTGATTACCTTCTCTATCTCCTCATCCTCCAATGCCTACCCCTCCAAATGTCACACTACTACCAGCCGTAACCTCCGCAACCTTAACCCTGCCTCCCTCCACTCCGCAGTTGATCAACTCCATGACCACATCCTCCCCCTGTCCTGCCCCGACTTGGCTATGACCGCCTACAACAATGCGCTGTCAACAGCCCTTGACTCACTAGCGCCTTTAACCACACGCAACATCAGACCCCGACCGCTCCAGCCCTGGCAGACTGATCACACCAAAACCCTCAAACGACACAGTCGTGCCCTGGAGCGACTATGGCGCAAAACCAAATCCCAACAAGCCTTCACCCGATACAAATCTGCCTTCCACACCTACACCTCCTCCCTCCATACTGCCAAACAAGCCTACTTCCTGACCCTCATCAAGGCCCTCTCCTCCAATCCTCGCCGACTCTTCTCCACCTTCAACTCTCTACTCTCGCCACCCCCACCTCCACCCAGCACCTCACTCACTGCCCTTGAGATTGCCAATCACTTCAAAAACAAGATTGACACAATTCGCAAGGACATTGCCGCAACTCACACGCCTTCTCAACCCGTCCCCTCTCACACAGCTACCCCCTCATCCCCCCTCCCCCTCGACATAACCCACAGGGACTTCGTCGCTGCTCAAACTCCCTCCAACCCCCTTCCCCCTCACTCAGCTACCCCCTCTACACCCCTCTCCCACGGCCCCACCACTGCTCTGACCTCCTCTCCCACCCCACCCTACATTCCTCATACTGAAGCTCCCCCAACACTCCGCACCTTTGACCTTACTACCATCGAAGAAGTCTCCAAGATTCTCTCTGATGCCCGCCTCACCACCTGCCCCCTTGACCCTATCCCCTCACAACTCCTACAACCTCCCTCCCCCTCCATCCTACGCTCCCTCACTTACATCTTCAATCTCTCCCTCTCCTCCGGCACTTTCCCTTCCCCTCTGAAACATGCACACATCACCCCCATACTTAAAAAGCCCTCCCTGGACCCCAATGACCCGAACAACCTCAGACCCATCTCCCTGCTCCCATTTACATCTAAACTCCTCGAGCGCCTAGTCTACACCCGCCTATGCTCTCACCTCAACGACAACAACCTCCTCGATCCCCTACAGTCCGGCTTCCGTCCCCTACACTCCACCGAAACTGCCTTACTCAAACTCTCCAACGACCTGCTAACCGCCAAAGCTAATGGCCACTATTCAGTGCTCCTACTCCTTGACCTCTCTGCGGCCTTCGACACAGTCGACCACCCCCTCCTCAAAAAACTACACTCCCTCGGCCTCAGAGATTCTGCTCTCTCCTGGCTCTCATCCTACCTGTCACAACGCTCTTTCAGCGTTACCTATAATGCCACCACCTCCCTCTCACTCCCCCTCTCTGTTGGGGTCCCTCAAGGCTCTGTCCTCGGGCCCCTTCTCTTCTCCATCTACACCTCCTCCCTTGGCCAACTCATACACTCTCACGGCTTCAACTACCACCTCTATGCCGACGACACACAAATCTATCTCTCAACCCCCCACCTCACCCCCTCGGTCTCCACCCGAATCACACACCTGTTGAGCGACATATCAGACTGGATGTCGCTCCACTTCCTTAAACTGAACCTCTCCAAAACCGAGTTTCTTGTCTTCCCTCCAGCCCGGACACCACCCCCCATTGACTTCTCCATCATGTCCAACAACGCCACCATCAATCCCGCCCCGCAGGCCAGAGTACTTGGTGTCATTTTGGACTCCAACCTATCCTTCCAGCCCCAAGTCCACTCTTTAACAAACTCGTGCAGACTCCACCTCCGCAACATCGCCAAAATCCGCACGTTCCTAACTCCAGAAACCACTAAACAGCTTATCCACTCCCTCATCATATCACGACTCGACTACTGCAACTCCCTCCTCACTGGCCTGCCTCGCCGCTGGCTATCCCCGCTTCAGTCCATCCTGAATACGGCTGCCAGACTCATTCACCTTTCCAACCGCTCCGTTTCCGCCACCCCCCTCTGCCAATCCCTCCACTGGCTTCCGATTGCGCAACGGATCAAATTCAAAATCCTAACGCTGACGTACAAAGCTGTCCACCATACTGCCCCGAACTACATCTCTGACCTAATATCCAAGTACCGCCCAACACGCACACTCCGCTCCTCACAAGACCTCCTTCTCTCTAGTTCCCTGGTCTCCTCCTCCCATGCCCGCCTCCAGGACTTCTCCAGGGTGTCACCCATCCTCTGGAACTCCCTGCCCCAACCCATCAGATTATCACCTACTCTCCTCTCCTTTAGGCGCACCCTGAAAACCCATCTCTTCAGGGAAGCCTACCCCGCCCCCTGCTAACTTGCCGACCTCCTCCACTCTTCCTACCACTCCATCCCCCACAGCTATCTCCTCCTGTGCCACCATCCCCTCCCTCCTAGATTGTAAGCTTGAAAGAGCAGGGCCCTCGATACCCTCATGTTTTGCATTGTATTGGTATTGTTCTGTCACATGTTCTGTCCCCCTTTATAATGTACAGCGCTGAGCGAACTATTGGCGCTTTATAAATACTGTATAATAATAATAATAATAATAATAATACACGGATTGCTTTTATAACCATAAAGGCTTTAAAAGCAATAATTTCTCCTCTTTCTCTGGCTGCATTCTTGCAGCCATTGAGAAATACTGTGAGAACTGTGACTGGTCACAGCTTGTCACATGGTACAAGGCTGCTGTGAATAGCCCTGTACCATGTGACCTCTGTGATCATTCACAGATTTCATATGTAGTAAGCAATGATGTCTGAAGTGACATCTTGCTTACTACTATTCATGTGATCACTGATTGACCAATCAGTGATCACATGGTCAGGGACCTCACACAGAGGTCCCGTTCAGCGATCAGTGCTCCGGACACAGCGGGCACCGGATCACTCCCACACATGCACGCAAGAGTCATGGGCATGGCACAGCTCTCTCAATGTACAGCATGGCATCCATTGAGAGCACAGTGCCCATGCACATGCGTTGGTGATGTCACCGGCTGATACACATGTAACTATCTCCTAAGCGGAGCACATTAAGAGATATTTACTGCACCTACAAGTAAGCCTTATTATAGACTTACCTGTAGGCAGGGGCGGACTGACCATTTGAGCACTCGGGCACTGCCTAAGGGCCCGGGGTCAGTAGGGGGCCCCATGAGATGCCCCTGGTACCTTTCATTGGATTCTTCATAGGCTTTTTTGGATGTGGGCGAGGACACAGGGTCCTCATAATCCCCTATTGCCCGGAGGCCCCTTGACTTGTCAGTCTGCCCCTGCCTGTAGGTATAAATAAAAAAGCAGATTTACTACTTCTTTAACCACCTTCCGCCCATCCTATAGTACAAGGACGGGCGCAAGGTGTTTCTCTCGTTCTGATAGGATGTCATATGACGTCCTACCATTCTCACTGCGCATGCGCGGCTCAGGGAGCGCGCAGCGCGGCGATCGCCCGTGCCCTGTGTCCCTCAGACACAGCGGATCACGGAAAGAGCCGAAGATGTTGTCTCGGTCATGTGATCAGCTGTGTCCAATCACAGCTGATCACATGTAAACACGGAAATGGCGGTTATCAGCATTTCTCTCCTCTCGAGCTGTCACGCTGACCGTTCGAGAGGAGAGCCCGTAATCGGCTTTCCGCAGAGGGGACATGTACACTGATCATGATCAGAAGTGCCATGATCAGGGCACTGATGATCAGAAGTGCCACCTGTCAATGCCACATATCAGTGCCCATCTGAGCTGCCTTTCAATGTCACCCATCAGTGCCAGTCAGTGCCACCTATCAGTGCCAGTCAGTGTCGCCTATCAGTGCGCGTCAGTGCGGCCTGTCAGTACCGCCTATCAGTGCCATATATCAGTGTCATGTATCAGTGCTGCCTTTCAGTTCCCATCAGTGATGCCTGTCAATGCCCATCAGTGCAACCTACCAGTGCCTCCTCATCAGTGCCCATCAGTGCCACCTACCAGTGTCCATCAGTACAGCCTATCAGTGCCCATCACTGCAGCCTGAAGGAGAAAAATCACTTATTTACAAAATTGTATAACAAAAACTAAGAAAAAACATTTTTTTTTCAAAATTTTCTGTGGTTTTTGGTTTGTTTAAGAAAAAATAAAAACCCCAGAGGTGATTAAATACCACCAAAAGAAAGCTCTATCTGTCTCAAAAAAATGATAAAAATTTCATATGGGTACAGTGTTGCATGACCGCGCAATTGTCATTCAAAGTGTGACAGCGCTGAAAGCTGGAAATTGGCCTGGGCAGGAAGGGGGTATAAGTGTCCTGTAGGCTAGTGGTTAAACAGCTGGTCATTGCTTAGTGCAAGTCAAAGATTTTGAAAAGCAATTGCAGATATTCAGAGCGGTTATAACAGCTGCAGTACCATCGCTCTCAGTTACTTAACGTTAAATATTTAACAGAATCTGCAGCATGGAAGGAGACTGAGATTTTAGAATTTACTAGATCAAGTATTTCAGTTTTGAATGTGAGACTGCATTTGTTTTGCAGATTTCTGTACTTAAATAGTAATAGCAAATACTACAGTGCACGTCATTAACAAAGGAGTTATAAAATGTAATAAACTGATTTATTATTTTATAGTTTTGTATTTTAGATTATTTTAATACATGCTCAATTTTACCATGACAAAAAAAAAATATGCACTAAACCTATATGTAAAATTAAAGGCTAAGTTCACCCTTTAAAAAAAAAAAAAAAAAAACGCATGCACATATTTTTACTTACTTTTATTCACAAAGTATTGTACTAACAATCAGCAGATCACAGGTGGAATGCACAAGCTCCTGCAGATATTTCCTCCAGCTCTCTGCCCATACAGAAGTACAGGCTTTCGGTTAGAGAGCTGGAGGAAATGTCAAAGGACTAGGAGTGCGCTGATCACCACACTCTTGCTCCATTGAGCAATACAGGCCTGTCTGCATCAGTGGCAAACAGAACTAATAGTGCATTTATTCACAAATCTCTGTGAACAAATTACATGGCTGTGTGGGCGGTTTGAGGGTATGGGGGGAGCCCTTTTGACATAAATACAGGTGTACCATGATGAAGATGAAGTTTTATATATATATATATTTTTTTTTTTTTTCGTTTAGCTGACGGGCTGAATGACTAAACCCCCCCCCCAAAAAAAAAAAAAAACTAGCAGATTCTCCCATCCACACAAGTGAGGTGGATGGAGGAATCCTCCCCACTGTGTAATTGTATTCTGACAGCGGGACTCCTCTGTTGTCAGAATACACTGATCAGCCCTGCAGCAGCTGATCAAATGAATGTTTTCCAGCAGTCTATGTATCAACTTCTGTTGGACATGGAGGGGCCACGCACAGATCGAAAATTCAGCTGGTCCCTGCTGAACCAGCTGAATTTTAATCCATGTGTACCTACCATTAGGCAAAGCTTTAGTAAAACTAGTCAGAGTATACAGCAGAGTATCTTGTGTGAAGTGTATGCCTGTGTTCCTTCTGCTCTCCATATGCCACCAACCGGGTACTAATGTGTATGACATATACATGTAAGCAGGTTGAAATTAGGGCTGGATATAGCTGGTTTTATATGGGGGTGCAGTAAAAAATGTCAGGGGGGCAGGGGATAAGAGGTCAGCAGGGCAGCATGCAAAAACAGGAATCAGTAGTGGAGTGTACTGGGGGTCAGCAGGGCAGAGGACAGGAATTATATGAAGAGAGGAACGAGCGCTGGATATGATAGGATTCAAGCTGCTAGCATATAGGTAAACCTCGTATACCCCCTTCATCAAAAGTCAAATACAAAAAATTGCAGCGCTTGAGTGTATAATACAGGGAATTAAAATGAATAGCAGATTTAAATGTTCATATTTCAACATGCACCAGATTCCACATTCTTAAATTGTTGTAAACAGTAATCAGATAAGTAATGAAGATCTATCCGACTAATCAAGGTGCATATAGTGATGGTGATGTTAAAATCATAAGTTCTGTGATGTATCCAAAAAATCCGTGACTTCCGTGATAGGGGAATGACTGTATAATGCACTAACCAGATAGCGCAAGTACATGCGCATTGGAGTATAATGACCTACTCCTGGTCACAGCCAGATGGTCCTCAGCGTGAAGCCCTCAGGAACACCAGTGCACCACTCTTGCCGTCTCCTACCACCAGGGGGAGTGCGCCTCTTTACAGTAACACGAAATCACTTTATATCCTCTATCGCCAGGATTGGTGTACTTTCTTATCAGGAGATCATCTCAGGGGCTCAGCAATAAGACCCAAAAGAAAGAAATCTTGATAGTGTAGTATTTTATTCAAAGGTAAAAAGTAAGTAATACACTTACATGGTAATGTCCAAAAAGCTGATGCAGAGAATCCAAAAAGATGGCCGACAGTCAGATGCATGAAACAAGTGGATAATCAATGGTGTGAGAGGTGTCCTTAAACCTAACGCGTTTCGTGGCAATGGCACATTATCAAAGCTTTTTGGACATTACTGTAAAGAGGCGCACTCCCCCTGGTGGTAGGAGATGGCAAGAGTGGTGCACTGGTGTTCCTGAGGGCTTCACGCTGAGGACCATCTGGCTGTGACCAGGAGTAGGTCATTATACTCCAATGCGCATGTACTTGCGCTATCTGGTTAGTGCATTATACAGTCATTCCCCTATCACGGAAGTCACGGATTTTTTGGATACATCACAGAACTTATGATTTTAACATCACCATCACTATATGCACCTTGATTAGTCGGATAGATCTTCATTACTTATCTGATTACTGTTTACAACAATTTAAGAATGTGGAATCTGGTGCATGTTGAAATATGAACATTTAAATCTGCTATTCATGTTAATTCCCTGTATTATACACTCAAGCGCTGCAATTTTTTGTAGAGGACAGGAATTATCAGAGCAAAAGGCAGAGATCAGGAGTTGTAAGGCAGTGTACAGGGGGTCAGCAGGGCAGAGGATGGTCAATCAGCAAAGTGGAGGAGAAGGGTCAGTATTGTAGTGTATTACAGGGTTCAGCAATTTGTAGGCCAGTGTACAGGGGGTCAGCAGGGCAGAGGACGGTTAGTCAGAAGGAGAGTGGACAGGGGTCAGCAGTGCGCAGGACATATATGTTTTTAAAGGAAAACTTAGCCTCTAAACAGTATAAACAATATGTAAACATTGACAATATTAACAATACTCATAGTGAGTAATCTGACTGGCTTTACAATTAAAAAGTCAAAGCAGGATGACAAAATGTGAGCAAGACTGGGATTATGAAAGACATGGTGCACCCTGGGAAAGAACAGAGAAAAAAGTTCTGTGGCTGGCCAGTGGGAGGGTCTTAAGGGGG
Source organism: Staurois parvus (assembly GCF_062004578.1). NCBI lineage: Eukaryota > Metazoa > Chordata > Amphibia > Anura > Ranidae > Staurois > Staurois parvus. The sequence continues at coordinate 10,090,243 of NW_028318117.1, read as the reverse complement.
GAGTGAACAGAATCTGTGAGGAGGGGTAGAGAAGGAGGGAGATGGAGAGGAGAGAAAAGGAGGGAAATGGAAGGGGGAGGGAAGGAGAAAGATAGAGGAGGGAGATAGAGGAGGGAGGAGGGAGATAGAAGAGGGAGAGAAGGAGGGAGATGGAGGGGGGAGAAGGAGGGAGATGGAGGGGGGAGATGGAGAGGGGGAGAGAAGGAGGGAGATGGGGCAGAGAGGAAGGAGGGAGATGGAGGGGAGAGAAATGGAAGGGGGAGGGAAGGAGAGAGATAGAGGAGGGAGATTGAAGAGGGAGAGAAGGAGGGAGATGGAGGAGGGAGATGGAGGGGGAGAGAAAGAGGGAGATGGAGGGGGGAGAGAAAGAGGGAGATGGGGGAGAGAGGAAGGAGGGAGATGGAGGGGGGAGAGAAGGAGGGAGATGGAGGGGAGAGAAAAGGAGAGAAATGGAAGGGGGAGGGAAGGAGAGAGATAGAGGAGGGAGATTGAAGAGGGAGAGAAGGAGGGAGATGGAGGAGGGAGATGGAGGGGGAGAGAAAGAGGGAGATGGAGGGGGGAGAGAAAGAGGGAGATGGGGGAGAGAGGAAGGAGGGAGATGGAGGGGGGAGAGAAGGAGGGAGATGGGGAGAGTTCAGCTGTAGTGCTGAGCTCAGCTCACTCACCCAGGTTGGTCTCTGCAGGCTCAGGCAGAGGAATCGATTGTGCAGCCATGATGTAATTCTCAGCTGCAGTGCTTGAAATTTCATGCCCACACATCTTTTCAGGCTTAGCACTGGTTAGGAGTTGGAATGTGGGTAGGGTAGACAGGAGGAGAGGGATGGGAGGAGGCAGTGTACATCGATCTCCTCTCTTCTGTCAATGCAGGGAAGGGGGAAGTGTGCTGTCTGGGCTATGTGAGCCATTGCAGACAGCTTATCTTGGATAAAGTAAGCCTGGGGGAGGCGCAGCTTAAATTTGGGGGGCATAGCCAACCCCAACACCCCCCTAAGTCCAGCCATGGTTGAAACACTGGCTAATGAGACAGCTGCTGCCCCAGCTGGAAGGGAAAGAGTTTACTCTGTTTCCCACACTTTTCTGGGCTCTGCCTCTCTCCTTGTGCTGTTAATAAAAGGGGGAGAGCTCTGCCCAGACATACAGTCTGCTGCATGGGAAATAAGACACAGACCGCCAGCAAGATGTTGGAGAGAGAGGGAGCTGTTCCCACTCTAAAGTGCCCGCTGTTAGGTTCTGTTTCTGTTGTCATGTCATTCGCCCACACTCAAGAGCCTTCCACTATGTAGTGGGACTGCTGGGACATGTAGTCTGTCCTGAAGCTACCAGCTGCTAGAGAACTGTCATCATGGACTCTTGCCTGGGCAGGTATTCTGGGACAGCCGCTGCAGTTAGAGATGTCTAGGGAAAAACTGTTACTGTTGTCATCTACTATGATTACGTTTTTCAGTAAAGCTTTGAAACTTTGCCTTTGGTCTGAAGTTAAAGAGGTGTATGCAAATAACTGGCACAAACATGGTCTCCAGTTTGGGTCAGTTAAGACACATTGGGGAATAAAGACAGCAAGTAGTTACCAAGGGTAATGGAGGTCTAAAAAGCAGCCTGTCATGAAGCATGTATCTGTGATAGGTGGGACATCCTCGTAGTGAGTGAGTTGTTGCCGGCACTATCTCCCCTGGCAGTCCTTCTCCCATAGCAAAGGGAGCAAATCAACACTCAGAGGTTTCCAGTCTGGGCACTAGGTATGGAAGAAGAAGAGTTAATTCATAGCACACATGGAGCCAGTGCTAGATCCACGGTGGGACGCCATTCATTCCGTTACTGGGAGTGGTAGTGGAGATATGCTGGACAGGTGGAGTGGTCATAGGCTCAGCATGTCCCTCCTAAATGCAATAAGTGACAGCAGTGGTGTACTTTGACAAGAGGCTCAAGAGAGTTAACTAGAGTTAACCATCTTTGAGTTAGAGGTCTGCCTTAAGGTAGAGTTATCCATGAAAGCTACCCCTGCTCTGTCCCAGGGCATTGTTCAACATGGCAAAGTAAAGGTGCCCCATATGCAAGGCAAGTGACCAGTCCAAGTTGCCAAGCGTAGACCAGAAAGAAGCACCCCAGGTTAGGCCTCTCATGTGACCCACACTTGGATTCCAACAAGGAGAGAAACATGGAGGAAGTACCAACCATCTACCCTTACATACATCATACATCCTAGGTCACACAATCCAAGGGCAGAGATTTGACTCTCAATATGAAAACAAAATCTGTATTTTATCATTACTGAAACACAAAGGTGAACCACAAATCTCATAGGCCCAGAAGCAATTCAAAGCACCCTCTGAAATTATGCTTTGCGTGCAATTTGTTCTGCAGTAGTTAGACAACTAATACTCATTATCACAGTGTTAAGCAAGCTGTTTAAAATTCCACTGAGCTCTTGGAGGCTTGGAATGCTGGGTAAAGTTGTGTTGCGTACCCATCTGGTGCTGAAGAGGTTAATCAATTTAGTATTCCCACCAATGCCCTACAGTTGTCTGCAGCACCTTTGAGGGTAGCATATTAATCTAATATCCCTTGCAACATTCTGCAGATCTCAGTTACACTACATAAAATAACTGATGAATTTAATTAGCCGAAGAGGCCCAGTACACACAGATTAACATGGACTTTGCAGTTCATTTCCTTGCTACTGTTTCCCCAGATTCCGAAATACCAGGTCATCAAACTGATATCTTGACATATTAAACGCATTTTAACTGCTTGGACATACTATGTGGTTAGCAGATGTGACATTTAGGACCACAGTATACCAGCTATCATCATTTGGATACGCCATGTACTTGTGATTTGTGTGTTGAAGGAGCCCTTGATAGTGTAAATTTCATATTTCGCAAGCCCGGGCTGGTTCTCAGCTAGGTGTGACCTTCAAGGAAGTAAAATGGATAGAAAAATGTGTGCTTTCCTTTTATAAGCTGCCTTTGACATTTGAAACTATTTGAGGTCGTGTTATCATCCGGACAGTAAAAATGGTGTGTGTATATCTTTCTTTTGAAAAATCACACCTATATTACATATTATTATTACAATAATGTTGGAATCCACCCAGATACCTTACAGGCACCTGGCTCAGGCCTGAAAGCCTGAGTCAGCCATTCCCTCTCTTGCCTGGAAGGGAAGGGCAGAAGCAGAGAACAGACCCAAGAACTGAGTGATCAGTGGTCAAGTGGTTGCTAAAGTCTCAGGTTTAGAGTTGGCAGAGGACAACTTGAGCATTGGATAGATGCTGCAGCAGGTAGGTAAGTACACTATATTGCCAAAAGTATTGGGACACCTGCCTTTACACGCACATAAACTTTAATAGCATCCCAGTCTTAGTCCGTAGGGTTCAATATTGAGTTGGCTCACCCTTTGCAGCTATAACAGCTTCAACTCTTCTGGGAAGGCTGTCCACAAGATTTAGGAGTGTGTCTATGGGAATGTTTGACCATTCTTCCAGACGTGCATTTGTGAGGTAAGGCACTGATGTCGGACAAGAAGGCCTGGCTCACAGTCTCTGCTCTAATTAATCCTAAAGGTGTTCTATCAGCTTGAGGTCAGGACTCTATGCAGGCCAGTCAAGTTCTCTACTCCAAACTCGCTCTTACTTTATGGACCTTACTTTGTGCACTGGTGCGGAGTCATGTTGGAAGAGGAAGGGGCCCAAAACTGTTCCCGCAAAGTTGGGAGCATGAAATTGTCCAAAATGTCTTGGTATGCTGATGCCTTAAGAGTTCCTTTACCTGGAACTAAAGAGCCAAGGCCAAGCCCTGAAAAACAACCCCACACCATAATCCCTCCTCCACCAAACTTTACACTTGGCACAATGCAGTCAGGCAAGTACCATCCTCCTGTCAACCAACAAACACAGACACGTCCATCAGATTGCCAGACAGTGAAGCATGATTTGTCACTCCAGAGAACACGTTTCCACTGCTCTAGAGTCCAGTGTGCTTTACACCACTGCATCAGACACTTTGCATTGCACTTGGTGATGTAATGCTTGGATGCAGTTGATCAGACATGGGAACCCATTCCATGAAGCTCTCTATGCACTGTTGTTCTGCTAATCTGAATGCTACATGAAGTTTGGAGGTCTTTAGCTATTGACTTTGCAGAAAGTTGACAACTTTTCCGCACTGCGCTTCAGCATGAGCTGACCCTGCTCATTTTACGTGGCTTACCACTTCGTGGCTGAGTTGCTGTTGTTTCCAGTTGCTTCTACTTTGTTACACCACTAACAGTTGACCATGGAATATTTAGTAGCAAGGAAATTTCACGGATGGACTTATTGCACAGGTGACAACCTATCACAGTACCACACTTGAATTCACTGAGCTCCTGAGAGCGACCCATTCTTTCACAAATGTTTGTAGAAGCAGTCTGCTTGCCTAGGTACATGATTTTACACACCTGTGGCCATGGAGGTGATTGGAACACCTGAAGGGGTGTCTCAATACGTTTGGCAATATAGTGTATGTACAGTATGTTTATTTTTTCATATTTGAACACTTCTCCTTTAAGTGTATGAAAACCCTTAACAATGACCCATAGCATGAATGTCTTTCTTTTGGTCTGTTAAATATACCATAGAGCATATTACTAAGTGTTTTATTATATTTTTTTTGTTAAAGTGGAGGTTCAGTGAAAAGAAAAAAAGAAAAGTCAGCAGCTACAAAAACTGTAGCTGCTGACTTTTAAAAAACAGACACTCACCTGTCTCAGGATCCAGCGGTGTCCCCTCACAGCCCGTTTCACAGGCCACCCTGTGTTCCTGGTTCCGGCATCTTCAGTGTAGACACCCTGCTGTGACAGCTTGCAACTTCACAGCCGGGTGCTCACTGTGCATGAGTGAGTAGCACTTTATGAATGGTACCGTAGTCTTCTGGGACCTGTCATGTGTCACAGAAGACTACGGAGAGCGGGGAGGACAACTTCCAATTGTCTAAGCAATCGCAGCGAAAGTGGGTACCTGTCAATTTCAGGTACCCGCTCCCCAAAGGTCTAAAGGTGCCAATCCTTAATGGGGAGTGGGAAACCAGTCCTTAAAGTGCAACTTTCCCTTTTGGGTGGAGCTCGGCTTTAAGTTTAAATAAACCTGTTGATTCTGTTAGAAATCCATAGCATTCTCTATGTAGACTACAGAACACTGCCATCTATGCTAAGAAGAAGAGAAAAGCAGGGAGTGTTCTGTAGTACTATCCAAGAATGAAATGCTACTCCTCTACAGATATGGTACAGTAAATGAGCGGTGTCACCCGAGGACAGGTAGTGTGTAGCCAACAAGTTCACAAGGTGATAACAAAAGGAAAAAAAATATAAAAAAGTAAAGCAGCAACCACACCTAAACATTGATAAGCTGCAATATATTACATTTTTGATGTTGTATTTAGATACACTTTTAAAAAACAATCCAGCGATTCTACAAATAATAAAGCAGCTCTCTCTGGAGTACTCACCTCTTCTCCAACTCTCTGGGATTTAAAGGTTAAGTTCACCTTTTGGAACATGTTACATTTCACCCATTTTTAAGATGTTCTAGTTCCTGCTACCAGTTTCCTGTGAATTAATGTGCTACAAGTACCATGAATGTATTACAAGCCACCGTGGCTGACGGCTTGTAGTTCTGCAATAACTGTGATTAATTAATTAATTCACAAGCCCTGCAGCTTTGTAACGGACGGCCCATATGGAGGTGCAGGCAAAAAGCAGGGGCAGGGTTTGTCTGCAGAAGCCTGACACTGCACCCTGACCCACTGACCATAGGTACAATGCTTTTCAGGCTCATGTAGGAAAAAATAATAAAAGCACATTTTTTTCTGCAAAAATATGTGCATTTATTATTTTTTCTGGAAAGGTGAATTTATCCTTTAACGAGTTCTGCTCTTGTATGCCTCTGCACTTGTATACCTCTTACAAATCAGCGCAATTGTTACCTTTATGCTATGGGCATATTTATTCAAAGGTTCTTTTTTATTATCTAAGATGACGTAGTGATACATATATAGCATTTTTTGGGATAATCAAGGTTTTTTTGGCAATATTGTAAAAAAAAATTGTATTTTATATGCAGTCTATCAACAAAAAACAAGAAAAAATGAACCATTCTTATAGTGTGAACAGTGTAAGTTTTTGTTGCTGTAGATAAAATGAACAGATTTCATTTTATAATTTTCCCCAATATATAATGACAATAAAACTAAGATTCTGGTATAAAACATTGCCAAGTTATTTACAACTGAAATAAAGTGTTTTATTTTTCAATTTCATGCTTTTTTCACTGCAGAACTGAAAAAATAAATAAAATTAAAGAAAACATAAACAAGTTAAGATATTAGTGGGTACAAAAAACTGCAGAAAATAATAGCTAAGGGTAGAAAGGTAGGAAGGAGTTAATTAGGGTTAACAAATGGTTAAACAAAGACACATTTAGTTAAAAAATGTATCTTGTAAGGCTGCTAAAAAGCAGGTCTTGTACCTTATTGTATTCAGGCATTCTGTGAAAGGAGTGGATGGGGGATCCCCCTATCTCCCCCTTATACTTAAGCCTAATCTTGATCCAGTGATGTGCAGGAGAGCAGAGCCTATCTTGTCTCTCTGCCTCCTCATTGGCTCAGAGACAGCAGCAGAAGCCATTGGTTCCCACTGCTGTCAATTACAGCCAGTGAGGGGAGGGCGGGGCAGATCCACACTCTGTGTGTCTTACAGACACACAGGGTCGGCTTGGGATCAAGCAGCAGGTGAGCCATGATAGAAAGTAACTTTCTATGATGACACACCAAGAAGAGGAGAAGCCAAGAGCACCAGTGGGGACTCCGGAAGAAGAAGAAGAAGAAGAGGATTGCCCTGTGTAAAACCATTGCACAAAGCAAGTAAGCATGACGTGGTTGTTATTTTTGAAAAATAAAAAAAATGAGCCTTTGCAATCACTTTAGTATGACAGCATATGCAGATTGAAGGTTAGCCCTTGAAGGTCATGAATGAAACTGAGTATATAGCAAGTAACAATGTTGTTGAATCATATTTCTTAAAGTGTTACTAAACCCACAACAGTAAAATAAGTCTGTATATGCTTGTTATACTCACTGTGGAACCTAAGGGGTTAATCCTCCGCATTGTGTAAAAAGCTCCAGTCGTCTCTGATCCTTCCCATCTTCTACAGTCCCCAATCCCTCTGCTGATAGAACAGAGCCTTGGGGGCAAACTTCACACGCTCAGTTTGGAGTGTATTGCTAGAGAGGTTTTTTTCTATTTTGGGGAGGGTGTATGCGATCAGCACAGGGCCAATCAGCACTCTCCAGACAGAGGGTCAGGGGTCCTGTGGCCTCATAGGACAATCAGGAGAGAATGAAAACTCCTCCTACAAGCTGTAACCAGTACACTGCTGAACATTGATGGAAGTCACACAACTGCTCAAACTGCTGTTGAGAAAAGGTATTTAGCAGTTTATATTTACTAAAATAATTGCATTTCCATGTTGTGTGTACTGTAGCAGATATAGTGAATGCAGGGTCCTGGGTTTAGAAACACTTAATAACACTTTCAGATACAATTTGAAGAGTCATTTTACACAGGAGCTGCTGTGATACAGAGTACATCTCACCTATCATTTTGACAGCCAGGATTTTTCAGCAATAGCAACCAGGATGCTGTAAAGGGTTAAGGTGGTTGTAAAGGCTAACGGTTTTCTATGCATGATGGTAAAAAAACCTTTTGTGTACTGCTCTCCCCACAACCCCCTTAATACTCACCTGAGCCCCCTCTAGATCCAGCAATGTGCACGGGAGCCTTGTCTATCCCGGGTCTCCCTCTCCTCATTGGTAAGACACAGTTGTGGGAGCCATTGGCTCCCATTGCTGTCAATCACAGCTAACGAGGAAAGAGTGGGGTTGGGACCGAGCCGCAGCTTTATGTGTCTTATGGATGCATAGAGCAAGGCATGGAAGCGGGCATGCACCAGTGCCCCTATAGCAAGTGGCTTGCTATTGGGGGCACTGGTCAAGGGGGAGAAACCAAGAAAAAGACCCGAGAAGAAGTGGATTGGGGCTGCTGTGTGCAAAACCACTGTACAGAGCAGATAAGTTTAACATGTTTGTTTAAAAAAAAACCAAAAACCCAAAAGAACCTTTACAGTCACTGTAAGAGAACCATGGCATAGGAGATGCATGCAATTTTATTAAAATTTTATGGCATATCTTCTATGTCCAGAGTCTGGATGTGGCTGAAGAGAATCTATCACTTTGCCTATGCATAATTTCCATGCCCAAGAATAACTATGTCTCAGTGCAGATAAACAGAAGAGGGAGGGGGCTGTACTAGGAGATAAACCGGCTCTTTGCATACACATGTGCTGATGGGGAACAAACAGATAGTAGGAGAAAGCAGAGTGAGAAAAGTTGATGACCTATCACTATGTTGTTGCTCCTCCTTTGTTCATTGCTGCAGGTGTGACGGGGACATCTCCCCCGTATTCCTTACTGCCTAATAATGCTGGGACAAGGTCATCTAGCATCCAGGGCAAAGATGGAAAACTGCGCCCCCCTACATGATTTGTGAGCATTGTGTGTCAGTAAAAATCCCTTCTCCATCCTAAAAAAAAAAAAAATCAAGCACTTCTGCCAGCTCAGGCTCCTAAGCACGAATTCCCTTTTGCAAGCAAAAATCCTTACAAAACTAAAATTCCCCGTCCTTCCAGTATGAATCCTCCCAGCTGAAATCCCCCCTCCCACCACAAATCTTTGCCCCACCCCCCCATCCCTCTCAAGTCCTCTCCCCTTAAATCACTCCTTGTAGCACAAATCCTTTATCCCTTTACCTCTTTACCCCTTAACATTTCCCCTGTGAGCACAGCCCGCACCTCCTCCCAGCTCTCTCCATGGAGTGCTGTTTAGCAGGAGTAGTGAAATACTGCTGTCATTATTGCTGTCAGCTTGTAGCATCATGAACTCGTAGTGCTGCACTCCCCCACGTTATTTCGCTGCGCCCGGGGCAGTCACCCCTCCTGCCCACCCCTTGACCTAAGTGAGCTGCCTAACTCTTCCTTTACCAGTTTTATTTTCCAGCCCTTCAGTTAGGGAGCTATAAGAATGGTAGCTTTCATTGCCCCATTCACCCTTCTCTTCCCTGTTATGTGGCTCTGCATTTATTTGTGAATGTCTAGCCTCCTACCAACTTCTAGGTTGAATGACACCAAGTTTGATATAACCCCTTTTATAGGCAAGTATGCCGACATTCCATGAAGTTCTCTTGTCAACGGGGAACCCTCACAACAGATTCTACACTAGGAGAGTTTTCCAGGGTTGTATGGTGGAGCAAAAGCGCTGAGATGGTCACGTTAGAGTGGTGTTTACACATGAATGGGCACCATAATCAAAAATCAACAGAAGTGTAGGGAACCTGCAGAGTTGGGCTACAACTCTAGTAGACAAAGTGGTGCCACCCTCCTGCCTGCACCGTGTGGCAGAAATGGCTCATTCACAAGAGTTGCTGGACACAAATACAGATCCTTAGGCAGTGATTAAAGTGGAGTTCCACTCAAAATTGGAAGCTCAGCTTGTTTGCCTCCTCTCACCCTCCACTGCCATATTTGGCACCTTTTGGTGGGGGGGGAGGAGCGGATACCTGTTTTTGACAGGTACCCACTCCCACTTCTGGCTCAGTTCGCCACAGCAAAGTGATGTGGAAGTTTGGCCCCTCCATCCTCCCGCAGTCCCAGAAGACTGCCAGACCAATGAGAATGTGCAGTGCAACTCGCACATGCACAGTGGGCACCTGGCTCTGAAGCCGAAGGCTGTCACAGCCTGGTACCCACAGTTGTGATGCCAAGGAGAGAACAGGCGCCAGGGAGAGAACAGGCAGGGGAGAGAACAGGCAGAGAAGGGACGGCGCAGGTGAGCACGTCACTGGACCCTGGGACAGGTAAGTGTGTGTTTATTAAAAGTCAGCAGCTACAGTTTTTGTAGCTACTGACTTTTAATAAACACAAAACTGACTGGAACTCCACTTTAAGCAGACAGCTTTTTTGTCTCAATATATGTCTTACAAAATTGATTGTATTTTCAATGTCCAGACAAAATAACTACATTTGTCCTATTCATAGTGACACTAAAACTAAAAAACTAAAACTAAAAAAAAACTAAAAAAACATTGTAAGGTTATTTATAATTGAAATAAAGGGTTTTTCTTTCCTTTGTGCATTTTATTTATTTCAACACTGAAAAAAGATGAACAAATAAAAAAAAACAAAAAACGTTTTTTGCAGAAAATAATAGCGAAGTTCCGATCATACTGGGTGCGACTCTGCATGCGATTTGCATGCCATACGACTTGTAAATCGCATGGCAAGTTGCACCCTATTGTCTGCAATAACAACAGTCATATCAGTGCAGTTCTGTCTTGGTCGGAGCCATACCCATTTCTAAAGTAGTGCATGTACTACTTTTGGTGCGATTTGCATAGACCTCTCAACTCGGCATGCTGTCCGACTTTGAACGTATGCAGCTTCATTGTAAGTCACATGATTTCAAAGTCGGGATCGGTGTGACGGGTGTAAGTGGAGATGGGGAGTTTTGGAAAGCTGATTACGGTTAAGCAAAGGTTAACAAAGAGTGAGGTAGGGACACATTTACAAAAAGAATTAGCTTGTGATGTTGCTTAACCACTTGATCTTCTGAAGGTTTTACTCCCTTCATGACCAGGCCATTTTTTTGCTATTCAGCACTGTGCTACTTTAACTGGGAATTGCTTGGTCATGAAATGCTGTACCCAAATGAAGTTTATATCATTTTTTGTTTACACAAAAAAAAGCTTTCTTTTGGTGGTATTTGATCACCACTGGGTTAGCTTGTTTTTTGCTATATAAATGAAATAGAAAAATTAAAACTGAAAAACAAACAATATTTTCTACTTTCTGTTATAAAACTTATCCAATGAAAAAAATGTCATAAATTTAGGCCAAACTTTATTCTGCTACAATCTTTGGTAAAATAAAAAGTGTATAGTAATTGGTTTGTATATATATACAGTATATAAACATTTGAAAATTTAGCATTTCTGATGTACTGATGGCCTCATTTCTTGAGACCCTTAAAATACCAGGACAGTAAAAATCCCCCCCCCCCAAATGACCCTTTTTGGAAAGTAGACAGTTCAAGGTATTTATGTAGATGCATGGCAAGTTGTATTTTTTTGGAAAATGAACAAATTAAGTTACCGTATTTTTCGCTCCATAAGACGCACCTAGGTTTTAGAGGCAGAAAACAGGAAAAAAAATTCTGAACTAATGGACTGCAGACAGTACAGGAGATGACCAGAGACTGCGGACAGCACAGGGATGACCAGAGACTGCGGACAGCACAGGGATGACCAGAGACTGCGGACAGTACAGATGACTGCTGACCTTTGGGGAGGTGGGGAGCGGGTACCTGAATTTGACAGGTACCCGCTCTTACTTCCGCAGAGTTTTTGTTTGATCTTACCTGTTCCTCGATCCAGCCGTGCGCTGTCTTCCCGGCTTCTGTAATGGCGCTCGGCATGACAGCCGGGTGCCCAGTGCGCATGAGCGAGAAGCACTTGCGCTTTGTGATTGGTCCGGCGGCTTCTGGGATCTGTCATGTGTCCCAGGTACCGCCTTACCATTCACAAAAAGCACCGCTTCTTGCGCATGCGCACTTGGCACCCGGCTGTCATGCCCAGTGCCCACACTACAGAAGCCGGAAGACAGCGCGCCGCTGGATAGAGGAACAGGTAAGATCAAAGAACAAAGAAGTAAGAGCGGGTACCTGTCAAATTCAGGTACCTGCTCCCCACCTCCCCAAAGGTCAGCAGTCATCTCCATAAGGTCCCGCTGCAGAGCTGAGCGGCCGGCCCGGTATTCTGACACGGCCGCGGTGGAAATACCGGACCGGCCGCTCCATATTCGCCCCATAAGACGCACTGACATTTTCCCCCCTTTTTTGGGGGGAAAAAAGTGTGTTTTATGGAGCGAAAAATACGGTAAAATTTTGTTTTTTTTTCCACATGTTTTTTTAACATACTGTCACCAGTGCAGTACAGCATCATCATATGACTGGCATGGCGATAATCAGGGATACTGACTGATGACAGTATGTTATAATAAATCAATCAAGCAGTCAATCAATCATTTTTTATTAATTTTTGCCTTTTTTTTACAATTGTATTACATACTTTTCTCTGGAGGAGGGAAATCAGGGATTTTTTTTTTTGCTGTTACAGTGATGATCATTCATTCATAACAGCTTTGTTGACATTGTGATCATGTGATCACATATCCATCACACGATCCCCCGGCTGCTCAAAGTGGCTGGGTAACTGGATCTTTAATCCTCTGTGCGCCCCTGGCTTGATTACTTACATGTATGTGATCCAGCCTTCTGTGCCACCCTACTGCAGTAAATGTACTGTGGCTGAGAAGCTATCAGTTAATTTGACACCATATACAGATCAAAGGTCACCCCTTTGATCTGCACATGAATGAAATGTCACAACATTGTTACTTCGTATTTTTAATATCATGGGGACCAGGAAGGAATTTTTTCCCCTGCTTTGCTGGGGTTTTTTTTGCCTTCCTCTGGATCAACGGTGGGTGTAGGATTATAACTTTTTTTTTTTTTATGGTTGAACTGGATGGACTTTTGTCTTTTTTCAGCCAGACTAATTATGTACCTTTCCATAATGTCAAAGAATTGGTAAGCTGCAATATAATTGTTTATTTTTGTGTTTATTTCTGCTTTCAGTACAGATTGAACCTTTTTGAAGCCTGCTAGCAGCTTGTTTAAATGAACAGTCATTATTCCGATTAGGATCTGTGCTTAACATACCTAAACTGAAGCTGAACGGAGCTCTGTGGTATCAAGAAAGCTGCTCGATGATAGCTGAAAGCTTTGAAAATGCTTTGTAATAGTTTACTGTACATACTGCTCTTATTCAAAATGCAGTATTTCATAACCAATTTCATGTTGAGTGTTTCTGGGTACATTGGTTATACCTTGTGTATTTGTAGCTAGTCCAACATAGTGTAGAGCTTTACCTGTGAGGTATGAACTCGGTATCTCCAAGTACCCTTTTGTATAGCACCAAACAAGTCATCGAAACCTCATAAACCTCATAATAATAAAAGTCCATGTTATACAACCCCTGGCAAAATGTATGGAATCACCACTCTTGGAAAATGTTCATTCAATTGTTTAATTGTATATATATATATATATATATATATATATAAAAAAACAATCACAGACTCTCCTCAAAACTATTTTCATTTAACATTCCAACCTTCTGGCTTTAAGAAGCACTTAAAGAAATAAAAAAAAGAAAAAAAGAAAACTGTAGTCAATTGCAACTGTTTTTGCAGATCAAGCAGAGGAAAAAAATATGGAATCACTCAATTCTGAGGAAAATATTATGGAATCACCATGTACTTTGCAGTTATAAAACAAACATCTGCATCAGAGTACATCTGATAATTAGTCTGCAGTTAAAAAAGAATGCTTGCACACCTTGGTGAGCTCTTGCACCAAGCTGATTGACATGAATCATGGCTCCAACATGAGAGATGTCAATTGAAACAAAGGAGAGGATTATAAAACTTCAAGACGGTAAATCATCACAGAAGGTTGCAAAAGATGTTGGTTGTTCCCAGTCAGCTGAGTCTAAAATCTGGACCAAGTACAAATCAAATGGGAAGGTTGTAAAAGGGAAGCATACTGGTAGACCAAGGAAGACATCAAAGCGTCAAAATAGAAAACTTAAAGCAATATGCCTTGAAACAGAAAATGCACAACAAAACAAATGAACAAATGGGCAGAAACTGGAGTCATTGTCTGTGACCAAACTGTAAGACATTGTCTAAAAGAAATGGGATTTACATACAGAAAAAACAAAGGAAAACCATCATTAACACCTAAACAGAAAAAAACAAGGTTACACTGGGCTAATGAAAAGCAGTCATGGACTGGGGATGACTGGATGAAAGTGATATTCAGTGATGAATCACGAATCTGCATTGGGCAGGGTGATGAGGCTGGCATTTTTCTTGGTGCCGTTCCAATGAAATTGTATAAAGAGAACTGCCTGAAGAAAACATGCAAATTTCCACAATCATTGATGATGTGGGTTTGCATGTCAGGTAAAGGTTTGGGGGAGATGACACTCATTAAATCTTCAATAAATGCAATAAATGCATAAAGTTTATATTGAGATTATAGACACTTTTCTTATTCCACCAATTGAAAGGATGTTTGGTGATGCTGACATCATTTTACAGGATGATAATGCATCTTGCTGTAGGGCAAAAGCCATGAAAACTTTCCTATAAGAAAGACATGCAATGTCAATTGCATGGCCTGCAAATAGTCCGGACCTCAATTCAATTGAAAATCCAACCTGCAAAACTGATCTGGCAACTGCAGTGAGAGAAAGTTGGAGCCGGATTGATGAAGAATACTGTTTGTCGATAGTTAAATCCATGCCTCAGAGAATTCAAGTGGTTAAAAAAGCCAGAGGTAGTGCAACAAAGTACTAGTGGTGTACTGTAGTGTTTTTTTTTTTCATGATTCCATAATATTTTCCTCAGAATTGAGCAATTCCATATTTTTTTCTCTGCCTGATCTGCAAAAACAGTTGCAACTGACTACAGTTTTCTTTCTTTTTTTTTTTTCTTAAGTGTTTCTTAAAGCCAGATCGTTGGAATGTTAAATGAAAATAGTTTTGAGACATGTCTGTGATTAGTTTTTTTTCTACACAATTAAACAATTGAATGAGCATTTTCCAAGAGTGGTGATTCCATGCTTTTTGCCAGGGGTTGTATTGTGCATCATTTGTTAAAATCCATAATGACCTCACGTTAGTTGCTATTGGCTAAAAATCTAAGGATTTTGATACCAAAATCCTGCAACATGACAAGTCATTTCATTGCAGGCACTGAAACTGAAAGGCTGAGATCTTACACAAAACTCTTATGCAGACTCTGTATTTCATGTACAGACGTACTTATCTGCATTTTGAAGTTTCCCATGCTGCGGGATCACGCATTCCCTTGTCGGCAGCTGACTACTGTAAATCCTTGGAAACAAATGACTTTGTGTTTCAATCCAAATAGTTTTTTTTTCCATGTCCAAGTCCTGAGCCTTGCAGATATTGAACAAAGCAGCTAGCTTTTACCTGCACTGGAATGATTTGTAATATCAACAAGGGAATACATGATCCCCAAGCATGTGAAATATCAAACTTTTAGAATTTGTGTGCACAGTAGTTTTTACTCCTGAGTCTGTCCCCATACAGACAATCAGGGAAATCCAGTAAATACCACACACACACACACACCTTTCCTCAGAGCTCACAGATCCATCCCCTCGGGGAAAAGACAATCCTCTCAGGGCTCCAGGTTATTTAACAGCATCTCAACCTCCATCTGGGCACAGCTCCCTAGGGATTAGCTAGGCCCTGATCAATAATTAGGCTGGTCATTTGAATTCTCTCTCCCTAGGAGATAGCCTGAAATAACAAAAAGAGCTCTGATGATGGTGACACAGTGGTGGCATACATTTGTAGCAGGGTGTTACACTGGTGTAGACATTTTCTCATTCTAACCTTTCTATAGGGACTTCACCTATAAGGAAAACTTGTGCTCAGAGTGAAAAGCAGGGTCCGTTGGAATAAGCCCTGAAGCAGGTGCCCTGTGGACTGTCAACAGGTATCATTTAGGGGATATCAGGTATCAGGAGGGGTTGCCCCACAGGCATCCCCACACACAAGGGAATAGTATGCCCATGGTATGTAGTTAGGAATGGTCACTACCCTTGGGTCTGGGTAGGAATAGGTTACAGAGTTGCATATACTTACCTGTTGCACATGCATACACACTTGCAAAACTATGTGTCTTGTGGCTTTTTCAAGAATATATCCTAGCCACTGTTCAGACACAGTGTAGGTCCTGGGATACTCTGGCTGCACAGCCCAGAGGTCAAAGGCTTTCCACACCTTCCTCTAAGGATGTTATAATATGTCTACTGTGCTGCTACAGCAGTCTGTTTATTTTATGGGCTTGGTATGTTTCTGTTTCCCCTCCTGTTTGGTGCTAGTTGGTACATATTTTAGCTAGACACTCCTGACTCACTCTACTGTGCAGTTTAATTTTCCTTTCCACCAGAGATAAGGCTTAAGAAAGTCATTGTCTTCTTACAGAGCACACAGCAGCACATGTTCATGGCCGGAGCTCTGAGTACCGCCACGTGTGTATTGGAGGCCGATTACAGCCAGCACCTCATTGCAGACAGTGCCTGATTAGAGCCATTGCCAGTGTTTCCCTTTTGCTGTTCACAGCTAGCACCAGTGTTTCCAGTTTGCTGATCACAGCCAGTGCCTGTTTCCAGTTTGCTGATCATAGTCAGTGCCAGTGTTTTCAGTGTTGCTGATCACAGCTATTGCAATTTTTTACCTTTTCACTTTGGAAAAGGGATGTAACACATCTCCTGTTAGGAGGCTGGATGCAGCTGATAGCTCAGGTACGTGGTCACAGGGATCCCCATGCAGGCTCTACAGGATTCATTTGTCTAGAGTTTCAGGTGGTGGAAGGCATTACCACTCCACTGGAAGATAACTACTCCATAATCTGCTGGCATATTGTCAACCATAGTTACTTAGACATCAGCAAAAGATGCATGCTCTTGTGCTCTCCACTGGGCACCTACACACCAGGCACAGCACAGCACAGAAATGGAAGACCAAGCACTTGATGCCAGCTCTGGTGCTCAGTATGTGCTGTCCATCAGTCAGGGTCCTTCTGAGCACCAAGTGGAAGTAAGAAACGTATATCCCTGGGTGTGATCAAGAGACCAAGGGATTGTGAAGTCCAGGGGATTGTGGGAAACAGAGTAAAAAGAACCCAAGCTTGCTGCTGAGGAAGGTTAAGCCAAAGACCATAGAAAGTCTTCCTCTGCAACATGTTCAAGGAGTTTCACAAAGTAAGACCTCTAAGAGTGCCTCGGGTGTTGGGTCCAAGGCCCCTATTTAGGGACATGAAATTATGTGTCTTTGTCTTCAGGTGTGTCAGCAAAGGAGAGAGGGTAATTCAGAGGGCACCACTGCCAGACCAAGGACCTGCATTGCAAGACAATCAGACTTGAAGGTAGTTGTTGGTAGCTACCACTGGACCTCAGCCAGGTAGGACACCTGTGGTTCACAACCTTGGACAGCTTCTCTACAACACCTCTCAACAGTTTCTCTATGACTTCCTGCAGTGCAGGCATCTCAGCTTCCTTCTGGATGCCATAGACTGGCACATCTGTCATAGGCTGCTGTAAGATGATTCCAGAGACTTCTTTCCACAAACTGTAACTTGCCTTGCTCATATGTGCCTTTGCGCTGAAGTAAAACCCAGATTTCTGGTCAAAATCCAAAGTTTTCAACCCTTCTTTTTCCACCCATGACCAACCTTTAACAAACTTTTGAATTTCCGAAAGGTGTGGTTTCCACTTCCATATTCAGGACAAGAGTATGCTCCAGGTCTTCAGTATGGATGGTAACCCAAAGATTGGGATTCGTCTTGGACTTTATTGTTTGATGCAAATAGATATGAATGTCTGCACACATATCCAGGCATAAAGATAGAATGGTGCATGATGCGGGGAGGGGGGTGGGGCTTTTGGGGAGCCTGGGGTGAGTCAATAAATATTTCCACTTACTAACAAGTACAATAAATTCACATATCAGGCACCACCTGTGATTGGTCACAGCAGGTCACATGGTACCGGCAACAGGGGCCGGTACTCAGATCTGTCATCGGCCGTGTCCGAGGTACACGGCCGGTGATAGATCGCGCTGCTGCGCGGCTCTGCAACTGCGCAAACTGCACATGTGTGGGAGGACGCCAAATGGCGTACACCCCGGAAAGCTAATGCATTTTTGCGGCCGCCAAACGGCTATAGGCCGGGTGGCTAATGGTTAAACAGTATAGACACATTTTTAATGTTTCAGATAGCTGTGACAGACCCAACTGGGACAAGGGCTTTTGGAGGGGACTGCAGGCTAGCCTCTTGCCTACTGACCATGGCCCTGGCATCTGAGGGGCTCTATTTTTTGGGAGGTGTGCGCCTGGGGAGACCATTTATTTCGGATTCAAGTCCATGTGTCCCCAAAACACACTGACTCTGAGAACTAGGGGACCCGAATACAGATTTGGGGTCTCTGTCCCCAAACCAGCATTGACTGCTTCAACCCCCTCCTAGATTTAGAGACTCTAAGCAGATGTTAATAAAATCAGCTCAAAACAACCTGATACTGAAGTCTCTTGCTGTAATCTGTTTATTAACCACTTGCTTACTGGGCATTTTCACCCCCTTCCTGCCCAGGCTAATTTTCACCTGTCAGCACTGTCGCACTTTGAATGGCAGTTGTTCAGTCATGCAACACTGTACCTATATGAAATTTGTATAATTTTTTTCACACAAATAGAGATTTGATCAGGATTCTTTTTTCTTTGTTTTTTTTTTTTTTTACAAATTATGATTGCTTATACCAACACATTTCTTTGGTATAAGCAAGCATTTTTACTGAATGAAAATGGATACATTCAGCAGGTTTTTGTTATAATTAACTGTGATTGGCCACCACTGATCACATGCTACAAATGGGCTGTAATTGGCCCAGTCTGCACATGTGACCACTGTGCTCAATCAGCAGCAGCACAGTTGTAAGCAATGAATGGTATGAAAGGAAGCCATTAATTGTTTACAACTGCGATTGGTCACAGCGATCACAGGACACTGGGAGCAGGCGGGTGTATTGTTCTCTCATCGGCCATGTCCAGTGAACACAGCCGATGACAGATCGCACTGGAGCGCAACCCATGGGGCGCACGCGAGGTGTGGTCCTGGGGGGACATCATATAACATTCTCCCAGGATAACAGGGATCCCCCTTGGCCATCATCCTACAATAGGCCAGGCAGGAAGGAGTTAAGGTGCCATGTGTTTAGCATTGTGTATTTGTCCCATTGTTAATTGAGTTACCTATTGTTTGGTCCTCCTGGAGGTTCCTACATGATGGAATTAGTCTGGTATCAACTTGACCTCCTCAAGTAACCAGTGTGGGATGTTTATCCTAATGTGCAAAGTTTGTTTTGATTGTTCATGTGGGAACTTCCCCTATTTCTGAAGTGTATATAAACCTGTATTTATGTTCATTAAAGAAGTTCCAGTTTGCATCTAAGCTAGTGTCATCTAGTCTTGGGTGCAATGCTCAGCTATAATACCTTGGTCCTGTGTCCCAGTGGAGAGGAAGCAGTTCTCGAACAGAATCACCCAATTGAGGTGACATGTGTTCTGTCACAATAGCTATACCTGCAGACTGAAGTGATTTAGCAGGACTTGATTTTCTGACTAAAGTTCCACTTTAAAGGAGATCCCTGCAATGTAGTCCAACAAACTCAGTGATTCACATCACAGTACTCTATTTGGGCTCCTGCTTTCGCTAAGTGACCCTGCTTTGGGGTACATACCCCTTCTTCACCCTCATTAAAAGAGCTGATGAAGGGGTACTTACCCTGAGATGCATGAGTACAATACTTTTATTTTGACAAAACGTTCCTGCTCACACCATTGTGTTTATTAAATGCGTGTGTCTTTTGAAGACAAAAAAACACTTTTTAAAACTGTACAGTAAGTCCTCATGCACAATCACCTAGATACCTTTCCTTTTGGCAGCAGCATTTTTGCAGAAAAAATGCTTGATGCTTGTAAACGCATGTAGGCATGTCAAGCAGTTGGCCGTTAATTCATATAATTAGCTAGAATATTAATTTATTCTGGCTATTAAAATAAAACTAGTGCTAAATACACCTAGCGCCTAACAAGCACTTACAGACATTAAGTGTTTTTCTGCCAAAACGCAGCTGCTCCTGGATGTGCTGGCAGTGTTTTTTTTTCTGTGGCTAAACTCCTCTGAAAGCCTATGTGTACATGGACACAAGCTAACATGCAGAGGCATTTAGATGCAGAAAAAAACCACCAGACACCCCTAACACCAGCCTTAAAAATGGCCATTGTGCATGAGGTCTAAATGTACATTTTAACTCGATGTTGGATGAGTTTTGTGCTCATTTCAAATACGTTTTCCTCCTTTTTTAAATTTCCTTTTTTCAAACGTAACATCATGGATATGTGACTGAAGGTGCACTAATTATACTGCATACATTTACTAAGGCTAGGTTCACACATACACAGTTTAGGAACTGGCACAATATCGGTTTCTAACCTGCGGACAAAACGCACTGCTCTTTAGGAGACGCACAATGTTTGTGTCATCAATTATTAATGGCACTTCCATGCATCAGAAAACACAGTGCGTTTTCAGGTGCAGGAGACCGCATAGTGCTGCAGCAGTTCTGGACGGCTGCCTTGCGGGTGCATTTAGGTTGTGGACTGTATTTCCAGCAGGTACAGCAGCTCATTCAAATGAATGGATAACCGTGTGTACTCTCCAGCGCTCCAGAAAATAAATTGCCAAAGGGAGGCCAAGGGAACCAGGACAGGAATGGCCTACAAACAATGCTTCAGGGATGCAGCCCTCCTCAGACGGGGTAATTCAACCACTGGGAAAAAAGCAGACAGGTGGCGCAAACACCTAGTGCATCATCCAAGATTTATTAAACGATGTAAAAGACAAAAACATACTCACAGACATAGCATGTATAAGAAGCTTTGCATAATGGAGATGGCCGCAACAACGGGCAAGGTGTTCTAGCTGTCAGTGTGGTCAGAGCGCTGAGGAAAGGGACTCGTCTCCGAAACGCGTCAGCCATCTGACCACACTGACAACTAGAACACCTTGTGAGTATGTTTTTGTCTTTTACATCGTTTAATAAATCTTGTAATGTGTTTGCGCCACCTGTCTGCTCTTTTCATTCAAATGAATGGGCTGCTGTGCCCACAAAAACGCATCCACACCCACACAAAACGCTAAAGCCTGGTACACGTGGTAAGCTTTTTTTGTTCAGCTGAAGAAGCTGAAGATAGACGGTGGTTGATTGCCATGCACAGCTGCTTCAGACTCAATTGGCTCCAGTTTTACTCTGGGTTCACACCAGCCTGCAGGCTGGTCATGGGTTCAGGAATTTTCCCCACCTGCAACTGAATCGTGCGGTTTTTGTGAGATGCATGAGGCTGCCATTCATTCTCAATGGCACCCCCACACATCTGAGCCTGCAGCACCATGTCTGGTGTGGAAACCACACTGCATTTTTGAAAAGGTGCATGCAACTTTTTTTGTGCGTGACACGCAGTACAGCAGGCCATTCAAATGAATGGGCTGCCATGTCCGAGCAAATGTGGGCTGCACAGCCCACACTAGTGTGAACCAGGCCTTAGTGAATTACCCCCATTGTGTTTTAGTGCATTTTCATTGTGTCACCATTGACTACAATATAACATGTGCTTTTCAAAAACTGCATGAAAGATGCAGCAAGCAGGCATTTTCAAAAAATGTTCTGTGAATTGTATTAAATGTAAAAAGCTTTATAAATTGTAATAAAAAACTATTTTCTCTGTGGAGGGTTTCCACACCTTGGAGGTCCTCAGAGGTTCTGAAAACATGCATAAGAGCTGGGGGAGATGAAACGGCAGTACACTGATCTTCCCAGTGAATGGCTGTGAAGCGGATGAGAACAAGTCTGATCACTGGAGGAGAGCACGCTGAGTTCCCAGCATAACTAGAGAACTGATCATGCTGTGCTTTCATGCCTAGTTTGGTCAGCTTTTAATAGGAAAGCAGAGGGACTGGCAATAACACCAGGGATTTCACACAAAGGAAGCAATACAAAGAACAGGATACTTTTTCATTCAAGTATATCCATAGAGGTCAATAATGCATTAAAACACATGTATGGTGTATTTTCATATGCTTTTAGCTACTGGTAACAAGCCTAATGCCCCGTACACACGATAAGAAAATCGTACAACAAATTTTGCGGAACCACTGATCAAATGATTTTCTCTTCATTGATGAGCAATTTGTTTTAACCGATAACGATACTGTGAATAAATCCGGTTGAACAACAGTGAAAAATGTTGTCATTTCACATACGAACGACCGATTTTCTATGCGGTGGTATAACGGTTGTACTAAAAAAATCTATCAAGCGCTATCACGCATAAGTGGAAACAGAAGATGACCCGGATGTTTATGTCCAAGGAATCTTCGTAAACACGAACGAAAAATCCAAATGTTAAAAAGTAGATTAGCCTAATGAGATAATGAAACCAGAATTCTGCATTGTATATTTTATGTATCACTATTTATATATATAGGTAATATAATAATCTATATTATACTCATTGCTGGTAATTGTTGTGTATATCGCTTGTGGCTACAAGGTCACATGCACACTGCATCACTTCCACTTGTACAGAAGACGTCAACACTACGTATTGCCCGATGAAAGATTTTTTTTAGATCGGTTAATGTGGGCCACGATTTCAACCAACCAACGAATGCCTCTCGGTCGTCGGATGACCGATCGGTCGATTTTGTAATCATGTATTCCCACATTAATTTTTAACCTGTTTGCGCTGACATATACATATATGCGATCTCTTGGTGGATGGGTCTTGACGCTGAGAGGCCACATATATGCGCACCCAAATGTAAACAAAGCTGGGTCCTCGGCACAGTTACCAGTGACTAATGGAAAGCTCCTGATTGGGTGCAGCCAATCATGGCCGTCAATTGATCATAAACCCCACCCTGCCTCCCAGCATCAGAAACCCCTTAAAGGGCCTGGAATTTCCAGAGTTGAGGGGTTTAATGGCCATGCATGGTGCATGAAAACACATTAAATAGGTTCATCAATACATGTGCAAAACAACCATCAAGGCATGCTTTTCCTAGCACTTTAAGGGCTTGTTCTACATGCGGCAGCCCTTGCCATTTTTGAGAGGCATTTGCTTGACCCTAGAAATGCCACACTTATACACTTAAATGGATCCTAGTACTGCTGATTGTGACATGCTGCTTAATCGTTACCATGGCCACTAGGCAAAGCATCGCTGCTTCGGGAGGTGTACATCCCTGAGTAGTAAGGTTGCCACCTCATCCCTTTAAACCTGAACACATATTCATTTATTAATGACACAGGTTCTGTGGCTCATTAAGGTGGTAAACAAACTCACTTAGTGCCTTATGTGCATTAAATTAGCCCCAGAACCTGCGTAATTAATATATGTTCGGGTTTAAAGGGATGAGGTGGCAACCCTACTGAGTGGCTTCATGTGCCTTTTTTTAGGTGGGTGGTAAAATTTGTTTTGCTTTTACTGTCCCCTGACTGCCCGTGCGAATAAGCCCTAAAAGTGGACAAAAATCCAGACCTGGGCTATTTTCAAATACATAGTGGCAGATGTGAACAGGCTCGATCTATAACCTTACCTTTGATGGCAAATGTGTTTTTAGAGCATTGAAATGTGAATGTTTAAGGAGCCCTAAGCATCAATGGCTTCCTTTACATGGGCATATATGTATTTTCTGCACAGGATGCCAGTTCTTGCAGGCAGAGATAGCAGAAGATCCTACAAAAAATGTGCCTAAAGTCATCTTTAGATACAAATTCTATGTATGGCTTATTATACAGGATTTACTGTATATAGCGCCAACAGTTTGCTCAGCACTTTACAATATAACGTGAGACGATACAGCAATAATACAGTTCAATACAAGAGGGTTAGGAGGGCCTGATCCTGGGAGCTTACAATCTAAGAGGTGTGTTTCTGTGTGCGTTTGCATGCATTTATGCGTATGTGCAAATACACGTGTAAAATCTGCAGGTCTGTGCGGTCCTGGTCCTACTTTTTTTTTTGTGCGTAACTAAATGCAGCGCACATTTTCGCATGCAGATGCAGCTGTGTGTATGGGCTCATGGACTACTACAGTGCTGCGTTCAGCTGCACACAAATCTACATGCTGTACGCATCTAAATGCAGCGTCTTTTCTGCCCGTACGAATGAGCCCTATACAGCAATCACCACAAGAATATTAAAAATAAAAAAACAATTGACAACTATGTCTCTGTCCATGTTTCCAGTAATAAAGGCTGCGAGGGATTTTTCAGCCTGTTTAGAGCCACTAGAGGCAGCCAAGCTATATAGATGTCGGCGCACGAATAAGGGAAGGGGGGAGGATTAGAATAAAGCACATAGCTGCTTCCAATGCTATGAAATCTCAAGCAGAGATCAGCAGCAGGAAAGGCATAGTGAGCAGTGCTGCCTGGGATCCTGCAGACACTGGAGCCTGGACTAGCAGACACCTGGGACTGTGTGCACACCAATGGCTCGGGCTCCTCAGACAGGTAGGACAGAGCAGGGCAGGCTCAGGTTCTGTGCTGCTGCTTCTATGGCAAGGGATAGGGTTGTGGGAAATCAGATGTGACAGGGGTTCCTAACTGGCATGGCAGATCCAGAAATTGCAGTTTAACCTCTGTTATGCTGAGTTTGCCCCTCCGCTGGCGGCGTGTTGCCATTGCCTTCACCTGGCTGTCACTTCTGAGACTACGGCAGCTCCCAGGACTTCAGCGCTGGGAGAAGGCAAAGTCAGGGGCAGGATGAAAGCAATTCAACTAATGTGTTGGAATGCACAGCATGAGCCTGTTGCTGGTGAATGGCAGGTGAGCCGTGTGCTCCTACCTGGCTAGAGCACTTCTCTGCCATGCAGGCGGTCAGCAGACATGGGAGAAGGAAATGAATGGGTTGTTACCTCTTGTATTTCTGCACCTTGTTATGTTGTACCGTTTTTAGTGCTTTCCAAGTCAGGGTTGTTATGTTTACAATAAATATTATCTGGTAATAATAATTTATTATTGTTAAAGCGCATCTAAACCCAAGAAGAAAAATGGATAGTACTCATCGTGAGATGTGCTGGCTGCATTAGTTTTCTTCTTTCACACTTTTTTTTCCTTTATTTTAACCTGGTACTGCTGTTATTAACTCGCTTCTTGTCCATGTGTGACAAATGTACTGAGCAGCTTAGGACAGGGAGTGTGTTAGGACTACACATCACCTCCGTCTTTTCTCTAACAGGAGGACGTGTTTTGTAGTCCACATGGATAGCAGAGAGCAATTGACAACAGAGCACCGGAAGTATCAGTTTGCAAGATTTCTGGCTGGATGAACAGCTTTTTTTTTTTTTGCACTTGTCAAACAGATAAAATAAAACGCCTTCAATGGTATATTTAGCAGACCAAAAGGGAGCAAATAACAGAAACTTTTACATACACTTTAATGCAGACCTTTACATAAAAGGCTAGGTTCACGTCTTTGAAAGGTGGCTCTCTCCCTCAGCTGAAATGCTGAATAGGACTCACCAGTAGGGGAGAAAGTTAAAGCGGTAGTAAATCGCGTCCAAAAAATCCCCTGCAAGGTAAAGGCATAATGTACTAGTATGCATCATTAGCACATTATGTAAAATGTACCTTTAAAATGAATCCCTCTAGGAGCGCACTGTCCTCGCTGTAGAGGCTTCCATCTTCACCCGGTCTTCCTTCTGGGTTCACAAGCTCCAGCCTCCAGCACTGTGCCGTGTCTCGGGACACGGCACAGTACTCTGAAGGAACAGCATGGGTACGCCATTCCTTCAGAATGTATGCGACAGCTGTATAATATTAATAATAAAAAAAAAAGGAATATCTCCTAAACTGTGCACATTTAGGAGGTATTCATTTTACCAACAGGTGAACTTTACCTGTAGGTAAAAATTAACAAAGTGGCTTTACTACAACTTTGAAGTGTTACTAAGGGCAGAATTTAAAAAAAACAAAAAAACATGTAATACTCACCTGCTCTGTGCGGTGGTATTGCACAGAATGGCCCCAATCATCCTGTTCTCAGGTCCCCCACCGGCGATTCTGGTTCCTCCTCTTCTTTGTGTGTCCCCACAGCAAGCTGCTTTCTATGTGGACAATCGCTGTGTGCTCGCTCTCGAACTGTGTGTCTATGGAGCCGTGCTCCATAGACACACAAAGCGGGATATAGCCCCCCTTCTGTTTCCTCTTCGCCGCACTTGATTGACAGCAGCAAGAGCCAATGGCTCCTGCTGCTGTTTGAGCCCCTGTGTGAAGAGGCAACGAGGGGAGTAGAGATGCAGCCATGCACAGCGTTGATCTCTTCTCCCCTCTCTTCCCCTTTACACAGAGAAGAGGGAGGACAGGGAACTTAAAAACATTTTTTACCTTAATGCAACCAATGCATTAAGGTAAAAAAAGTGTTTAGGTTTAGTATCACTTTAATATACTTACCTTTCCCCCACCTTCTGTACTGCAGCACGTAGGTGAAAGTGACTTCATCTTTCTTCCAGCGAGATCCGGGAGAATGCTGAGTAGCCCAAATCTTGTTGTGAAGATGATCCTGCGCTGTGCTGTAACATCTTCCCGAGAGGTTTGGAGTACTCAGCATTTCTTTGAAATAATACCATCATCCCCTGCGCTATAGAAGACGGAGAAATGGGAGTATATTATCTCACTTTTTTTCCCCAATCGGTGTTTTTTTGTATGTTTTATTCAGCATTTCAGAGTGCATTGCCCAAAGTGGAACTAAACTTAAATTTAAAAAAAAAATAATATGCTAGGAGTTTAAATAGAAGGTACTGTGTGCATCCTCTTCCAAAAAACATTGTTTCTCTTTTTTTCTAGTTATTTTATTTACTTTTTTTTGAAGTGCACAGCCTGTGGGGCATGCACATTGTATTGTATACTTGCAGTCCTCTTTCTGCTCTGTTAAATGCAGAGCATGGAGATAGGTGGAAGTACAATGTGACATTGGCATGCATGAGCAGGAGTTACATCATCAGTGGCTGCTCAATGGCCAAAGGAAGAACCTGGACCTGATAGTGCTGGAGGAGAGCAAACTAGGATGTCAGTCTGTGAAAATGTGGAAATATGCTTACTGGCAGAAGTGACACTAAACTCTGGTTAAAAAAAATATATTCTATTTAAGTATGTATTCTTAATTCAAACAGTACCTTCTATTCTATTCTAGTATCTTCTAAAGTACCTTCTCTCAACCTCCTCGACTACAAACCTTTTTTGAAGCTGCGACCCAGCTTCCTGTTAGAGGATGGCTATGTTCGTTCTCCATGGTTTCAATGTAGGTAGGAGCATAGCCATCCTCTTTCTTACTCCCAAAATAGACTAGGGACTATGAACTGCAGACTTTCCTCTTAATTTTCTCTTCTCCAGCACTGATATCACCATGCTCTCCCTGGCCACTGCCACCTTCTCCACCGTGTCTTCTTTCTTCAGCCATAGAGTGGCAACGGATGATATATATCCTGTGCAGGCTGAAGTTACACTCAGGGGCAGACTGACAACTCGTGGGGCCCCTGGGCAATAGGGGATCATGGGGCCCCTGTGTCCTCACCTACACTCAAAAAAGCCTATGTAAGGTACTAGGGGAACCTCATGGGGCCCCCTACTGACCCCTGGGCCCTCGGGCACTGCCCGAGTTCACGAATAGTCAGTCCACCCCTGGTTACACTATCACTCCTGCTCTCTGCATTTACAGAATTTACACTTTTTGTGGCAGAAGAGATATACAAAACATCTTTTAACAAAAGGAACAAAAACTCTACCTACTAGACATTTTTTTTAAACTTTGGTTCAGTTCTTTTAAAGATATTTAAAACGATTGTAAGATATTGCAGCTTACCAATCCCTGAATTTGGTGGGTGCATTCATTTTCTTTTTTTGAGGCTATGAAGTCAATAATAGTTGACTTCAGAATTCTGGTGTCCTGTGCACTGAACTGATATCTCTAAGGCCTCTTCCACATGGGGTGGACTTGGCCAAGAGTCCACTTGCTCAGCAGGGGATCTGTCCACTGATCCCCCGCTGAGCAAGGGGATGGCTGGTCTGTGTCCATTCCGCTTATGCAGAGTGGACACAGTCCACTGTCACTTATGGGCAGTCAGATATAAATGGACTGCCTGTCTGTTTACACCTGACTGCCATCCAATCTGATCTGCTAGACAGAAGAGGAATGAGTCCCCATCAGTCTGTTTTTAGCGGATAGGAGCGGTAGGTGGGTGTAAATGGACAGTTTACATTCGTCGCTCCATAGAGGATAATGGAGGGTCTGATTGGGTTTGCCTAAAAACTGACAAGCGGACCAAATTGGTCTGCCTATGTGAAAGGGGCCTAGCAATGCCATCAGCATTCCCAACTATCTTCTGTGAACTACAGAGCACATTCTACCTATGTAATGGAACGGAGGTGTTTGCAGTCCAATACTGTCGAGCAGACTAGGGTGCCATGCTGCTCCTCCATAGGTACTGTACAGTGAGTAAGCATTGTCAAATCTAGAATAAGATGTCATTGGCAGGATCACCAGATCACAGTAAAGGAAGAAATTTGTCAAATAATACAGCCACCACATCTAATGACTAGTACGCTGGAATATATTTTTGGGGGGTTTAGATATACTTTAACTACTATTTGAATGACAGAGGACGTTTTCACTCTGTGGCAAACCTGGTGGTTCAACAGTATTTTGCCTTTGGTCCAACACTACTAATGCCTAATTAAAACTAGTCTCTGATGAAAAAAACGGTCTAAATTGCCATTGGCAGTTCTTAGTACCTGCATGATAGGTTGGTTGTACTATTAACAAACCTCAGAGGTTCAAATCCAATGGTGAAAATGTTCATCCAAGTTTTCCTTCAAGACCTTGACTTCACTCCTGCTATTTCCCAAGCTTCATTGTTGGCTAATGATGCCACCCATTACAATGGTGGGCTAATAGAGAGTCTTAGGAGGTGGAAGGAAGCCAGATCAATCTCTCCATCAGGGAACCTGAGTTGACATTGTTATATGGGAGCACCCTGGGTGTTGAAGAATGCAATTGACCTAACATGCAGCAGATGCCCAATGTGTGTGGCCACTGACTGTTTTTTTTTCTTTTTGTCTGGTTTGCTGTTACGCTAAATGCATTGATTTGCTTCCCATTTTGAACTTACTTACGCTTTTCCATGTGGAAAATTTCTTCATAAAAATGCACTGTTTTCACTATACTCTGCTTGAAGCTACAACATTGATCTGTTGTTAGTCTATGGGGGATGCTCTCCATATTTGGCATTAAAATATTTAAACAACAGCTGTAAAAATTATGTCACTTGAAATGACATGTCTGATGTTATCTGTAGCAAAGCTGCTGTTTCCGTCAGGTGTTTTTCTGTGTCCTCATTTGCATAATTTTGTACAAAATGTAAAAAAAAAAATGTCGTCTTTGCTTGGATAGCAAATCATTAGAGCTTGAATTTCGAGTTGGTTGATGAGCTCTCTGTTTTTTTTTTTTAAACTGCTCCAAAATTAAAGATCTGCTTGCTGGTAAATTTCACAGAAATCAACAGGCCCTGTGTCAGCATTACCAAAAAAGTTACACTCTCTTGCCATTAAAAAAACCCCAACCAACCAAACAAAGAAACCCCAGAAAACCAGCTAACAGACAAGGCAGTCTAGATCTCATGATCTCTGACTACCAGACATTGCTGCAGAGAGGTTTAGTTTCAATCAGCATTGGTTAGCAGAGAGCATCAGGGGGATCAGAGATACATAGATAATTTACAGTTTGCTTCAGGGGTGCGGTGTATTAACTCGTTAGACAATTCAAAATGAATTGTTTGGAAATGCACCCCATTGTCCCTGAAAATGGACCTACATCTTTCCTGGAGGAGCACTGCACCACAGTGCATGTTGGTGCAATGCAACACATCCATTAGCAAGGTGTGTTGGGGTGCTATTCAAAATGAATGACATGACACCAAGACATGTAGCAATCACTGTGTGAACCCAGCTTAAAGAAAAATTGCAGAAATTTGAGCAATGGGTGGCCCTCTTGGCACCCTACTGCCCAACATTCTTTGATTTGGAAATTGAAGGAGCTGAGTGGATTATTCTCAGCTGAACACTGACTGCAACCAATCAGCTGAAGCCTTTGTTTAGCAGTGCCCACTGTATTCTCACAGCCATCAGTGCCAATACAATAGCTCCAGTGGGAGATTCATCCAAATCAGGGGCGGACTAACAACTCATGGGGCCCCCGGGCAATAGGGGATCATGGGGCCCCTGTGTCCTTGCCCAAACTCAAAAAAGCCTATGAAAAAGGTAATGGGCATCTCATGGAGCCCCCTACTGACCCCGGCCCTTGGGCAGTGCCCGAGTTTCCAAATGGTCAGTCCGCCCCTGATCCATATGCATTGTCTAGTGTGGATGGAGGAATCTTTTAGGCTGACCATAGAAAGTTCGAGTCCCTGCTGAACCAGCTGAGATTCGAACCATGTTTAGGCATGCTAAATGTTCCCAAGTTGATCGATCAACTTGGGTACAACTAACGTGTCGTATTTTACATGCGATTATGCCATTATAGTTGCTAGCAGTAGTCACTGTGTTCTCCAGGATGGGACAGCTCCCCCAGCTCCCTGCCAGGAGAACACAGTGGCTCTGTGGGAAAGATTCCCCCATCAACACTGACTCTGTTGATGGGGGAATCGAGCAAGTTTCTTTCCTGCAACCTGTGGTTGCAGAAAAGAAAATCCCTGCATCTATGGCCAGCTTTAGAAAAATGTATGGCAAGATTAACTGACAGTATATGTAGAGAATGTTTTTAATTGATAAGGTTGTTTAAATCAAGTTGATGTTTTCCAAATCTATACAGTTCCCCTTTAATGGAGTTTTTATTTTTTAAAGTGATAGTAAACTCTTCTGCGGGGAAAAAAAAACTCGCCCCCCTGAAGGCTAATGCCATAATGTGCTAGTATGCACTGCATAGTAGCATGTTATGGCAGGCATACCTTTTAAACGAAGCCCTCCAGGGGTGATTTTTTTTTTTTTTTTTTTTTTCTGACTGGTCTCCTAATGAACACAAGCCCTATGGATTATTGAATACTTACACACTCATTAAATACTCTCATATATGACATGCCTGGCATAGCACCATTCATTTATTGAGAAATGATAGTTTGCATACATTAAGTGCACTTTTGTATGTTAAGACGTAAATGTTTTTCTTAAAAGTAATCTTTTATGTCACATTGCTACCTGTGTACTATTCAGTATCTTCATGATTGAATTTTAAATACTGCATATATAGAAGTATGTTTGACAAGTTCAATTATCACCTTTGCTTGTAAATGTTGAGATGAGACAATTACACCCTGACGTACATGCGATCAGACTGATTGCATTCAGAGAGAGGAAGGGCTGCAATACATGGAACCAAACACATCTCAGCTGTGTAACAATTGACCTGGAGCCTCATTATTTGTATCACGTGGAAAGTGTTTATCTAAATGACTGCAAATATACCTATGTGGTACAATGCGATCCAGTGCTGGCAAACGCACTGCATTTGCGATCGGGATGTTGTCAGGATTATATTGACACCCCAAGCAGATTGCACACATAGTATATTTCAAATGCAGGTTTAAAGGCAGGCTTCCCACACTGCATTTCAATGTGAATGAGCCCTGAAAGTTCATACATTTTCCTTTAAAGTGTTACTAAACCCAGGACCCTGCATTCAGTATATCTGTCTCCTACAGTGCACACAACATGGAAATGCAATTATGTTAGTAAATATAAACTGCTAAATACCTTTTCTCATCAGCAGTTAGAGCAGTCTTGAGACTTCTATCAATGCCCAGCAGAGCACTGGTTAAAGCTTGTATGAGAAGTTTTCATTCTCCTATCACTGTCCTATGGGGCTGCAGGACCCCTGACTCTCTGTCTGGACAGCACTAATTGGTCCTGTGCTGATATCACATGCACTCTCCCAAGAAAAAAAAAACTCTAGCAATACACACCAAGCTGAACATGTGCAGCTTCCTCCCAAGGCTCTGTTCTATCAGCAGATGGATTGGGGACTGTGGAAGAAGGAGGGATTTAGAGAAGAAAGGATAAAACTTCTTTTTTACACAATGCAGTGGATTAACCTCTTAGGTTTCACTGTTAATATAGCAAGCATGCTTTTCTGCATATATAGAGTGATTTTATAGTTGTGGCTTTAGTAACACTTTAAGTGACCCTGTCAAATCTACCTCTGTTCATATATCCTACTGTGCCACACGTGTTAAGGGAGATTTTCAAGGTTAAAGAAACAAACAAACACACATACGCACCCAGGGGCGGACTAACAACTCATGGGGCCCCGGGCCGGGCAATAAGGGATCATGGGGCCCCTGTGTCCTTGCCCAAACTCAAAAAAGCCTATGAAAAAGGTACCAGCAGCATCTCATGGGGCCCCCTACTGACCCCGGGCCCTCGGGCAGTGCCCAAGTTTCCAAATGGTCAGTCTGCCCCTGTATGCACCTCTGTGCTGCAGCATCGGCATGATGCTGTAGCTGTTCCACCCCAGCTTTAGGACTGAGAACTAAGCAATCTCATGGCCGGTGATTGCTCATTTCTCAGTCTCCTCGAAGCAGAGAGCAGTGTCTTTTAGTTATCGCTCACCAAGAGTGTCAGGCTGGAGAGGGGGTGGGCACAACTGGTTTCAGCTCTCAACTGTCATTTAGGCAGTTGAGTGGATCCTGGCAATATTGTCAGAATCCTTATAGAAAAACAAGTAGAAAAACATGGGACTTTTAGGTTGCTACCACTTGTATTGTATAATAAAAGTCCCATGCTTTTCTGCTTGTTTTTTTATTACTGTTTTCTGGAGATGGGATGCCTAAATACCCATTCATGCCATATACACTATATTGCCAAAAGTGTTGGGACACCCCTCCAGATCATTGGATTCAGGTTTTCCAATCACCTCCATGGCCACAGGTGTAAAAAATCAAGCACCTAGGCATGCAGGCTGCTTCTACATTGTGAAAGAATGGGTCACTCTCAAGAGCTCAGTGAATTTAAGCGTGGTACCGTGATAGGTTGTCACCTGTGCAATAAGTCCATCTGTGAAATTTCCTTGCTACTATATATTCCACGGTCAACTGTTAGTGGTATTGTAACAAATTGGAAGCAACTGGGAACAACAGTAAACCAGCCACAAAGTGGTAGGACAGAGCAGGGTCAGTGCGTGCTGAAGTGCACAGTGCGCAGAAGTCGCCAACTTTCTGCAGAGTCAATAGCTAAAAACCTCCAAACTGCCTGTGGCTTTCATATTGGCAAAACAGTGCATAGCGAGCTTTATGGAATGGGTTTCCATGGCTGAGCAGCTGCATCCAAGCCTTACATCACCAAGTGCAATGCAAAGCATGCTGCCACTGGACTCTAGAGCAGTGGAGACATGTTCTCTGGAGTGGCGAATCACACTTCTCTGTCTAGAAATCCGATGGACTTGTCTGGGTTTGGCAGTTGCCAGGAGAACGGTACTTGCCTGACTGCATTGTGCCGAGTGTAAAGTTTGGTGGAGGGGGGATTATGGTGTGGGGTTATTTTTCAGGGCTTGGGCTTGGTCCCTTAGTTCCAGTGAAGGGAACTCTTAAGGCATCAGCAAACCAAAACATTTTGGACAATTTCATGCTCCCAACTTTGTGGGAACAGTTTGGGGATGGCCCTTTCCTGTTCCAACATGACTGCCCACCAGTGCACAAAGCAACGTCCATAAAGACATGGATGGTCGAGTTTGGGGTGGAGGAATTTGACTGGCCTGCACAGAGTCCTGACCTCAACCCGATCAAGCGCCTTTGGGATGAATTAGAGTGGAGACTGCGAGCCAGGCCTTCTCATCCAACATCAGTGCCTGACCTCACAAATGCGCTACTGGAAGCACTGGATGCACTCCTTAACCTTGTAGACAGCCTACCCAGAAGAGTTGGGCCAATTCAATATTGAACCTTAAGGACTATGACTTGGAAGACATTACAGTTCATGTGCGTGTAAAGGCAAACGTCCCAATACTTTTGGCAATATAGTGTGTACATATATGGTTGGGGTCCTTCCAGAGCCTGGAGTGTCTCCTCCATGTCAGCTGGAGCAGTTGCCCACTATAAGCCACTATAATAACTGGGTCACAGTAGAGCAAATGTAGGTCACTCCCATGACCCTGAAGAGGAAAATGGGCTTTGTCCGTACTTCTTTTTTAAATTCCACATGTGAGTGGACTTGTCATTACATGTGTTGTAGCTGTAGAAATAAAGAATTTAAAAAAAAAATCAAATATCACATTCCTGCAATAGAAGAACTATTCTATTCACCTCTCTGATTGCCCGTGTCTACTACCTTCCCTATCTTCAAGCACTGTAACCTCTACCAGACCCTTTAGCATTCAACACTTCTGGGACTGTCAGAAATCTGTGTGCTGTGGTTCCATACTCCAACCCCTACATCTCTACAGGACAGCAGTGGCATGGGGGTCAGAGGATGGAACATAACACATGGAGGTGGGGAACAGAGGCACCTGAAAATCCCAGCACTTTCAAATTCTGAAGGATCTGCTGGGAATTGAGTGAAGGTAGTAGACATAGGCCACCAGAAAGGGGAGTATAATGGCTCTTTTATTGCAGCGAAGGCGTAATGGAAACATTTCATGATAGAAATATTGAGGCTGTTATGGCTGAACTTTGTTTCTGAAAAATCTAGTTGCCTGGCTGTTGTACTGACAGTCTTGCTTTAAAGCTTAAAGTGATACTAAATGATATCCTCATTCTTGAAACATACACCACTAATGGTCCTCAAACCTATTTTCCATAAATTTGTTTCTTACTGTGTTTTTCTGTCTCCTTCTTCTGTGAGCTCTTGACCCTCTCCTTTTCTCTCTCCAATCCACCTGTTTGGGACAAGCAGTGCTGGTTAGTCACGGTCATGTGCACTAATCTATGCATACTACAAATTGCATAGTCGTTAGTCCATCTTGTAAGGTGGCTAGATCCAACATACAGTGGGATCATGGAGAACAAATACAGCCACCCTCTAACAGCCTGATCACAGCAGCAAAAAAAAAAAAAAGAATCTGGAGGATGCCAAGAGCAAAAGAAGTGACTTTTTTTTTTAGTTAAGAATACCGACTTCAATATATTTTAGAGTTTAGTGTTTCTTTAACCAGTTGCTGACCACTTTCTGTAGCTTTACTATATATGTGATTTTGCTTTCCTGGGCCTTCAGTCTTCTGCCCCCAGATACCCCTACAACTGTGACCTTTTGGTGTTGCAGGAGTTAAAATGAGTGGCTGGATCTGTCACAGGCACTAGTCAAATATACCAGCTATGCCCGTGATTTTCATCCCCCTGACCCATTTATAGAAGCTGTACTATGCTTTCCGCAATGAAATAAGCTCTGTGAATGGAGGACAAGCAGATGAATGAAAGTTCTGCCTCCTCCATTCATAGAGCTCTTTTCATTGTGGGAAATGACAGTACAAATTTTAAGAGCATGGTGGTTGTGACAGGTCCAGCTGCTGATTTTTAACCCCTGCAGCCCTGGAAGATCCTAGCTACAGAGGTATCTGGGGGGTTGAGGATGGAAGATTTCAACAAACAAAGCATCCACCAGCACAAGATACACTTTTCATTCATTGTAAGTACATCTCTGATTTTTAAAAATCTGTTATTTTTCAAAATTACTTTAACAGAACAAGCTGTTCAGACTAAATAACTGTTAAGGGAATGGGAAAAACCATTTACAACTGACAGGTGTTGCTTAGAATGCTCAGCTTTTATTGTTGTTGGGTTTTTTTCTTTAAAACCTTTATATCAAATGGGAAAAAAAACTGTAACTGCTTATAAACCTATCTGGAGTTCAGCTTCAATTTGTTAGTTATGTCCATCTAAATCTGTTGGTCTAACACTACCCTCTCTCCAGAATAACAATGCTGCTGTCCAGAGGTGTCTGCTTTACTACTTCATCCAATATGCAGACACCCCAAGACAGTAAGTGTGTTATTGGTCTGATCACAGGTGAAAAAAAGGGGAATAAAGCCTAAAAAGAAAACTAATGCAGCTACCACATCTAAGGATTGGTAAACTGCAATATATTACATTATATATATATATATTATTATATATTATATTATATTAGTTTTTGGGTTTAATATTGCTTTAATACTGTGAGTCACTGATGTGAAACAAGGATATCTGTCTATCACACCCACTGTGCTCAGTAATCACTTTGTACAAATCTACAGTAAAAATATAGGTTATACAGGTTACTGTTGCTGGAAGATTGGTACCGATCAGTGAAAGTGGCATGACAGCGAGGGTAGCAGAGGTAGCAAGTGATCCCTGGCCCAAAGCACTGGCTGGGGTGATTGATACAGAACCGTTACCGTTTTCAGGAATACTTGGGTTTTCTCACCATCATTGCTTAAGTGAAAGTATCATTGTGTTCTCATTCACTGGAAAAGTCTTTTGTGATTTACAGGTTTGTAATAGTGTGGAGTGGTGCCTTGTCATTTTCTGAAAAGATGGAGAAGCTGCAGTGATAGTGCATGGACTTGATGGTCCAGCTTGAGTTGGCCATGATCTTGGTGATACCAGTCCACATACAGATCATCTCATATCAGAAGTAGCTGCAGTTTAAAGGATTACATCCTTGACCTAATGTAACAGCATGCTGTCTGCTTTTGGGGCCGCTCTCTGTGTCCGTGAAGCCGCTGCATCCTAACAGACTTCAATGGACTACCTGTGCACAGCACCTGCTGTTTGTTCGGTGGCCCTGAAGGAGAAATATGAAAAGCCAATCATTATTACTATTATTATTCATAATAATTAATACATTTTGCTTTATACAGTGTATATATATCATTTTTATTTTTTTAACCTTTATTCGATTTACCTATTCGTACCTAGGCAAGACAAACCTCTCTTCTGCTCGTGAAGCCTTGTGTGATATGCATGCCAAATATCCCAGGCATCAGACCTTATAGTACATGCCTGAATCAAGGAGAAACAGCTAGTTCCCAATGACGTCAGAGAGAAAGATGGCAGCATGGGACCTGGCGTGTGGCAACAGATAGGTGCAGTAGGACAATGATGGCTTTGCGGGGAGTGTACCAGTGGACAAAGTAAGAGGAGAAAGGAAAAAAAAAATGTATGGAGGAATTAAAGTGTCTCACACTTTTTTTCTCTTAGATTTTATGTAATGATTTTTTTTTTCATTTCCCTCCCAATGGTATTCTGCTTTTCACACGGATAACCAATATTAAGTGCCCAAATCCTCAACCATTTCATTTTTTATCGTTCTTTTTTTTCTATCCCTGCATCGTATGCCGTATTCTAACCCATCTGAATCCAGAGGAGTCTGGAATGTATTGACATAGCAGTACTCTATCCTGACAACAAGCAGGTGGATAATGAGGTTTTTCAGTGTGGACGCTGTCTGCTTCCAATTTCTGCTCTTCTATCTACCTGTCACTCATCCTGACCATGTCTCCCTGTCGCTTATTGTGACTCTATCTTGTCAGGCGAAGTTCACTCTTCACACACTGCACACCACACTGCCTGAACGGATGGTCTTGCTGCTGCTCTCGCCTCATGAAAAATATAATAAATCTATTCTTTTCAGATATCTTCTTTCTTGCGGGTTAGTACGAGTAACAGTGGAAATGTAATATTTGGGGATCATTTTAAGTGTGAGGGCTGCTGATGCTCTTTGTGGTAATCTGCACATTGTTATGCATGGTACGCCCTGTACAAGCATCGGTGCATCACTCATTTTGAACGGAACCCCTCTGTACCTTTGCTGCCACACACCACAATGTAAGATGTATGTGGTGGTGCACTGCAAAAAAAGCAGCCTGCACTCAATTTTTGTGTGTTTACAGTGTAACTAAAGGCTAAAAACTTTTTCTTTTTTTTATTTTGGCTAGATGAAGGGAAGGTTATAACCCACTGTCAGGATTTTTTTTTGATATGTGTCCCACATGGGAGATTTCCCTTCACTTCCTGTGGCACAACCAAAACAGGAAATCCAAAGTGAGGGAATCTTAGGATGGTGACAGGTTCACCAGAACTAGTGTCCACTATTACTGTTCGGGTGTCAAC
Source organism: Staurois parvus (assembly GCF_062004578.1). Classification (NCBI taxonomy): domain Eukaryota; kingdom Metazoa; phylum Chordata; class Amphibia; order Anura; family Ranidae; genus Staurois; species Staurois parvus. The sequence goes on along the minus strand of NW_028318117.1, from coordinate 10,052,252 downwards.
CTAAAAGTTTAAGATTTTCTTTTACATTCACTTTTGGTGACAATGGTAAACATGACTAGTGTAGAAGAGATGTGCTAGTTAAGACCATAGCTAATAAACCATTCCCAACCCGACTCTCTCGATATACCCCCTCCCCCCAAGTCTCAATATACCAATAAAGGAGTCCAAACACTGTTGGGTAAAAAATTACCTTTACAGCCTTTTATTAACAATTCAACTTCAATCACAAAAACATTCCTTAAAACAGAAACATATAGGATAAGTTGTTGGTCTACGAAGGCACCAAACAGTACTGATATCCCCCTGCGGAACCTTAACCATAATACTAGGCCTCCAGCCGCAACGCACTGGCTTGGAGAGAAAAACACACCATCCGCAGTGTAGAACCTCCACCTTCCAGTTAAATCTCTGTTAACTGGAATGCACCCGGGCACACCATACCACAGATGGGTCCCAACCATACACTTTTGCATAAAATAATTTGCCGCCTCCAAAGACCAACAACCGCCCCCAAAGTCAGAACAAACCAGGAACTGCAAGACCCAAACAACCCCAAGGGAGGGAAGTTTCCTCAACTCCTGCACTGGATTGTCTGACCCCCCCACCACTCCCAAAAATGCCGAAGACCCCACCCCGAACTACCCATCACCAATCAGGTAATCTAAATGTTGTACGACCATCGCACCTTAACCCTTTTCTGTCTTTCCTACCCCTCTTCACCTAGTCATGTCTGCTCTCCGCTATTCTTTTTTTTCTGTTTTTCGCTATGGGCACCACTGGACAACAGGAGGGTGAATCTCCCTAATGGGAGCACAGGCAGCAATCATAACTGAAAGAGGTCTACTTCTCTTCTCTACTCTATCCAAAACTAAAAAAAAAAAAAAGTTTTTCCTTTAGTTACACTTTTAGGTGCATTGCAGCCCATTCATTTTGAATGGGCTGACTAATACCGCATGCTGCAATGCATCTGAATGTATGAAAATGTGCGTGTTGCAGCACATGGCTTTGTAATGTGAACAGGTCCTGAATGTAGTGAAAACCCCCTTTCTATGTATATTATGTCATGATTGATGTACATGGTGGCAGTTGTGTTTTTATTATTGGGTTACATGCACACTGGGCACTTGCTTGTATGCCCTTGAATACACAAGGTGCTAAATCCCAGCGCCACTTGGTACAGTGTCCAGCTGCCCCATATTTCAGTCTGCCATAGATTTTGACAGGCTGCTGGCAGCCAGACTAAACACTGTTTCTATGCACCCCGAACACACAAAAAAAGGCTGAAATTGAACACGTATGGGCTAAGCGTCCAATGTGCTTGAGGCCTTTAATATGAAGAATCTGCTTCTTGCTTATTTATTCATTTCAGCAATGTTGCGCCTTAAACTTCTTATTTTCCCGCAAGTCTAGCAAACAGTTTGTCTGACTGGAAACAACATGTTCACTGCTATCAGTAATGACATGAGACACATAAATTGTCCTGGTGGCCAGACACCATGTGACCTTTGCCTAGGCATTACGTGAAGGAGCTTGGAACAAGCACTTTTTACTCTTGGCAAGAAAGATGTATTTTATACTGAAAATAACAATGTGATTTGGTAATGGCGATATCTGCCGGATTCATGTGAAGAGTATATTTGACATGTTCTGTTGTCTGGTGTAGTTTTTATCTCTTGAATTTGAAATCTCTTTAAAAAAAGACATTATGCCTCAGGACTTGCAGATGTGTGTAAACTCCATCTTACATGCACTTAAAATTCAATCTTTATTCCTCGTTGCAAGAAAACCAGCTTTCTTTGTAAAGTGAATTTGTATACTGCCCAGTTGTAGAAATAATACTCCTATTCTTCCTACCGTTTTAGAAATGTTCTCATCCATCAGCAGGCGAGCTTGTCGCTACACAAAGTCCCATTAGACATGTCTCCAGATTCAGGAAAAATGTGCAGGTTTTATGGAAAAATAAAAAGGGCATGTGTCACATGTGAAGCAATATCTCCATGTTTTACAACAGACTGGGACAATGCAGAAATCTCATACTTCATAAAGGGATAGTATAGTGGCCTTTCAGATACATGGTGGAACAATGCAGAAATCACTTTAGGAAGTAAAAGGGATGGTATAGCATTTTTTTTCATAACCCCTAGATCAGTGGTTCTCAACCTGTGGGTTGCGACCCCTTTGGGGGTCGAACGACCCTTTCACAGGGGTCCCCTAAGACCATCAGAAAACACATATTTCCGATGTGTAAAGAGCAGCTGCTGTGTAGAAAGCAGCTGCTGTGTAGAAAGCAGCTGCTGTGTAGAAAGCAGCTGCTGTGTAGAAAGCAGCTGCTGTGTAGAAAGCAGCTGCTGTGTAGAAAGCAGCTGCTGTGTTGAAAGCAGCAGTATTGGAGGTAAAACGACACTCATGAATTATAATTACTGGGTAAATAATTTTATGGTTGGGGGTCACCACAACATGAGGAACTGTATTAAAGGGTCACGGCATTAGGAAGGTTGAGAACCACTGCCCTAGATTAAATTATTATTCAAGCCCAGAGATGTATTAGGACAAAAATGGGCCATACGCAAGATATCTTCATTTGCCAACCATTGCTTGATGTTAAAGAGATATTTCACCCCACCCTGTTTATCAATCCTATTCCCCCCTTACCTTTTCGGGGCATAATCCACAAAAAGAATGCTCTAATGTAGGCAGGTGCAATCTGTAGTCTCCACTGAAGGTGGTGCTGGGCCGCAGCGGAAACTGAGAGGGGTTAGGAAGTGGAGGGAAACTGGGTTTCTCGATAACTTACTCGGTCACACAGGACAGCGATCCAGTTGGATGCTCTTAACCCATGTGACCCTGACAGCCATCTTGGGTCAAGCAGAGTTTATTTAAGACTCTCTAACCTTGGATTTTGGGTTGCTTTATGCAAGTGGCTAGTGTAGGGACAGGTTTCCTGTCTTTCAGGGACAGCACTAGCGATAGGTCATGGTTCCGATGGAGTAGGGAGAGAGCAGGGACTATGTCTACCTTCTCTGGAAGCTTCCCCTTTGGATTGGACTGGCCAGCCCACACTCCGGTCCTTGTGGCAGATGCTGTCAGCAGTACTGATTCTACATACATCTCTAAGCTGCACTGTTGTGAGTGTTCCCAGTCGGGTAAGCCTCCCCACCAGGCCTGGTTTCACTGTTAAAATTACTTTTACAATACATAGGGGTTGATTTACTAAAGGTAAATATACTGTGCACTGCAAGTGCAGTTGCTTTAGATCCGAGCGGAAGCTCTGAAATGAGGCGAGGCTCTACTGATTTCTTTCATCCAATCATGTGCAAGCAAAAATGCCTTTTATTTTTCTTGCTAGTTCCCCCCCCCCCCCCCCCCCCCCCAGATCTAGAGCAACTGCACTTTCAAGTGCACTTGGAGTACACAGCCTATTTGCCTTTAGTAAATCAACCCCAAAGTTTTGGGCAAATCGGCACTCTGTGTACTTACTGCCCGCCACACCATGCTGTAGGGATTCTTTGTGCCAGTGTTGTGCACTCGGGTCTCGCGTCACCATCTTCATTTGTGATATCATCAGGAGGCTAGCTGTCTCTGAAAGGTTCCTGCAGCCACAACCCCTCAATGCCACATGCACAGTTGCTGCAGGCATGTGACCCGTTGTTCTTGCATACGGGAGAACCTAGGAAGGGGGAAATTCCTCAATAATGTAATTATGCTTGTCTTTACCTCCCGTATGGCAGGCAGATATTCGGACAGGTCTGCAGAAGACCTGCATGGCATCAGCGATCTACTGATCACTGGTGCAATGCTTTCCAGGCTCCTTTTGGACAATAATAAATGCAGTTTTTTACCTGCAAAAAAATTTACATTTATTATTTTTGTCCAAAAGGTGCCCCCTGACATCTCCAGGCTCAGGCAGAGGAAACAATCATGCATCCATGATACTGGATCTTCCTGCTGCTGTCCTTCAAATCTCCCACCCACACATCCCTTTTCTCAGGCACAGCACTGGATGTACAATGGGGATTGCAGTGTGGGCGGGGCAGATGAAGAAATAGGGAGAAGAGGAAACGGAACAGATGGATCCTTCTCTGTCCACTCCTGTCCATGCAGGGAGGGAAGTGTGCTGGCTGGGCACTGTGAGTGTCACAGACACTCAGCCTTCATAGCTGTAGCCAGCCCATCCCTATGTTTATGGACAGCTTTTTCTGATGGATGGTTGGCAACCCTGCCCAGGCACAATGTGCATGGCGGTGGGGGGGTTGTCTGGAGGTGCGCAACTGACATCTGAAATCTGGTGGACACAGTTAATGCCAGCACCGCCCTGGATCCAGCCATGGGACACAGATGTGTCATCCACCTAGTTTAATGTGTCAAACAGAAATGAATCACATTATACAGATAATTACTTTCTTTAGAGTGGTAGCTCAGGCAACATGGAAAAGTGCATCAATCTGTGTTAGAAAATTACTAACATATAGGATACTAAACAGAGGACATGAATGTATGAACAAAGATTACATAAACAAAGTGTGACTAATCTGTATTAAGAGGAAAACAGAAAACACATGTTGCTTACTTGCTCATTCCAAAATTAATGTGAGCTTGTTGGTTGTTAGTCTTCTGAAGTCACACTACAAATTAGAGCTCCCTCTAGCTGCAGACTAGAACATTTTTTATGTCACGTGGTATTTGTGCAGCAGTTTTTCAAACACAATTTTTGTGAAAAAATGCTGTTTAAAAACATTTTTGGCAAAAAACACAGTACATAACCAATTTTTTTTGTCAAATATAAGACATGCTGTTACACCGAGTAAATGGATAGCAAACATGTCACGCTATAAAATTTCGCACGCCCAAGCAACAGTGACAAACACAACACAAACATGGTGACATTTTTAAAACCTTTACAAGTTACCACTTTAGATTTACAGAGGAGTTCAAGTGCTAGAATTACTGACCATAATTTGATGATCGTGGTGATACCTCACGTGTGCAACGATTGTTGTGTGTGTGGGATGATGTGTGTGTTTGCCTTTTGCGTGGGAGCATGGGGGGGGACATTAATTTTTTTTAATGTTTAATTTTTTTTTTATTTTTACACTCTTTTAAATTTTTTTTTTTATCACTTTTATTGCTGTCACAAGGAATGTAGACCTCCCCTGTGAGAGCAATAGACACATGACAATTAGTTATTTTTATGGTGGAATCTGGGGTCTATGACAACCCAAATCCCTCCTCTGCACTTGAAAGCATTTAAAACACCAAGATCAGTGTTTTTGAATACTTTCAGATTTTTAAAAATGGTGCTGAAAGTTTCCGAGTAAACCAGAAGTGATGTCAGATCATCACTTCTGGTTTACAATGAAAGAGAACCGATCAAAGCCGATTCTGGCTTTGTTTGGCTCTCCGGCCAGCCGGAGGACACGCTGGCTTGTTGCTTGGGTCTCCCTGTGGGACGGGAGATCCGAAGAGAGTGGCTGGGGGGGGGGGGGGGGGACACTCACACTACCCTCTGGATACCTGAACAAGCAATCGAGCGGCTAAGGCTCCATGTACACTGCAGTTGATAAACTCATGTTTAGGAGCTTTTCTGTGTTTTTTTTTCATCAGCCCCTGAACTCTTCCTAATGTTTTCATATGTGTCCATGTACACATAGTCGTTTACAGACAGTTGAGTTTACAACCATTTTTTTTAACGCAACAGACGTGCGTTCAGGAGTAGATTTTATCAGCGTTTCAAATGCCAAACGCTTGTAAACGTATGTAAATGTGGTTAACCACGTTTATAAGCATTTGCGTTTGAAAAATGTTTTTACCTCTTCCATTTCCAGATGCTGTCCAGAGCCTTTTTCCATCATGAAAAATGCATGCAAAGCGTTTTCCCGGTACTCAAATGGACCCGGCACACCATACTTTGAAGTTTCACACGAAAGAAAATGTTAGACACTGCTGCAATAATTTCTGCACAGAAATGAGCTGGAACACATCCAAACGCCACAAAAAAAAAGACAGTTAATCTCAACAAATACTGCTCTCTCTGCTTCTGCTCTCTCTATTTCTCTCAAAATGTCTGAAATAGGTATTTTACTGTTTTTCAGTGCATTTTGGAAAGTCTGCTGAGGTTATCTTTAAAAAAATGCTTCTAAACGAAAAAGCGCATAAATACGGTATTCAATCGTGGCTAAACAGACGTTTTTTAACCTACGTTTTCCAGTAGTCCGTTTCCATCATTCAGAAGTGTTTTCCAAATGTCCCGTGTACATGGAGCCTAAGGCTGCATTCACACTTGAGCGTTTTGTAGCTTGAAGCTCCAAAAGAGCTCAAACTTAAAAAAATACATTGTTCTCTATGGTGCCTGTTCACACGAACAGGCACCATAGAGAGCAACTGATTTTTTTTAAGTTTGAGCTCTTTTGGAGCTTGAAGCTTCAAGCTACAAAACACCCAAGTGTGAATGCAGCCTTAGAGCAGCTCCGATTGTTTGTACAAGAGACGACCATCGGCTCTAAAAACCGTTACGAGTACGTCGCTGGTCTGGAAGTGGATGGAGATACAACCCGGTAAATGAAAAATATTGCAAGGGATCAATTGGGCTTCAAGTTACACATTTGTTTAAAGTTACACACACACTGTATTTTTGGTTAAATAAAATATATTCTTCTTGTATACATCAAGTGACGGTAAATTAGTAATTGAGAAACAACTGTTTAGTGCATATTCAGTAATTAGTACCAATTGGCCCTTTCGATTGGGTTTCTATAGGTTTCAGTAGAGAGCTTTCATTCCCTCCTGAGTACGGAGAATTATCCAAAAAAATAAAACTCGGTGATAAGCTGTGTGAGCATGGTCTATCAATACTGCGCCACTTTAAAATTATGTACACATCAAGGGGATAAGAACAATGGCATAATCAATCAGCAGCAGAGCATTGCTGGGAGCAGAGCAATTTACTCTCGATTAGAGTCAGCAGTCTATCCAATGCAAATCCATTCAACTCCTCCCAGTACAGAATTGTTACAGGAACATTCGGCTCTCTCTTGTTGATGACTTACTGAATTAAACAACTTGTGCGGCCAAATCTAATCTCGGGAAAAGAAAAATAGACCAGGATTTCAGCTGCTATATGGTAAGAACCTCCAAGCGTAGACAGATGAGCTAAAAATAAACTCTAGAAGAAATTGTAATTGAATCAATGAACTTCCAGTTAAATAAACTAGGCTCATTCACATAATAACATTTGGAAATGAAACCCATTACCTTAAAGTGCACCTGTGCCCAGACTGGAAATTAAAATATCTACATATTCTTAAAGCGGAATTAAAATCAAAACCAAAAATGTATTCTATTGTGGTTTACCAATAATTACTTGTGGTGGCTGTGTTGGTTTTCTCTCTCCTTTTTTTTTTTTACGCTTTTTTTTTTTTTTACGCTTTTTTTCCCCCTCTGTTTTCATCTAGTGATTGGCCAGTAACATACCTCCTGTATTAGTGTCTCCTGTATTAGAGTGCCCAGCAGACAGCAGCTTTGTCAGCCTGTTTGGAGGGGAGTGATAGATGCACTAGCAGCTTTAGATGCACTAACAAATTGAAGCCAAATTCCAGCTCACACTTTATAATCAGTTACATCAAGCTGTTTCTTTTTCCTTTTTGGTATAAATGTTTTAGAATAGTACAATAGTAAATAATACAATAGTAAATAATTACTGATCAGTGTAATCACCCCTGCCAGTGTTGCTTCTGCAGGAGTGCTTGTTCTTTTGAAAAACAGACGCATCTGAGAATTTGTAAGCTACTACTGTATATAATAAATGCTTGCTTTTGGGTTTAATTCCACTTTACCAGGCAGGATTACGTAACTGCTGGGATACATTGTGTTGGAGCTGCATTAAAGTGGAGTTCCACCCAAAAGTGGAAGCTCCGCTTGCTTGGCTCCTCCCCCCTCAACTGCCATATTTGTCACCTTTTTGGGGGGTACCTGGTTTTGACAGGTACCTGCTCCCACTTCCGGCTCAGTTCTGCCCCTTCCTTCCTCCCACAGTCTCCTGGGAACTTTCACAGGTTCCACAAGACTGCCGGACCAATCAGGAGGTGCAGCACAACTCACGCATGCGCAGTGGGCACCAGGCTGTGAAGCTGCAAGCTGACACCATTATCCTTCAATGGCACTCCAAATGCACTGCGACTCCGCCGTGTGACAGGATCTCGGCAAACCACACCTACCAAAATCGTGTGAAGTTTTTTTCCCCCCAAAAAGGAGCAGGAGCTTCTTTTCCTATGACAGACGTGCATAGGGCAGCCCATTCAAGTGAATAGGCTGCCCTATGTGACATGCCAAGTTGAGTGACAATCGCCTGTCAAAACTGCGTAGTGGAAACGCTTGTTCCTGCTACGTGAAAATGTAAATGCAGCCTTCGTCAGATCTAACGTGGGTCAAGGATTTCTCTGTCCTGTATTAGTTTGAATTTTCCCCTAACATTAATGGACCATAAATGATACTACTATTATAAGTAAACAGGCTAAGCATCGCTACAAAAATATAAATTAAATCTTTCCCATTGTGTATTCTAAAGGGAGACGTCATTACGTTATCTGGATTTGTCCTTGTTTCTAATAACTCTTTTTCAAGTTAAACAATACAAATCTGGAAGAATTACTTTCACATTACCGCCCACATTCTACCAATGTTCCCAGCAGTGGGGTGACCACATCTCCAACTGAGTGACAATTGGGCTGCAGAGATGAAGATGTCTTGTGTGAAACTGCCATTGCTGTGCAATGAAATCCATGTTTTCTGTCTCATCAAAAAAAAAAACTCCATGTATTGCAGGCATGCGAAAGCGCAGTGTAAAAAAAAATAAGTGGATTTTGTACCTTTTTGTTTCCAAAATAAAAATTTTGTTGCCAAGCCACTCTTAGTGATGTGTGTTGTAGACAATGAGACATGATATCTTTATTATCAAGTGGATTTTTTTTTTTTTGTAGTTTCTCTGGCAGCTTTATCAGGTATGGGGGCTTCAAGAACTGCCATCCATTCTGTGAAGATTGTAAGTCCTAGTTCACACTAGATCTGACTTTGAAATTGTGCAACTTCACTTGAAAAATCATGAACTGGAGTGACTTCATGCACAGATGTCTAGCAAGTCACACCTGAAATCACAAAAAGTATTGCAGGAACTACTTTCGAAATCAGTGCAACTGCAAAGGAGTCAGAGTCGCACTCATGTGAATGGCTCCATTGCAAACAATAGGGTGTGACTTGTCATATGACAACTGTAACTGCATGACAAGTTGCATCCGTGTGAACCAGGGCATAGGAACCCAACTCTAAAAAATGTACTGTGTAAATGTCTTACAGCATATTTCCACTTTCGCTCTGCACTCTTTTGACGTGTTCTGATGTGAGAGAGCCTGTCTAGGCTCTGAAAAGATCCTGACTATATGGTCGGGATCCACCCAGAAGCCTGGACTGGTCCACAGTCCAGCACTCCAAACCCAAAGACTGACAGTCCCAGCTCTCTGTTCAGAGTGGAGGAGGGGGGGGGGACTGTGCAATCACAGTCTTTGATTGCTCAGTTCTCTGTGCAGAGCTGGTGGGAGACAGATGCATTATCGGATTGGTGCTACATCCACCTAGGAGAGTAGAATTTTTTTTTTGTAAAAAGGTAAGCTGCAAGTTTTTATTTTTTACCTTTTTTTTTTTTTTTAAAGTTATGTGAATGGAAACACGTAACAAACATTAACCCCTTGACACTGATTGCACGCAAATATGCGGCCTCTCGGCGTCTGGGCCTAGACGCCGAGCGGCCGCATATTTGTGTGCAATTAAAGAATACATATGTGCTGAGAGCACGCGTCCTGTGCGCTCCCAGCACATATGTCCACTACTCCCGGAAATGTCCCGATCTGCCCTTTTGATCGAGACCTTTTCCGATCATGTGACCACCGTGATGGCGATTCACGGTGGTCACATGACCCTAAACCCCCCCCTGCCTCCTAGCTTCTGAAACTCTTAAAGGGCCAGGAGGTGCCCGCGCCAAGAGGTAAGAAGGTGTTATCCCAATGTGGCTGCAAAAGCATTCCCACAGTTGTCTTGAATAATGCCCATAATTTGCCTAATATGTTTATTTCTTATGACCATCAGCTCCAACTAGTGGCTATAATGCAGTATTTTTCTAATTGATGGATTTCAGGAAAATACTGCCTTATGGCTACTAGATGTAGCTGATGATCATAACAATATCAGCATTCACACAGAATTCTTTTTTTATAAATAGACTCCTTAGAGTTGTCACCATAACATGAAGTGAGGGAAAATCCTCCACTAGTGACTACTGCATTTTACCCTTGCTTTGTCAGAATTTTCTTCCATTTTCTATTGGGCTTCTAGGACTGGAGGTTAAAGGAAATCTCCCCAGTAAGGCACAGACAGCAAAAATATATCCTGATATGTTTTTTTGTACCCTTCCTAAAACAAAAAAAAATGGCTATACATAAATTTTTTTAAGAGGATCCATCGACACATCTAAAAACGAAAAGAAAAAATAGACTTTTTACTGCTTTGAGTTCTCATAGGTATGCGTCAGCTTATCTTGGACACCCTGTATAGTGTATATTAGTGCCTACGTACTTCTATCTCCCAAATGCTTTTAAATGTTTTCCAGCAGCACCAAAGTCTTTGAAATACATGATTCAATTCATTTTCAGAAGATGTATATGTTGTTACAACTTCAAACTGGAAGCTGCTCTTGAACTTAGGTGATACCTGTCCCAGAAGGTACATATAACACAAGCTGAGAAGCTCTGCTCTGTGCGGTTTGTGTCTATAAATAGGATATTTGCGCTTGTAAAGCTTGTGCGTAATCACAACAGTCAGAAGAGAGCTCCCCTCATTTAACTTTAAAGGACATTGCTGTACAAAGTTACAAATGAATTATGCAATACCCTTGGAACGTACATAATGAATTACTAGCAGTCATTGCTACTACTTTCACTTTACTACCACTCTAATCCCTCATGATTTCTATACACAATATTCTAGCGGTCTAAACTAATTTAAATCAGCTTTTAATTATGTGGATGGTTGAGTGAATCAAAATATCCTATTTTATTTGTATTTAGGGCTACATAGGTGGTTTTAGACTACAGCTACATGGGGGATTTGTAGTAGCTCAATACCTTCACTGAAACAGCTAGTGATTGATCACTAAACAGTGGAACAAATGGCCTCTTATTATGTAAATTACAAAAGTCGTATGCAGTACAGATTAATCTTGCATGAACATTTAATGCTCTAGTTGTGTGCAATGGATTGCTACTATGTGCTACTTACTTACACTGTGTTCCATAAATTTAGGGAGAAATCACTACTTTTAGATTAAAGCATATGTCAGCGCAAAAAAAAAAACATTGCATACACTTACTGGCCACTTTATTAGGTGCACCTTGCTAGAAAAGATCCACCACCACCACAAGCCTGAGCCATTGATACAAAGCAGGTATGCTTTCATGTTCAAATTCTGACCCTACCTTCTGAATGTTGCAGCAACCAGTCTGCCCATTCTCCTCTGACCTCTGACACCAACAAGGCGTTTTCAACCATACAACTGCTGCTCACTGGATATTTTCTCTTTTTTGGACCATTCTCTGTAAACCCTAGAGATGATTGTGCGTGAAAATCCCAGTAGATCAGCAGTTTTTGAAATACTCAGATCAGCCTGTCTGGCACCAAAAACCATGCCACGTTCAAAGTCACTTAAGTCCACTTTCTTTCCCATTCTGATGCTCGGTTTAAGCTTCAACAAGTTGTCTTCACTACGTCTAATTGCACTGAGTTTCTGACATGTCTTACCAAGCAATTGAATAGGTGTACCTAATAAAGTGGCCGATGATTGTATATTTCTGCAATACAGGTGAAACTCGAAAAATTAGAATATCGTGCAAAAGTTCATTTATTTCAGTAATGCAACTTAAAAGGTGAAACTAATATATGAGATAGACTCATTACATGCAAAGCAAGATAGTTCAAGCCGTGATTTGTCATAAACGTTTCAGAGGTCCGATATTGTTCTATGTACAATCCTTGTTTTATTGATTGCATGTAACGTTCTAATTTTCTGAGATTGTGTATTTGGGGTTTTCATGAGCTGTAAGTCATAATCATCACAATTATGACAAATCACGGCTTGAACTATCTTGCTTTGCATGTAATGAGTCTATCTCATATATTCGTTTCACCTTTTAAGTTGCATTACTGAAATAAATGAACTTTTGCACGATATTCTAATTTTTCGAGTTTCACCTGTACATGCACATTTCTCCATGTTTTATTCAGAAAGTGTAGTCAGATACTTTTTGATCTGCCATAAATATAGTGGGCTCCTGACTTCCTGTTTGGCTGACAACACAGTGCCTTTATGGCACTGAAATCTCAGCCAGTGTTGTCAGTCCTGCCTGCTGCGCTACAGAATTCCTCCTACCCCCTTCCCTTTTCTCACTCTACACACATACTTTTTTTTTTTCCCCCAGAAAAATAAAAGTGCTGCCTTGACTGCCAAAAGCCTGCTTACATACTAGAGATCAAAAGAAAGCTCTTAGGAGATGTAGTCCTGGGGGCCTACATTAGGGGTCCAGCAGCTGTTCCTGCAAGAACTTTACAAGTCTGATGATGATGTCACAGGGAGTGGTAAAAGCAAATACTGTTGTGACATTATCTAGAGGGGCAGAGGGAAGTTTTTTTTGTTTTTTTTTGGGGGGGGGAATTTGGGTAATACCTGAAACATATACTTCAAAGTGACTGTATAGGATCATACTTATTTATTTTTTAAATAACAAACATGTTATACTTACCTGCTCTGTGCAATGGTTTTGCACAGAGCAGCCCCACTCCGCCTTTTCTCTGGTCCCCTGCTGGCACTCCTGGCCCTTCCTCCTTGCTGAGTGCCCCCATAGCTTGCAAGCTCAGGATATATAATGAATTCTAATTTAAATATAATTATAAACTTAATATATTGTAAAATATGTATAACATGGGGTAGACTTTTTATGGACCACTTGCGCTTTTTTTTTTTTTTTTTTTTTTTTTTTTTTTCCCTATTGTCATTGTTTTGTTTCTAATATCTACTTTATATTTGTTACATGTTCCCATTCATATAGCATAACCTAAACAAATATCTAGAGAAAAGCTTGGGTCAACTGCAAACTTATCTCTAGCTGAACTCCATACTTGCCTATGAGTTGTGGGCCAGGACATTCCTACCCTGCAGCTCACCTCCTTGTTTACATGAGTTGTGGGGCAGGAATGACATGGATAGCAGCTTATTGGAGTAAAAAAAAAAAAGAAAAAAAGAGTGCAGTCACCCACGTTCAGAGTTCAACTAGATATGAGTTTGTAGGACACCCAAGCACTCTACTGGTTATAGCAGGGTTTCTCAACCAGGGTTCCATGGAACCCTAGGAATCCTCCAAAGGTTGCTAGGGGTTCCTTGAGCAATGAGCAATTTTTGCCTCTCAGATCAGTTCCTACGGACACAAATGATCTTTTTAGCACTCTATAAGGAGGTAATTCTTCCCAATAACCACAAGTGTAAGGAGCATTTTTACCTCTGACTATCCTACTAATGTATCATGAATTGTAGATATGGTCATTTTTAGCAGGGGTTCCCTGAGACCGAAAAGTTATATCAAGGGTTCCTCTTCATTGAAAAGATTGAGAAAGGCCAGATTATAGAGTTGCCACACTATCCCTTTAAAACTGAACATATGAATTACACAGGTTCTGTGGCTGATTAAGGTGGTAATTAAACTCACTTTGTGCCTTATCTGTAATTGGCCTCAGAACCTGTGTAATTAATTTGTGTTTGGTTTTAAAGGGATGAGGTGGCAACCCTAACTTGTTAACCAATAGTGCTACATATCAATATGCAATTCAGGCAGAAGCCATCAAATAAAGCCCCTAGAAGGTTGTGCTTCACAGAGCTCACTTTTCTCATAATGCAGTTTATGAGACTAGTAATCGTTGTATCCTCTCTATGAGCAGGACATACTCTTCTTGATCAATCACTGCCCCATGCAGTTTTCTGAGGTGCACCTACTGTCCTTAGAATGAGATGCTGGGCACTCCACTGATCCCTTCTTTCAGTGTGTAGGCATATTTGCAGAAATGAAAGGACAATGACTGATGTCTCAGCCTCTTCTGCAAACAGAAAAAAGATACAGAAAAATATTCTGCTTGTATTTACTGTGTATAGGGAAAGAATGTTTAAAATAAAAATTGAACATATCCTGCAGTTCAGCTTTAATGCATAAATCCACATTTTATTGTCCCTTTTACCCGCTTCCTGAACATCCTATAGCAGAGATACTGCTACAGGGCGACGTGTGTGTGTGATACGATTTTGCATTTCCGGGTAGGGGGCGAGCGTACCCTACCCGCGCCACCATTCAATTACTCGCGATTCACATATATACATAAATGCGCTTTTAATTTGTGCTTCTGGTGAGTGCAATCACATTATCAGTTCCAGTCACGGATTTCACCGATACGGATCACCTGATTGTTGGACTTTATCTATATGTCAATAATTCAACATATCACTCAAGTCACATTATATTTATTTTCACTTGCTGATATTTATTTGTTCTCACTTTGCTGATATGTCATCATTGGACGATTCACGTCATATTCTTTGTTCACCTATAGAGCTATAACGCATTCCCACCAGTCACTTTAAATCTTTCTTTTTTTCAGCGCTGCATATCTGTGTGTGTGTGTGTGTGTGTGTGTGTGTGTGTGTGTGTGTGTGTGTGTGTGTGTGTGTGTGTGTGTGTGTGTGTGTGTGTGTGTGTGTGTGTGTGTGTGTGTGTGTGTGTGTGTGTATATGTGTATATATGTATATATATATATATATATATATATATATAATTACTCGCCGGCTCCGGTGATTACCGAGCATCTCCGATGGGTTTGTAAACAAAACAGTTCACCTCCCTGTCATGCACACTGCTTTAGATGCACAGCATAGCCAGTCAAAGCATTGTGCTTACAGTGAAGCACTAACACAAGGCCCCATACTAAAACACACCCAGCACACAGTTAACCCTTTGATTGCCCCTCATGTTAACCCCTTCCTGCCCAGTGCCATTAGTACAGAGTCAGTGCTTTTTTTTTTTTTAGCACTTATCACTGAATTGATGTCACTGGGGCAGGGGCGGACTGACAACTCATGGGGCTCCCGGGCAATAGGGGATCATGGGGCCTCTGTGTCTTTGCCCAAACTCAAAAAAGCCTATGAAAAAGGTACCAGGGGCATCTAATGGGGCCCCCTACTGACCTCAGGCAGTGCCCGAGTTTCCAAATGGTCAGTCCGCCCCTGCACTGAGGATGTCAGCGACACCAAGTCAGTTCCCCCAGTGTTAGAAAGCCAGCCACAGTCCTGCTATAAGTCCCTGATCACCGCCATTACTAGTAAAAATTGTTTTTTTTTTTAATCACAGTATATATACTGCCAATGGTAAACACTATAACTTTCACGTTAACCAATTAATTTACATGTATTGGGATTTTGTTTAGCAAAGACATGTAGCAGAATACATTTTGGCCTACATTTATGAAGAAATTAGATTTTTTTACATTTTGTTACTGGACATGTTTAATAGCAAAAAGTCAAATATTGTTTTTTTTCTCAAAATTATCAGTCTTTTTTTTTTTTTTTTTTTTTTTTTTTATAGCACAAAAAATAAAAACCGCACAGGCGATCAAATACCACCAAAAGAAAGCTCAATTCGCCATAACACAAAACATGGTCTGCTCAGGAAGGGGGATAAATCCTCAGGAGGGCAAGTGGTTAAATAGTTAATTTGGGCCAGCTTGGCCGAATGTACTATTTAAATGGACATTACACATGGAGTTAGGCATTTAATCTAGGTTCACACCAAACCGGTTTCCGCAGAATTGCACTGCAGTCCATTTAACATGATGTCCTATGGGACACGTTCACATCTCCGCATTTTCAAACGGTTTTTTGGAAAGGGTCGGGACTTTTTTAAATGCGAAAAGTTGCGTTTTTGGTTCTTTGCACTTTAATGGAAACGCTGCAGAATACATGTAGTGCGTTTTTAGATGTGTTCTTGATGCATTTTGCAGTTTAATCGGATGAGCAACAAGAAAAAAACACACAAAAAAAGCATTAAAAACACAGCAAAAGTGCATGTGCAAAAACGCAAATCGCTTTGCAAAAAGCATTGTAGAAACAGATCAAATGCAAACTGCATAGTTGTAAATCTAACCTAGGTATAACACAAGGAAAGCAGATGAAACTAATGACAAAAGTAATGGGATGTAGCTTGCAAGTGTTGCAGGTATGCAGTATAACGAGTCTAGCCAGTGCGGAGGGTGTGTTTGATTAATGTGCCACCCAGCCTGAACAGGATTGGCTTTCAACATTGGGCTTTGTTTTCTTCTTCAGTTTCATTCTTCACTGACAAATATTAGGAACTAACAAAAAGTAACAAAAAATGACTAGTCTTTTTTTATTGATAACAACAAAGCTGGCCGCACTTGAACTATGAATCCAGTTTTCTAATGATTGATAGTCCATTTTACATTTGTGCAGCGCGTTAAGGCATGTAATGTCACACGTTAACATGTGTAGCATTAATGTAGCCCCTAGAAATCAATAGGCTTGGGATTCACCAAAACATCTAAAAAATCAGGTGTTATTATGGTGCATTGCCATGTGTTGGCAGAAGGTTATCATATCTATATGGGGCACAGAAATTTACCAGCATGTTGTAAAATCTACAATATTGAAGACAGTGAGCACTTTAAAAACACAGCAGTACTAATTATTGCATTCCAGCCATTGGGTTTTTTTTAATCACTATAAACAATTTCAAGACAACCCATATGAAAGAAAAATATATTTGAAATATATTTTAAAAATATTCTTCCCAAATATACTGCCATATATTTAAAATGCTACAATTTTGGCCATATTCAATATATTTTTTAAAAATATTTATTTTTTAAATATATTCTTCAGATTTTTGTCAACATATAAAAAAGTAATTTTAACATATGTTTTTACATATATTTGCAAATGCATTCCAAAAATGTAGATTGGTATTTTTAAAGACATACAGTATATTTGAAATGTATTTTTAAAAATATTTTTCATATATTTTGTAATAGACGCATTTCAACATGCAGTATAGATATATATTTATTGAAATCTATTGAATATGGTCAACATTGTAGCATTTCAAATATATGGCAATATATTTGGGAAGAATATTTTTAAAATATATTTCAAATGCCGTATTTTCCAGAGTATAAGACGACTTTTTAACCCATGAAAATCTTCTGAAAAGTTGGTGGTCGTCTTAAACGCCGGTATATGGAGAGCCAGTGTCAGGGCGGCACTTTTTCAAGGGGTGGCGCGGTGCCGCCCCCCCCCTTCCAAAGCAAGAGACACTAAGTACAGGGGCGGGCAGGGGGCTGCTGTTTCTTACCTGGCTCCGGTCCCGGTCCCACAACGATCCGGTCCTTCATTCTGTTCGGCCGCTCGGCTCTGCCTCCTCACCGGTGATTGGGCGCCAGTACTGTAGCTCAGGAAAGGCACACAGGCAGCCAATCACCGGCGAGGAGGTGGAGCCGAGCCGCCCTGCAAAAATCGAGTGAGAGAGCGGCCGGTAAGTGTGCAGCAGTACCATGCTGGAACACTATTGGCACTATCCCCCCCCACTGACACCAACGATGGGGTACTATTTTCCTCCCCCCCACTGACACCAACGATGGGGCACTATTCCCCCCCCCCCACTGACACCAACGATGGGGCGCTATTCCCCCCCCCCCCACTGACACCAACGATGGGGCGCTATTCCCCCCCCCACTGACACCAACGATGGGGCGCTATTCCCCCCCCCCACTGACACCAACGATGGGGCGCTATTCCCCCCCCCCACTGACACCAACGATGGGGCGCTATTCCCCCCCCCCACTGACACCAACGATGGGGCGCTATTCCCCCCCCCCACTGACACCAACGATGGGGCGCTATTCCCCCCCCCCACTGACACCAACGATGGGGCGCTATTCCCCCCCCCCACTGACACCAACGATGGGGCGCTATTCCCCCCCCCCACTGACACCAACGATGGGGCGCTATTCCCCCCCCCCACTGACACCAACGATGGGGCGCTATTCCCCCCCCCCCACTGACACCAACGATGGGGCGCTATTCCCCCCCCCCCACTGACACCAACGATGGGGCGCTATTCCCCCCCCCCCACTGACACCAACGATGGGGCGCTATTCCCCCCCCCCACTGACACCAACGATGGGGCGCTATTCCCCCCCCCCACTGACACCAACGATGGGGCGCTATTCCCCCCCCCACTGACACCAACGATGGGGCGCTATTCCCCCCCCCACTGACACCAACGATGGGGCGCTATTCCCCCCCCCACTGACACCAACGATGGGGCGCTATTCCCCCCCCCCACTGACACCAACGATGGGGCGCTATTCCCCCCCCCACTGACACCAACGATGGGGCGCTATTCCCCCCCCCACTGACACCAACGATGGGGCGCTATTCCCCCCCCCACTGACACCAACGATGGGGCGCTATTCCCCCCCCCACTGACACCAACGATGGGGCGCTATTCCCCCCCCACTGACACCAACGATGGGGCGCTATTCCCCCCCCCACTGACACCAACGATGGGGCGCTATTCCCCCCCCCACTGACACCAACGATGGGGCGCTATTCCCCCCCCCACTGACACCAACGATGGGGCGCTATTCCCCCCCCCACTGACACCAACGATGGGGCGCTATTCCCCCCCCCACTGACACCAACGATGGGGCGCTATTCCCCCCCCCACTGACACCAACGATGGGGCGCTATTCCCCCCCCCACTGACACCAACGATGGGGCGCTATTCCCCCCCCCACTGACACCAACGATGGGGCGCTATTCCCCCCCCCACTGACACCAACGATGGGGCGCTATTCCCCCCCCCACTGACACCAACGATGGGGCGCTATTCCCCCCCCCACTGACACCAACGATGGGGCGCTATTCCCCCCCCCCACTGACACCAACGATGGGGCGCTATTCCCCCCCCCCACTGACACCAGAGATGGGGCGCTATTCCCCCCCCCCACTGACACCAGAGATGGGGCGCTATTCCCCCCCCCCACTGACACCAGAGATGGGGCGCTATTCCCCCCCCCCACTGACACCAGAGATGGGGCGCTATTCCCCCCCCCCCACTGACACCAGAGATGGGGCGCTATTCCCCCCCCCCACTGACACCAGAGATGGGGCGCTATTCCCCCCCCCCACTGACACCAGAGATGGGGCGCTATTCCCCCCCCCCCCACTGACACCAGAGATGGGGCGCTATTCCCCCCCCCCCACTGACACCAACGATGGGGCGCTATTCCCCCCCCCCCACTGACACCAACGATGGGGCGCTATTCCCCCCCCCCACTGACACCAACGATGGGGCGCTATTCCCCCCCCCCACTGACACCAACGATGGGGCGCTATTCCCCCCCCCCACTGACACCAACGATGGGGCGCTATTCCCCCCCCCCACTGACACCAACGATGGGGCGCTATTCCCCCCCCCCACTGACACCAACGATGGGGCGCTATTCCCCCCCCCCACTGACACCAACGATGGGGCGCTATTCCCCCCCCCCACTGACACCAACGATGGGGCGCTATTCCCCCCCCCCACTGACACCAACGATGGGGCGCTATTCCCCCCCCCACTGACACCAACGATGGGGCGCTATTCCCCCCCCCCACTGACACCAACGATGGGGCGCTATTCCCCCCCCCCACTGACACCAACGATGGGGCGCTATTCCCCCCCCCCACTGACACCAACGATGGGGCGCTATTCCCCCCCCCCACTGACACCAACGATGGGGCGCTATTCCCCCCCCCCACTGACACCAACGATGGGGCGCTATTCCCCCCCCCCACTGACACCAACGATGGGGCGCTATTCCCCCCCCCCACTGACACCAACGATGGGGCGCTATTCCCCCCCCCCACTGACACCAACGATGGGGCGCTATTCCCCCCCCCCACTGACACCAACGATGGGGCGCTATTCCCCCCCCCCACTGACACCAACGATGGGGCGCTATTCCCCCCCCCCACTGACACCAACGATGGGGCGCTATTCCCCCCCCCCACTGACACCAACGATGGGGCGCTATTCCCCCCCCCCACTGACACCAACGATGGGGCGCTATTCCCCCCCCCCACTGACACCAACGATGG
Organism: Staurois parvus; assembly: GCF_062004578.1. Classification (NCBI taxonomy): domain Eukaryota; kingdom Metazoa; phylum Chordata; class Amphibia; order Anura; family Ranidae; genus Staurois; species Staurois parvus. The sequence continues at coordinate 10,031,959 of NW_028318117.1, read as the reverse complement.
GGCGCTATTCCCCCCCCCCACTGACACCAACGATGGGGCGCTATTCCCCCCCCCCACTGACACCAACGATGGGGCGCTATTCCCCCCCCCCACTGACACCAACGATGGGGCGCTATTCCCCCCCCCCACTGACACCAACGATGGGGCGCTATTCCCCCCCCCCACTGACACCAACGATGGGGCGCTATTCCCCCCCCCCACTGACACCAACGATGGGGCGCTATTCCCCCCCCCCACTGACACCAACGATGGGGCGCTATTCCCCCCCCCCACTGACACCAACGATGGGGCGCTATTCCCCCCCCCACTGACACCAACGATGGGGCGCTATTCCCCCCCCCACTGACACCAACGATGGGGCGCTATTCCCCCCCCCACTGACACCAACGATGGGGCGCTATTCCCCCCCCCACTGACACCAACGATGGGGCGCTATTCCCCCCCCCACTGACACCAACGATGGGGCGCTATTCCCCCCCCCACTGACACCAACGATGGGGCGCTATTCCCCCCCCCACTGACACCAACGATGGGGCGCTATTCCCCCCCCCACTGACACCAACGATGGGGCGCTATTCCCCCCCCCACTGACACCAACGATGGGGCGCTATTCCCCCCCCCACTGACACCAACGATGGGGCGCTATTCCCCCCCCCACTGACACCAACGATGGGGCGCTATTCCCCCCCCCACTGACACCAACGATGGGGCGCTATTCCCCCCCCCACTGACACCAACGATGGGGCGCTATTCCCCCCCCCACTGACACCAACGATGGGGCGCTATTCCCCCCCCCACTGACACCAACGATGGGGCGCTATTCCCCCCCCCACTGACACCAACGATGGGGCGCTATTCCCCCCCCCACTGACACCAACGATGGGGCGCTATTCCCCCCCCCACTGACACCAACGATGGGGCGCTATTCCCCCCCCCACTGACACCAACGATGGGGCGCTATTCCCCCCCCCACTGACACCAACGATGGGGCGCTATTCCCCCCCCCACTGACACCAACGATGGGGCGCTATTCCCCCCCCCCACTGACACCAACGATGGGGCGCTATTCCCCCCCCCCACTGACACCAGAGATGGGGCGCTATTCCCCCCCCCCACTGACACCAGAGATGGGGCGCTATTCCCCCCCCCCACTGACACCAGAGATGGGGCGCTATTCCCCCCCCCCACTGACACCAGAGATGGGGCGCTATTCCCCCCCCCCACTGACACCAGAGATGGGGCGCTATTCCCCCCCCCCCACTGACACCAGAGATGGGGCGCTATTCCCCCCCCCCCACTGACACCAGAGATGGGGCGCTATTCCCCCCCCCCACTGACACCAGAGATGGGGCGCTATTCCCCCCCCCCACTGACACCAGAGATGGGGCGCTATTCCCCCCCCCCCACTGACACCAGAGATGGGGCGCTATTCCCCCCCCCCCCACTGACACCAACGATGGGGCGCTATTCCCCCCCCCCACTGACACCAACGATGGGGCGCTATTCCCCCCCCCCACTGACACCAACGATGGGGCGCTATTCCCCCCCCCCACTGACACCAACGATGGGGCGCTATTCCCCCCCCCCACTGACACCAACGATGGGGCGCTATTCCCCCCCCCCACTGACACCAACGATGGGGCGCTATTCCCCCCCCCCACTGACACCAACGATGGGGCGCTATTCCCCCCCCCCACTGACACCAACGATGGGGCGCTATTCCCCCCCCCCACTGACACCAACGATGGGGCGCTATTCCCCCCCCCCACTGACACCAACGATGGGGCGCTATTCCCCCCCCCCCACTGACACCAACGATGGGGCGCTATTCCCCCCCCCCACTGACACCAACGATGGGGCGCTATTCCCCCCCCCCACTGACACCAACGATGGGGCGCTATTCCCCCCCCCCACTGACACCAACGATGGGGCGCTATTCCCCCCCCCCACTGACACCAACGATGGGGCGCTATTCCCCCCCCCCACTGACACCAACGATGGGGCGCTATTCCCCCCCCCCACTGACACCAACGATGGGGCGCTATTCCCCCCCCCCACTGACACCAACGATGGGGCGCTATTCCCCCCCCCCACTGACACCAACGATGGGGCGCTATTCCCCCCCCCCACTGACACCAACGATGGGGCGCTATTCCCCCCCCCCACTGACACCAACGATGGGGCGCTATTCCCCCCCCCCACTGACACCAACGATGGGGCGCTATTCCCCCCCCCCACTGACACCAACGATGGGGCGCTATTCCCCCCCCCCACTGACACCAACGATGGGGCGCTATTCCCCCCCCCCACTGACACCAACGATGGGGCGCTATTCCCCCCCCCCACTGACACCAACGATGGGGCGCTATTCCCCCCCCCCACTGACACCAACGATGGGGCGCTATTCCCCCCCCCCACTGACACCAACGATGGGGCGCTATTCCCCCCCCCCACTGACACCAACGATGGGGCGCTATTCCCCCCCCCCACTGACACCAACGATGGGGCGCTATTCCCCCCCCCCACTGACACCAACGATGGGGCGCTATTCCCCCCCCCCACTGACACCAACGATGGGGCGCTATTCCCCCCCCCCACTGACACCAACGATGGGGCGCTATTCCCCCCCCCCACTGACACCAACGATGGGGCGCTATTCCCCCCCCCCACTGACACCAACGATGGGGCGCTATTCCCCCCCCCCACTGACACCAACGATGGGGCGCTATTCCCCCCCCCCACTGACACCAACGATGGGGCGCTATTCCCCCCCCCCACTGACACCAACGATGGGGCGCTATTCCCCCCCCCCACTGACACCAACGATGGGGCGCTATTCCCCCCCCCCACTGACACCAACGATGGGGCGCTATTCCCCCCCCCCACTGACACCAACGATGGGGCGCTATTCCCCCCCCCCACTGACACCAACGATGGGGCGCTATTCCCCCCCCCCACTGACACCAACGATGGGGCGCTATTCCCCCCCCCACTGACACCAACGATGGGGCGCTATTCCCCCCCCCCACTGACACCAACGATGGGGCGCTATTCCCCCCCCCCACTGACACCAACGATGGGGCGCTATTCCCCCCCCCCACTGACACCAACGATGGGGCGCTATTCCCCCCCCCCACTGACACCAACGATGGGGCGCTATTCCCCCCCCCCACTGACACCAACGATGGGGCGCTATTCCCCCCCCCCCACTGACACCAACGATGGGGCGCTATTCCCCCCCCCCACTGACACCAACGATGGGGCGCTATTCCCCCCCCCCACTGACACCAACGATGGGGCGCTATTCCCCCCCCCCACTGACACCAACGATGGGGCGCTATTCCCCCCCCCCACTGACACCAACGATGGGGCGCTATTCCCCCCCCCCACTGACACCAACGATGGGGCGCTATTCCCCCCCCCCACTGACACCAACGATGGGGCGCTATTCCCCCCCCCCACTGACACCAACGATGGGGCGCTATTCCCCCCCCCCACTGACACCAACGATGGGGCGCTATTCCCCCCCCCCACTGACACCAACGATGGGGCGCTATTCCCCCCCCCCACTGACACCAACGATGGGGCGCTATTCCCCCCCCCCACTGACACCAACGATGGGGCGCTATTCCCCCCCCCCACTGACACCAACGATGGGGCGCTATTCCCCCCCCCCACTGACACCAACGATGGGGCGCTATTCCCCCCCCCCACTGACACCAACGATGGGGCGCTATTCCCCCCCCCCACTGACACCAACGATGGGGCGCTATTCCCCCCCCCCACTGACACCAACGATGGGGCGCTATTCCCCCCCCCCACTGACACCAACGATGGGGCGCTATTCCCCCCCCCCACTGACACCAACGATGGGGCGCTATTCCCCCCCCCCACTGACACCAACGATGGGGCGCTATTCCCCCCCCCCACTGACACCAACGATGGGGCGCTATTCCCCCCCCCCACTGACACCAACGATGGGGCGCTATTCCCCCCCCCCACTGACACCAACGATGGGGCGCTATTCCCCCCCCCCACTGACACCAACGATGGGGCGCTATTCCCCCCCCCCACTGACACCAACGATGGGGCGCTATTCCCCCCCCCCACTGACACCAACGATGGGGCGCTATTCCCCCCCCCCACTGACACCAACGATGGGGCGCTATTCCCCCCCCCCACTGACACCAACGATGGGGCGCTATTCCCCCCCCCCACTGACACCAACGATGGGGCGCTATTCCCCCCCCCCACTGACACCAACGATGGGGCGCTATTCCCCCCCCCCACTGACACCAACGATGGGGCGCTATTCCCCCCCCCCACTGACACCAACGATGGGGCGCTATTCCCCCCCCCCACTGACACCAACGATGGGGCGCTATTCCCCCCCCCCACTGACACCAACGATGGGGCGCTATTCCCCCCCCCCACTGACACCAACGATGGGGCGCTATTCCCCCCCCCCACTGACACCAACGATGGGGCGCTATTCCCCCCCCCCACTGACACCAACGATGGGGCGCTATTCCCCCCCCCACTGACACCAACGATGGGGCGCTATTCCCCCCCCCCACTGACACCAACGATGGGGCGCTATTCCCCCCCCCCACTGACACCAACGATGGGGCGCTATTCCCCCCCCCCACTGACACCAACGATGGGGCGCTATTCCCCCCCCCCACTGACACCAACGATGGGGCGCTATTCCCCCCCCCCACTGACACCAACGATGGGGCGCTATTCCCCCCCCCCACTGACACCAACGATGGGGCGCTATTCCCCCCCCCCCACTGACACCAACGATGGGGCGCTATTCCCCCCCCCCCACTGACACCAACGATGGGGCGCTATTCCCCCCCCCCCACTGACACCAACGATGGGGCGCTATTCCCCCCCCCCACTGACACCAACGATGGGGCGCTATTCCCCCCCCCCACTGACACCAACGATGGGGCGCTATTCCCCCCCCCCCACTGACACCAACGATGGGGCGCTATTCCCCCCCCCCACTGACACCAACGATGGGGCGCTATTCCCCCCCCCACTGACACCAACGATGGGGCGCTATTCCCCCCCCCCACTGACACCAACGATGGGGCGCTATTCCCCCCCCCCACTGACACCAACGATGGGGCGCTATTCCCCCCCCCCACTGACACCAACGATGGGGCGCTATTCCCCCCCCCCCACTGACACCAACGATGGGGCGCTATTCCCCCCCCCCCACTGACACCAACGATGGGGCGCTATTCCCCCCCCCCCACTGACACCAACGATGGGGCGCTATTCCCCCCCCCCCACTGACACCAACGATGGGGCGCTATTCCCCCCCCCCCACTGACACCAACGATGGGGCGCTATTCCCCCCCCCCCACTGACACCAACGATGGGGCGCTATTCCCCCCCCCCCCCCCCACTGACACCAACGATGGGGCGCCATCATTGGTGTCAGTGGGAGGAATAGTGTTCCATCATATGTGCCAGAGCGAGGAATCGTGCCCCATCATATGTGCCAGAGCGAGGAATCGTGCCCCATCATATGTGCCAGAGCGAGGAATCGTGCCCCATCATATGTGCCAGAGCGAGGAATCGTGCCCCATCATATGTGCCAGAGCGAGGAATCGTGCCCCACCATATGTGCCAGAGCGAGGAATCGTGCCCCACCATATGTGCCAGAGCGAGGAATCGTGCCCCACCATATGTGCCAGAGCGAGGAATCGTGCCCCACCATATGTGCCAGAGCGAGGAATCGTGCCCCACCATATGTGCCAGAGCGAGGAATCGTGCCCCACCATATGTGCCAGAGCGAGGAATCGTGCCCCATCATATGTGCCAGAGCGAGGAATCGTGCCCCATCATATGTGCCAGAGCGAGGAATCGTGCCCCATCATTGGTGTCAGTGGGAAGAATAGCACCTCATCATTGGAATACCATATTGAAATCAAATCTGATGTTTTTTAATTTTTATTTGGTGTGCGTTGGATGAGGGGTAGTCTTATACGGCGAGTATAGCCCAAACACTATATTTTAACAGGAAAAGTAGGGGGTCGTCTTATACGCAGGAAAATACGGTATAATTTTCTTCCATATGGGAATGCTGCACATAAAAATTCAGATTATACAATCTAACAGAGAACAATTGTATACATACCTGGCTGCTCCATCACGGTGCGTTACACTTTATTACACTTTGTTACACTTTGTTTAAAGCAGAACTTCACTCTCTCAATTAACATTGACTAGTTTTAATCCTTATGCTTCTACCATTGGTAAATAGATAGGAAGGTATATTATATTTACTTGTTTTAAACTTAGTTTTTTTTACCTTTTCTACTGGTTGCTTCATGGTTTTTGGTTTAGGCAAATGATGCCATACATCCACTGACTCTTCTGGGGGGGGGGGGGGGGTTCTCGGCCATGTACGCCCTCCTGCCTGCATGCCTGAGCTAAGGGCAGATGGATCCCAGGAAGCATACTCACTGCTCAAAAAAAATTTAAAGGGACACTTTTTAATCATAATATCTGAGGCTGTTGATCTGGTCAGTTAAGTAACAGAGGGGTTGGTTAATCAGTTTCAGCTGCTTTGGGGTAATTAAATTAACAAAAGGGGCACTAGATGGACAACAATGAGACAACCCCAAAACAGGAATGGTTTTACAGGTGGAGGCCACTGACATTTTTTTCCCTACTCTTCTTTTCTGACTGTTTTTTACTAGTTTTGCATTTGGCCACTGGTGTGAATGTCTCTGACCAAACAATCAGAAACAGACTTCATGAGGGTGGCCTGAGGGCCCGATGTCCTCTAGTGGGCCCTTTGCTCACTGCCCGGCATCATAGAGCTCGATTGGCATTTGCTATTGAACATCAGAATTGGCAGGTCCCCAACTGGCGCCCTGCACTTTTCACAGATGAGAGCAGGTTCACCCTGAGCACATGTGACAGATGTGAAAGAGCCTGGAGAAGCCGTGGAGAACATTATGCTGCCTGTAACATCATTCAGCATGATCATTTTGGTGGGGGGTCAGTAATGGTCTGGGGAGGCATATCCATGGAGGGACTCGCACACCTCTACAGGCTAGACAATGGCACCCTGACTGTCATAGGGTATCGGGATGAAATTCTTGGACCTGTTGTCAGACCCTACACTGGTGCAGTGGGTCCTGGGTTCCTACTGGTGCATGACAATGCCGACCTCATGTGGCAAGAGTATGCAGGCAGTTTCATGAAGGAATTTAGACAATTGAATGGCCCTCACGCTCGCCTGACCTAAATCCAATACAACACCTCTGGGATTTCATGTTTTGGTCCATCTGACGCCACCACATTGCACCTCAGACTGTCCAGGAGCTCAGTGATGCCCTGGTCCAGATCTGGGAGGAAATACCCCAGGACACCATCTGTTGTCTCATTAGGACCATGCCCCGACATTTTCAGGCAAGCATACAAGCACGTGGGGACCATACAAACTACTGAGTACCATTTTGAGTTGCTGCAATGAAATTTCAGTAAAATGGACTAGCCTGATACATCATTTTTTCACTTTGATGTTTGGGGTGTCTTTGAATTCATTCCTCTGTAGGTTGATAATTTTCATTTCCATCAAACGATTGGGCATCCTTATGTTCCTAACACATTACCCAGTCCATATCAGTATAGGTATCCAACATGATATTTTTCCAAATTGAGATCTGATGTGTTTTCAATGCGTTCCTTTAATTTTTTGGAGCAGTGCATTACATGAATCATAAGCCCTTAGTCAAGATGGCCCCATCTAGAAATTCTATGGGGATGTTTTTCAAGGTGATTTCTCAGGAAAATAAAGCATGGAGAGATGGATGGACAATTTTGCTTTAAATATGAAAAATGAACTAAATAGAGCCCCTCTAATACTCCTGGTTGAGTGTACAAACCTACGATTTCACAGGAAATCACTGAAGGTAATACTTAGTACTCATTAGTAGCATTTTACCAAAGATAGCAGGCAAAAAACCAGGTAGTAAAGGCAAACTTAATGTATTGTCACCCAGTATAGTTGGTAACTAAAAAAGCATAAAATGGACTAACAATGGTAATAATACAATTTAGCATTCAAAGTGATTAAAAGTAAGGACAAGGCATAAGATAACATTTGGCATCCAAATCCCATAAAAAATAGCAAGGCAACCTCAAGTGCAGCATTCAACAGTATTACATTTTAATCTACCAAATGCTAGAACTATACAGCCAGAGTGCATTTATGGTGGTGATGCTGGTCCTAGATCATCTGGGTTTGCAAAAAAGAAAGGCAGGATGGTAGCAGAGGGGGCAGGGGAGCAAAAGGGGGTTTGAAGAATAATTACAGTGCCTTGAAAAAGTATTCATACCCCTTGAAATTTTCCACATTTTGTCATATTACAACCATAAATGTAAATGTATTTTGTTGGGATTTTATGTGATAGAACAACACAAATTGGCACATAATTGTGAAGTGGAAGGACAATGATAAATGGTTTTCAAAATATTTTATAAATAAATATCTGAAAAGTATGGCGTGCATTCGTACCCCCTGAGTCAATACATTGTAGATCCACCTTTCGCTTTATAGCTGCAAGTCTTTTTGGGGATGTCTCTACCAGCTTTGCACATCTAAAGAGTGACATTTCTCTCTCTCTGGGTTGTGTCCAGAGGAAGCTGGAAGAAGGCAGCTGTTCTGGGGACTTGTGAGTAATGACCATGAATAGATCTTTGTGCTTTTGGGATATAAGTTCAAGAAGTAGCTTGGACTGAGACGGCTCACATAGGGTCTCAGATATTGGCCATTCTCCTTCCTCTGCAGTGTCTTGGACTGTGAGCTTAGAGAAGTGTCCTCCTGTACTGTACAGTGTTCCTGAGTTTGCCCTGGGTACTAATAGCTGTGCAGTGGTGCAGGTAACCAGATGCTATAGACACTTGCCTCATGGTCTTCAGCTGTGAGGAATTAGAAAATCCAATATTCATAGTTTATTAAGAAGAAGACGGTCCTCTAATTACTAAGTACTATACTAAGTATTCCTCTCATGTCACACATTTTACCAGCAATAAATGACAAGAAGACAACCCCTGACTGTTTAGTGGAGCTGGAGTGAATGCGTTGTTGATTGGGTGGCTGGTGGCCTCTGTATTGTTTGGGGAAGAACCAGTTAAAACCAGCGGCCCCTGAGGGAGTGGCACTACACTGGTCCATTCAATTACTGAACAATGAAATGGAAAAAGGCAATTATTCATTAGAGATTTATAAAGTTACTTTTCTAAGGGAAATCTGTCCAGAGAAGCTGCACACAGGGAAGCGGCATTTCATTATTAAGAGAAAGTGACACTTTTCTCCAAAGTCAAATTAACATTTCCATATAACATTGGGTCACTAGGTGCGCCTGCTTTACAAGAACAGAAATCTATACACCTGATGTTCTACTGTTCTGCAATTTTATATAGAAAATGCCACTGCTGATCATTTGCCAGTGGCTGCATACATTTAAAGAGTCCCCGTCATAAATGCTTTCACAAAAGTGCACCTAAAAGCACAGAGAAATTGAGTACGGTATATTAAATGCTTACTGCAGTGTTTTTTTCCTTTCCATAAATAATTTTTTTTCACCTGCAATGTGTCTTTGATAACTGCTAGTACAGGGGTGGCGAACACGCGGCTCTCGAGCCGCGTGCGGCTCCCAGCCAAAATTAATGCGGCTCTTTGCCTCTTACTGTTGACCTTTGGGGAGGTGGGGAGCGGGTACCTGAATTTGACAGGTACCCGCTCTTACTTCTTTGTTCTTTGATCTTACCTGTTCCTCTATCCAGCGGCGCGCTGTCTTCCGGCTTCTGTAGTGTGGGCACTGGGCATGACAGCCGGGTGCCAAGTGCGCATGCGCAAGAAGCGGTGCTTTTTGTGAATGGTAAGGCGGTACCTGGGACACATGACAGATCCCAGAAGCCGCCGGACCAATCACAAAGCGCAAGTGCTTCTCGCTCATGCGCACTGGGCACCCGGCTGTCATGCCAAGCGCCATTACAGAAGCCGGGAAGACAGCGCGCGGCTGGATCGAGGAACAGGTAAGATCAAACAAAAACTCTGCGGAAGTAAGAGCGGGTACCTGTCAAATTCAGGTACCCGCTCCCCACCTCCCCAAAGGTCAGCAGTCATCTGTACTGTCCGCAGTCTTTGGTCATCCCTGTGTTTTGTAAGGGGAAGAAAGTGTTATGGTGAATAATATGGTTTTAATTATGTGTTTTTGTGTGAGTGTTTGTCTGTTTTGGCAGGTCACTGCGTGGTGTGGCTCTCTGACTTTCACAGTTTAAAATTTTGGCTCTTTGTGTCTAACTTGTTCGCCACCCCTGTGTTAGTAGACTGACTGACTACTCCAGAGGAGCCATCCAGAACAATATATAGCTGGGGAGGTCAGTAGGATGTAGGACTTTGTACAGAGGTCAGTAGGATGTAGGACTGTGTACAGAGGTCGGTAGGAAGTAGGACAGTGTACAGAGGTCGGTAGGATGAGGGCAGTGTACAGAGGTCGGTAGGATGAGGGTAGTGTACAGAGATCAGTAGGATGTAGGACAGTGTACAGAGGTCAGTAGGATGTAGGACAGTGTACAGAGGTCGGTAGGATGAGGGCAGTGTACAGAGGTCGGTAGGATGTAGGACAGTGTACAGAGGTCGGTAGGATGTAGGACAGTGTACAGAGGTCGGTAGGATGAGGGCAGTGTACAGAGGTCGGTAGGATGTAGGGCAGTGTACAGAGGTCGGTAGGATGTAGGGCAGTGTACAGAGGTCGGTAGGATGTAGGGCAGTGTACAGAGGTCGGTAGGATGTAGGGCAGTGTACAGAGGTCGGTAGGATGTAGGGCAGTGTACAGAGGTCGGTAGGATGTAGGGCAGTGTACAGAGGTCGGTAGGATGTAGGGCAGTGTACAGAGGTCGGTAGGATGTAGGGCAGTGTACAGAGGTCGGTAGGATGTAGGGCAGTGTACAGAGGTCGGTAGGATGTAGGGCAGTGTACAGAGGTCGGTAGGATGTAGGGCAGTGTACAGAGGTCGGTAGGATGTAGGGCAGTGTACAGAGGTCGGTAGGATGTAGGGCAGTGTACAGAGGTCGGTAGGATGTAGGGCAGTGTACAGAGGTCGGTAGGATGTAGGGCAGTGTACAGAGGTCGGTAGGATGTAGGGCAGTGTACAGAGGTCGGTAGGATGTAGGGCAGTGTACAGAGGTCGGTAGGATGTAGGGCAGTGTACAGAGGTCGGTAGGATGTAGGGCAGTGTACAGAGGTCGGTAGGATGTAGGACTGTGTACAGAGGTCGGTAGGATGTAGGACTGTGTACAGAGGTCGGTAGGATGTAGGACTGTGTACAGAGGTCGGTAGGATGTAGGACTGTGTACAGAGGTCGGTAGGATGTAGGACTGTGTACAGAGGTCGGTAGGATGTAGGACTGTGTACAGAGGTCGGTAGGATGTAGGACTGTGTACAGAGGTCGGTAGGATGTAGGACTGTGTACAGAGGTCGGTAGGATGTAGGACTGTGTACAGAGGTCAGTAGGATGTAGGACTGTGTACAGAGGTCGGTAGGATGTAGGACTGTGTACAGAGGTCGGTAGGATGTAGGACTGTGTACAGAGGTCGGTAGGATGTAGGACTGTGTACAGAGGTCGGTAGGATGTAGGACTGTGTACAGAGGTCGGTAGGATGTAGGACTGTGTACAGAGGTCGGTAGGATGTAGGACTGTGTACAGAGGTCGGTAGGATGTAGGACTGTGTACAGAGGTCGGTAGGATGTAGAACAACGTACAGAAGTCGGTAGGATGCAGGGTGGTGTCCAGAGGTGCGTAGTATATAAGGCAGAGTTCAGAGGTCTGTAGTATGTAGGCATAAGCAAGGAAGAGGATTCCGATTAGCATGGGATCAGCTCACAGATCCCCTGCTGATCACATCAGAGCAGGAGGATGACAGGTCCATGTCCACTGTTTCTGCAAAGCAGACACGGTCAGAGGTTGGTTTGCACTATGGGTGGCTGGGTGTAAACGGCCCCTGCTGTCCATTTACATCTGACTACCTTTCAATCTGCCAAAATGAAAGAGGAGGGATCCCCTCTTTTTTTTTTTTTTTCAGGAATCCCAATCGGACTAGAGGTAGGTGGATGTAACCAAACATAAGTCTGTTTACATCTGCCTGTCCGTAGGGATGATTGGAGGGCCTGATCAGATTCGCTTCAAAAACTGGCGACAGACCTGATCGGACCTGTCGTGTGAAAGGAGCCTCAGGCCCTAATCCCATCTGGGTGTTTTTTATCTCGGGTAGAATCGCCACGATACTGCTTGCAATCCCAAAATGCTATGCAGAAATGACAAATCGCACCATTCGTGTACAGGTGCCATTTACTTTTAATAGCACCTAAATGTGGTGTAGTTCTGCCATAATTTTCACGTGATAAATCACGCTGCAATCATGGCAAACTGCATTGCGCAAAGCTTTTGCCCAAAAGGAGCTTGTGCTTGTCCCCCCCATGTCTTTTTTTTATTACTACACACATACCTGTTTTTCTTCAGTCTTCTAGCTGGTCCAATGATATCATGAAAGCTTCCTCTTTGCTCTTGATTGAGGGCAGGTATTCTTCATGGAGTACAGAGAGCATAATCTGCGTGATGACACACCTCCAAGGGATGTGTCAGCGACAGGCTGGTCTCACGAGAAATGGGCAGAATGATAAGACTTTCATTCTGATTGAAGGAGATCCACAACAGTTGGACAAGGAGGAAGCTGGCAACATTTAGGAGGTGGGGGGCAAAATAATTAAACAACTTGAGTTACACTTTTTAATATGAGCTTATATGATAGCCATTATGTACATGACAGTACTCTTGACCTGTGTCTGACTTGATTCTCTCCAGGGAATTCATCTGATATCTCTGAAATTCTAGAAGATCTGTCTAGCATCCACATGACCCAATGTCAGTTGAGGAAATGATTTGAAGAACAGTAATACCGGAATAAATAATGCAATCTTGGAACGGCAGTCTTTTAAGTTCTGGGCAGGAAAGTCTTTCTGTTTGATTGTTATGTTAAATACTCTTAGAGTGTGCTATTCTGAATCCAGAATGACCATGGTATTGTAGGGACTAGAAGAAGAGAATTTCTGCAGATATTACAGATAAGAGTGCAGCAGGATACTTATCTAGGCTTCCTCCTGACATTCCTATTTAAAAGATGACTGTTCTTTTGAAACACATTCATCCTTTTTAGGGTATACAAGAAATAAAAACACATGCTGTACATCTTTGAAATACATGCACACTTCTCTATTTTGTTTTAATCCTTTAAAAACAATGCAGTATGAAAAATACCTGTAGATATGCAAGAAATCCAGTGAGCATCTAAATTCCTGTGCACTCTGCCATATCTACCAATTTATTAATCCCAATCCCTGGGACACTGTCCCCCTTGACATACCGACTTTCTAGGTGGTTGCACTCAGACCACGTCCTCTTTCTGGCATAGTCTGGACCCTAAATATGCAGAAAACCCCAACTCCTGCTGCAGTCTCTTCAGTTGATATTAATTTTTGAGTTACTGTGCATGTCCAAAAGGGGTATCGCTAGGTGCAGGGATGGACTGACAACTCATGGGCAATAGGGGATCATGGGACCCCTGTGTCCTTGCCGAAACTCAAGCCTATGAAAAAGGTACCAGGGGCATCTCATGGGGCCCCCTACTGACCCCGGGCCCTCGGGCAGTGCCTGAGTTTCCAAATGGTCAGTCTGCCCCTGGCTAGGTGTGCCCCTTATCCCCTTTAAGGTACCCCAATTACCTGATGCTGGGAAAGCTCACCACTGCAGCAGCTGGCATCTCTCTACCTCTGGGCTGCGTGGAAGAACAATGGACTTCAGAGCTGAGGGAAGCTGCACCTAGGTTCCCTCTTGGCACTGATTGTCACTTGACATAAGGGGGAACTAGGAGGCAGAACATTCCCTGGTGTTCTGCCACAATGCATCTGAGGTCTGTAACTTCAAGGAGTATAGGGAATTGTATTGCAGGAACACAATGATTGGGGGGGAAGGAGCAGTAACAAACATTTGTGCCTGGGGAAAGATGACTTTTGCTGGGGGAGGTGGGATTTATGTATGAAGGGCAGTTTGGTTGGGGGGCAGATTTGTGCTCACAAGTGGGATTTGGGAGTGGTGGTGTTTGTCTTTGGGAGGGGGGTAGTGTGGGGAAGAGGATTTGTGCTGGGAAGGGGGCAGGTGAGCATGAAAGTGCTACTTTTTTTTTTTTTTTTTGCGGGTGGGGGTTGGAGGGGAGTTTTTTTGGTGAGATGGACAGTGGGGGAGAATGTTTTCTATTGGGGTGGTAATTGTTCTACTCTCATGACCCCTGCACTCTTTACTCCTGACACTCTGCACTCATCATTTTGTCCTCCTGACTCCTGCACTCTGCACAGTCCCGACCACTGCACTCTATCCATTATGTACTTTTTAAACATTTTGTGCATTACATACTCTTGACTTCTTCACATTGTGCATTACATATTCCTGGCCTCTGCATTCTGTCCATTATGAACTTTTAGCTCTCACCTGTGAAGGGGCTGTTGGCAGTTAAGAGAGACCCGGTTTATTTCCAAGGCCAGGTACCAGTTCCAGAGCACACAGACAAACAGATTCAGTCTAGGGGTGTCTTTTTGAAGTTTTATTGCAGTACTTGAACACAGTTTGGTAAAACAATGATGGTGCAGGATAATCCAAAATCACAGATAGGTACAAGGAGGACAGATTCTTAGGCAATGTCCTTCAGTAGCAGCCTTAAGTATTTCTGGAGGTAAAGAGGACAGCCAGCTAATCCGAGACTCTGTAAGAGCAGTCAGTCCTGGCAGCAATCTCTGACACATCTAACACTCAAAGCACAAGCACACCTTTTGCACTAGGTAAAAGTCCTACTCACAATGTTCAGAGACAGCTCGCCAACCAGCTTCCCTGAGACACTCTTCAGTGAAAGGGTCCTTCTCCAGCCCACCTTCCTAAGGTAGTGTCCTTCAGCAGATGTCTTTCAGGCCATCAGCCAAGCACATGCTGAAGCCTAACAGTATTAGTTCTTCAATAGCACAAGCTGCCTCCCAGGGGCTGAGGCCCCAGAAGAAGAGACTTCTTAACAGGCCATCCCAAACAATTATCTTTTCCCCAGCCACACCTTCCGGGTGCCTCTTCCCAGGGATTGATGAGGTTAGATAAATATTCATAACCCAAAGATTGATCCTCCTACTCTGTTTCTGGAAGCTTCTTCTGGAGTCAGGGAGGAGAAAGTAACCACAGGGAGACCTGACCAGACTAAAAAAAAAATGTTGCTCAGCTGAGTACAGCAGAACCAAAAACTCTATTTATCTAGCCCAAACAAGGAATAAGAACAAAGGTATTAGAATAAATAAATTAATCTCACAGCCCTTTATGGAAAAGGGAATAGTGGGTACCTCTGTTGGGTTATTGCTGCATATGTTTCCATTTAGGAGATTTCCCTAAGCTTCCTGTCATTGTAACAGCAGAAAAATGGCAACATTGTTTTAGAGGTCGACCAGATAAATACCACATGCAGAACATTCACATTTTGTTTTTGTTTTTTTAATTCAAAAGTGATCTTGGTCAGAAGAATATGGCCAAACCTGACAATAAAGGAAAATACGTGTACATGTACAACACTGGCTGGAGGCCGACAGACTGCAATGTGCTAAGAAGCATCATGTGTTTTATAGAGGTTTGCAAGAAATGCCTTTGTCCTGAGATGCTTTACTGGACACTGATACCCTCATCTACATGGTTTTTAAAGTGTGACCCTTTTAGCGTCAATAATTACAGGCACTAAATGAACACTTTTCTACTGAAATGTTCAAATAAAATCTGAAATGGTCTTATAATCCATCTTGAGCTTTGCTCCTTTATGCTTCATGTATTTATACAGATAATAAGCAGTTTATCATCATCGCTCGTAGCCTGTCACCCTGTTATTGTTACATGGAATTCTGTCCTCTCCTCACTGCTGGAGGATGCTAGACATTTTTAAGAACAATCACACTTATTTGCCAACTACTGTTTTCTAAAGTGCAAAATCAATGTTTCTAAAAGAATAATCATAGGATTTAAAAAAAAGGGACTTACAGATTATATCATGTTATCAAACAATACAGATGTGCCAGAGATATCCTATTATGATATGAATATACAGTTGTGTTCAAAATAATAGCAGTGTGTTGAAAAAAGTGAATAAAGCTCAAAATCATTCTAACAACTTTTATTTCCATACACACAAATGCATTGGGAACGCTACACATTCTATTCCAAATCAAAATATGAAGAAAAATATATCAAATTTGTGTTGTTCCTCTAAACAAATTGAAGAAACGTGAATATTAGACTGTTCAAAAAAATAGCAGTGTTTGTATTCTTCTTTACAAACTCAAACATTCACTATATAAACTGAAAAATGTTTGAAGATTTTGCTTTCCTTTGAATCACTTAATTAATATTTAGTTGTATAAGCACTGTTTCTGAGAACTGCTGTACATCTGTGTTGCATGGAGTCAACCAACTTCTGGCACCTGTGAACAGGTATTCCAGCCCAGGATGATTGGACTACATTCCACAGTTCTTCTCTATTTCTTGGTTTTGCCTCAGAAACTGCATTTTTGATGTCACCCCACAAGTTTTCTATTGGATTAAGACCCGGGGATTGGGCTGGCCACTCCATAACGTCAATCTTGTTGGTCTGGAACCAAGATGTTGCACGTTTACTGGTGTGTTTGGGGTCGTTGTCTTGTTGGAACACCCATTTCAAGGGCATTTCCCCTTCAGCATAAGGCAGCATGACCTCTTCAAGTATTCTGATGTATTCAAACTGATCCATGATCCCTGTGTTTGGGGGTCGTCTGACAAACTGTCTCCGACCACTAGACCCAAAAAGAACAATCTTACTTTCATCAGTCCACAAAATGTTGCGCCATTTCTCTTTAGGCCAGTCAATGTGCTCTTTGGCAAATTGTAAC
Organism: Staurois parvus; assembly: GCF_062004578.1. Lineage (NCBI taxonomy): Eukaryota > Metazoa > Chordata > Amphibia > Anura > Ranidae > Staurois > Staurois parvus. The sequence continues at coordinate 10,014,930 of NW_028318117.1, read as the reverse complement.
CTCTTCAGCACGTCTTTTTTTCAACAGTGGGACTTTGCGGGGGCTTCTTGCAGATAGCTTGGCTTCACATAGGCGTCTTCTAATTGTAACAGTACTCACAGGTAACTTTAGACCTTCTTTGATCTTCCTGGAGCTGATTGTTGGCTGAGTCCTTGCCATTTTGGCTATTCTTCTATCCATTCGAATGGTAGTTTTTCGCTTTCTTCCACGTCTTTCAGGTTTTGGCTGACATTTTAAAGCATTTGCGATCATTTTAGCTGAGCAGCTTATCATTTTCTGCACTTTTTTTATATGTTTTCCCCTCTCCAATCAACTTTTTAATCAAGGTACTCTGTTCTTCTGAACAATGTGTGAAACGACCCATTTTCCTCAGAATTTCAGAGAGAAATGCACTGCAACCAGCATGTACAACATTTCCTGCCTTCCTTCCTTAAATAAGGGCAATAATTGCCACCTGTTTTTCAAAGAATGAATGACCTCACTAATAGAACTCCACACTGCTATTATTTTGAACATGCCCCTTTCAATTAGTGATTCAATTACACAGAATCAGCAGCATGCATGTCATGACTGTTGGGTCTGTTGGATTTGTATTACTCTACTACACCTGCTAGTAAATTATTTGCCATGTAGAAATATCATTTCTACCAAAAACAGCGATTGATCAGGTTAGTGACGTCTGACTGCTATTATTTTGAACACAACTGTAAGTGTTTTGTTAGGGCAAAATAAAAAAACTCAGTACATCTCTGCAATACATGCAGCCCATGTTTTAGCCTCTTAAAGACCCTGCAACCTCATATTTGTAACTAAATGGTGTCAGCCCTGCCCAGTTCACATTTGCTAAACTACTCAAACCCACCCCTTTCTGTTCTTCACAACATGGAGACTAACACTTACAGCTAAATGAAAACAAAACATGCTGGCATTTACAAATGATGAAAAAAACAGTGTGGGGCTCCCCCCATCCCTACCAGGCCCTTAAGTTTGATATGGATTTTAGGGGAACCTCACTCCAAAATAAAAAGAAAAAAAATGGCTTTTGAGTCCCCTCACAATCCTAAGGGATTTTGGGTCTGGTATTGATCTGGGGGGGACATTAATACAGTATCCATAACAGACCCCTAGGAAAAAATACTACATCTGATACCGCCAGCAAAACCCTGGTGATAAATCTCGCAACTTTTTTTACTTTCTGTTGTGTTTGTAAATTGGACTTAACAGTTTACCACATGTTGGTTTTTTTGTGGTATTTACTGACACATTTTTAAATTTGTGTTAAATGACCAAGTAGGATTTATACCTGGTCGCCAAGCCCCAGATGCAACCAGAAGACTCATATCCCTTATCCACAACTTAGAAACCACCAAACAGCTCTCCTTATTACTATCCCTGGATGCAGATTAAGCATTTGAACGCATACATTGGCATTTCATGCAACTAACACTACAAAAATTTTGTATCACAGGATGGATGCTATCGGCTATTATTTACCTATACTATAACCCATCAGCCAGGGTTCTAACTGATGGCACACTCTCAGACCCATTCAACATCTCAAACGGCACTAGACAGGGATGCCCCCTATCCCCCATAATATTTTCTCTACTCATTGAACCTTTAGCTTCAATACTCAGACGACTCCACATTTACAGGAATCACCCACCTGAAAACAGCATAAAATCAGTTTATTCGCGGATGACATTATACTAATGATAACTAACCCACACAAATCGCTACAGATTATCCGCTCACATCTCCAATACGATTCAGAAGTTTCCTACTATAACAAAATCCTCCATCCTAAACCTCCATACACCTATCCAGACTCAAACAATACTTGTCAAACAATTCCCCTTCTCTTGGGAACAACACAATATCCCTTATCTAGGAATCAAGCTCACTGCAACGACAGATCAGCCATATTCCTCGAACCACAAATCTCTACTTGATAACATACCAAGGGAACTCACTAACCTCCGCACAGCAACACTATCCAAAGTGGAACAAGTAGCATCTCCATTCCCAATACTTTCTTCTCTAAACTACAAGCAATCTTCTCTAAACTACAAGCAATCTTCTCCAAAGTCCTCTGGAACTTCAAGAAACCTAGATGCGCCACAAATCTCTTAATATGTCCTACATCCAGAGGAGGTGCAGGTCTCCCACACCTAAAATCATACTATATGGCCTCTCTTCTTGACCAACTTTATTTCTAGTGGCATCCAACTAAAGAAAAATCTTGGTCCATCATGGAAACACTCCCTCTCTTCCCTCTCATCCCACGCAACATACTTCTCCTACCGCAAATACTCCAATCCAAACTCTTACTTAAACACCCGTGTATCAAGGCCTCCCTTCAAGCCTGGTATGATCTTCAATCGTCTAACTCTCTAGAAACCAAACTGATACCTACTCCACTTAATATATTACACCTCACTACACCCTCCCTAAACCTCCTACAGTGGGACAAATGTGGTACTGTATATCACATATACAAGATCTGTATACAGACCATAAACTAGATCATTTCCCGATTCTTCAAAAGAAATTTAACTTACCCACCACTGAATACTTCACCTACCTGAGAATATCTCACTCCCCACAAACAGTAAAAATCCCGCTCCTTTCAAAAATCCCCACTACCACATACAATTTTTTCAACAAAACAAAATACCCAAAAAAGGTATCTCAACTTTCTATACACACACAATAAATACACAATTTACCCTACAAACTACTTCTCTAACCAATTGGGAGAAAATTCTCTCACATTCAATAACATCACAAACTTGGGAAAAAACCTTTAAAATCACCTACAAGGCGTCTAGATGCAGTTCACATTGGGAATTGTATATGAAAATTTTACACCAATGGTACTTAACACCTACCAAACTCTCGCTATATTACCCACAACATTCCCACACTTGTTGGAGACAATGTGGTGAAACAGGCTCCACATTCCACATATTATGGACGTGCAAATCTCTCACATCCTATTGGAATAAGATCTTCCCTTTCATCTCAACAATTACGGAAACTTCAGTAGCTTCGAACCCTGCCCTAGCTCCGTAGTCACATACACATGCTCAATTTGGTGTGTATTGCTAGAGAGGTTTTTTTTTCTTGGGAGAGTGCATGTGATCAGCACAGGGCCAATCAGCACTGTCCGGACAGAGGGTCAAGGGTTTCACATCTTCCTAGAGCAAAAATAAATCTCTTCCTAAAAGCTTTAACCAGTGCCCTGCTGAAGTCAAAGACTGCTCTAACTGCTGGTGAGAAAAGGTATTTAGCAGTTTATATTTACTAAAACAATTGCATTTATGTACTGTGGGAGACCAGATATAGTGAATGCAGGGTCTTGGGTTTAGTATCACTTTAAATAAGCCATAGAACATAAGGCAAAATGCCTCATTCTTGCTTTGGGCAAGGCAGCCCAACACTGCTGGAGAGAACAAACCATTACTGAGTCAGACCCATAGATCTGCAAATAGCAAAGCTTAGTCTCCCTTCTGATTGGAGAGCTCTGGTTTTGACCCAGCAGGGGGCATATTGGGCCCCTACACAGCATATTCTTTCCTGCAGATAACAAGGGTCTCATTGTGTAGCATGTAGGCAGGAAACAGGCTTTTCTCCAACTATTTACATTCCTATGTCAGGATACTTTACACACACAGTGTACTTTCTCCAGTTGCACATCTCCACGGGATTGTCACACTGCTGTAGCCTCTTTTCATTCATATTTTGGGCTACAACAAAATGGTCACTGAGCCTTCTTTGAGGAAAACTTATTAATTTAGTTGTCCTCAAAGAAAAAGGATTGGCAGCCATGTTGTTGTAGCCCATTACTACTGGAGCACTTTGTCTGCATAGCTTAGTTTATATAAAAGGTGAAATTAGACTTTAATCTGGCTTTATTCCATTACAGGTGCTATATTGTAATTGCAAAGAAGCTTTAACAAAAGCATGTGGTCTCTTCTGAAGTGGATGACAATCTGAAAAGTAGTTTAAATCACTGATTGGCATCCTTATTCTTTTTTTTCATTCAATATTTATTGTGTTTTAACAGGGATAGTAAAAAAAAACCCTGCAAGACAATGGCATAATGTGTTAGTATGCATTGCATACTAGCACATTATGTGAAATTTACCTTAAAACGAGGCCCCCCAACGGTGTGCTGTCACAGCTGATAGGGCTTCCATATTCACTCAGTCCTTCTTCCGCGTTCACGGGCTCTGGTGGCTTGAATGGCCGAGCCATGATTACATCACTTTTTATGGGACACAGCTCTGAAGGAACAGCACGGGCATGCTGTTCCTTCAGAGCGCATGCGCCAGTGCTCTTTACAAGTAAATATCTCCTAAACAGTGCATGTTTAGGAGATATTTACAGTACCTACAGGTAAGCCTTCTTATAAGCCTACCTGTAGGAACAAGTGAAAAAAATGACTTTACTACCACTTTAAGTGCTACCCATTCCCATAACTGTGAAGAAAAATCTGTCTGGGGAAAGGAGAAAGGTGGAGACAGGGAGGTAAGAAAGACATAAGGAAAAAAAGAACCAGAAAAAGAATGAGAGGAAGTTTAAAAATATGTGGTCTCAACTCGAGTTATGTTATCCAGGTAAAGGCAAGTAGTGATTAAGGAGAGGACCTATACAATATATACTGTATGGCAAAAAGACTCAATAAGCAATTGTACATTGTTTATCAATAGCCAGCAGGCCTAGTGCTTTTGAAACCTATGACCTGAACCATATACAGTATACGGGGTAAACAGTTTCTCAAGCTAGCATGTGAATTAAAAATGTCTGCAATAGGACACTAGCAGGGCAATCATTTTGTTTCCAAGATCTTTGTTAAAGCCAGTCTAGAGGCATTAAAAGCATGTGTGAGAAAATGTCTTGTGGAGGAGGGGCCAAATATCTGTGCCATTTTCAAATAGAGCGAAAGTGGGATCTAATGTAGGAGCATTAAGGGTGACCAATGCTTTGAACTGGAAAGTGCCATTCCAGAAGGGTCGTATTTTTGGACATTTGCACCAGATGTGGACGAAGGAGTCTGTATGTCTACAATTTCTCCAACACAAATAGATTGCTGCTGAGGGAAGCAAGCTGCCATGGGTTGAGGTGTGAAGTACTATTTGATTAAGGCATCCTTATCTTTTCTTTCTTTTTTTAAATCCGATAATTTTTATTAGAAACAAACACAGTTTCCATTGTGCATGATCGTCTCGCAGGACATCGTTCTAATATAACCGCTTATATAGGAGTAGTAGTAACCGTGACAAATTTAAAAACTTAACACACAGATAAAAGGTAGAAAAGAAAAAAAAAACCCTTTAATTAATCCGCTTGCTCCACTGTCACCACAGCAACTAGTGACCTCTATCCCCATATATAAATGATAAGAGGAACCGCAAACTAAGAAGTCAATTATACTGTAAGAGGTAGGCAGGACCAAGGTTCCCATTAGCTATCAGGCTTGTGGGCACCACATGCACCCACAACGAGGACTGAATCTCTGTCTATACCTGTATAAATGTGATAAGTACTGGAGCATCATCTCCCAACAGTCTGGGCACCAGCAAGTGTACTTCACAAATGCGAAGTTGTATCGAGCATCAAACCAGACCTGAGCGTAGGCCTCCACTCAAAAGTCTATCTTTGCCCAAGTGAAACAGTGCTAGGCCCAGAGTACTCAGCCAAGCCTTCCAAAGTTTTGTAAATTTACCTGCACACCCCCTATGTTGAAAGACTAGTTTAGCCCGATGTAACATATCATTGACAGCTTTAACTCACCCCGCTTTGGAGGGCGGGTTTGGAGACAGCCAGGTTTGTGCTATGAGCTTCCTAGCCACAAAAACAAGGCAAATAATAGCAGTATACATAAAAGGTTATCTTTTATCTTTCACAACATTTAAGAGGGTTTATAATTATACCCGCACATATTAAAGAGTAATTCTACTTTATCTTTATAATTATAAAGATAAAGTAGAATTACTCTTTAATATGTGCTGGTATAATCGCATAATGGCATTGAATGGTATATATGATATGTTTGGGCTTTATATACTGAACTGTACAAATTGAGCCAAAAACATACCCTGAAACTCATTCCAATGTGCAAAGTGAGGCTTAAACAATTCTATTCTTGAATTATTGGCAGGTTGATGGTACTCACCTTTCTTTATACTCTAAGTGTGGCCCTCATTAATTGGGAGTGTTTTTGACCTTCCCCAGACCATCAGCAAAGCCCATTTTTGGCACAGGATGATCCTATAGCCTGTTGTAAATATTCCCTGTGATTGGGGTGGAAAAGATTAATGTGCTTGTAGCAGATGAAAGCAGCAAAGTGCCCGCAGCAGAGGGAAGGATCAAAGTACCACTTGCCAGCTGATGTCACTGTCAGCATGCATCGCAACAGGTCCTGACTCACAGATTAATTGTTCAAAGAATAGCAGATATCTTTTTGCTTGCCGTTCTTGTGGAGATATCTGCCTGTCTATGTCTATTTGTGAAATTCTTGCTCATTTCAAGTGTTTATCCTTGTCAGCAGCAAGGCTCTCACAAAACGAGACCAATAATCGACAGGTAAAGAGTACCATATAAGCCCATAATTTTAGTAACTGTGCTTAGCAAAGCACACTAAATGTACTACTATCATCATATAAATGGCTTAATCAACATAAATGTATTGATACTATCTTCTCGAGAATACATAATGCATCTTGATATTCATTTCCAAATATACCTTTTAGATTACTTCAGCATGCCACCAATAATGGGTTTAGACTTTTGGAACCTAACAGTTTGGTGGCCATATTGGGTCCTTTGGATCTTGTATGCAGTCCTCGCTGCCCCTGCAAACAGTAGTATTTTTTTCCCTTAACTAGGTACTTACTAGTGCCAGTGAAGAAACATTTTTTAGACTGGTTTCTATTTGAATTGTTTAGTTTGTTCTTTTAACACGATCATACTATTTTCTGTGCTTTCCATCCCTTTTCTCTTATTATGTTTTTTTTCTCTTATCTTTAATAATGGATCTTACTGAGAGAAATATCAAATGTGGCACAAGTAAGTTTTAAAGGGGCTGTAGGGAACACACATTTGGCAGCAGTGATCTGTAGCAGTTTCATGTAATTTCTCTCCAGTCTGAGTGGAGAATATCATTTAAGTATAGAAGGCTGTATACGTAATATTTTTGGTGTGTTGGCTTCATCTTCATTCATGTCCAGTCTATGGCTGTCTCTCGAAGCATGACTCCAGTCTTCAACAACTCCTTTAGTCTACAGTTACTGACCATCACTTGTAGCATAGTTGATATCTATGACCATCTCCTGTTGCATGTCTGCAATCGTTGACCGTTTTCTGTAGCATTCCACTTACTGAATGCTATGCGTGGCCCAATGTTAATGTCAGGGGATGCATTGTATGCCCACCCCCCAGCTTCAATTAAGTTGGCTACCATTGGCTTGTCTTACATTATACTAGAATAAATTGGAAAATTACACTTTTTCATTCTGCTCTGCTCATTCTTATACAAAGACATATAAGAAGACATATTGACCATCCACTCATGTGGACCAACATGAGCATCTGCCACCACCATGGTTACCAATGTTCTCTGCACTCTGCTAAAGCTGGAATTGACAAGGTACCTCACTGGAGGTAATCTTCCCAAAGTCTGAAACTTTCTCTACCTCTACTGCCTGCTAGGCAGAAGGACCCACATAAAAGGATGTAGCAGGTATAGGGCCACTTTATATGTCCTCTCTAAGTTGCTGGGCAGTTTTAGTATTGCCATTTGGTAGCTTTAGGTTTAGCTTGCCAGGAGTCAGGGTAAATTAAAAAAGGGATATAGATGGGTTGTTGGAGGAGACAAAAGTTGGTGTCCAATGGAGTGGAGTGAGGACTGTTGCTATTGTAACAGGGATAATATGGGCTTCTTTGGCATCATTTAAAAACCATTGTATGGGAACCTCTCAAGGGCAAGCCAGAATCTTTTTACCAGAGGGAATGATCTAGGGGGGCCGAAGAGCCTTAAGCTTGCCATAGATTTGTTTTTTTTTCATGTTCATCCAGTGGGCTGAACGGGAAAAAAAAGGACAGATTGCATCATACATACAAGCATGGCAAATGAAGGAATTCCCAAGACATTGTATTCTGGAATCTGGACTCTCCATCTATGGCTAGCTGTAGAAGAATGGGACTTATTTACAAGATTCCTTTTTTTAGGTTGTAGATCCAGAACATGAAAGCTAACAAAAGAGAGGAAGAGCAGATTACTTTAAAAGGCATAAACACCCCCCCCCCCAAACCCCCCGATGCTTTATACCCCCATTTATTGTAAACAATGTTACAAGTGGGAATTGGACTGACTGTTCGTCCTTTCTAATGGATGCTTGGGTGAACCTACACTTGGGAAGCAGTGACCTCAAGACTGGTTCCGTTTGGGAAACAGGTGGTGATCTAGATTAGGGGTGTCTATGTGTATGGTGGAAAATGGGGTGCCCCGCATCAGTAACCTGGGACCTCCCATGTCATGCAGTCCCAGTTGTATAGTGGGACTTTCCCCTAGACTAAGCCTAGAACCATCTGGAGCAGATTGGACCCTCTTGTGTGTATGGGTATGGGCGTTTCCCAACAAGGCCTGAAAGCTGTGGAGTATGAATTGGAGTGGAGGTGATGTTTGGGTTTCAGACCTTTCATCCTAGAAAATATGCTTTATGCCTTGTGCTAGGAACTGACTGAACAACCAGGCACTAGGGGGCGCTATATATATATATATATATATATATATATATATATATATATATATATATATATATATATATATACTCTCTATCACAAATAACAAACAGGCAGCAGGTTTACTTACACGGCCTTTGTGATAGCTCACAGGTGCAGTATTTAAACTGTTACTAAGCCCAGGACCCTGCATTCACTATATCTGGTCTCCCACAGTACACAGAACCATCAGTGTCCAGCAAAGCACTGGTTAAAGCTTGTAGGAGGAGTTTTCATTCTTCTCTAGAAAGATATAGGAACCTTGACCTCTGTCTGAACAGTGCTGATTGGCCCTGTGCTGATCACATGCACTCTCCCATAAAAAAAGAAAACCTCTCTAGCAGTACACACCAAACTGAACATGTGCAGAGTGACTCTAATCTTTGGTTCTATCGGGAGATATTTTGGGGAACAATGGAAGAAGGGGATGATCAGAGAAGAGAGGATCAAATATTCTTTTTTACACAATGTGGAGGATTAACCCCTTAGGTTCCACAGTGAGTATACCAAGCATGCTTTACTGCATATACAGACTGATTTTACTATTGTGGGTTTAGTAACCCTTTAATATGACTGCGAAATTATACGACAAATATGTTATTGGTAGAAAATGTTAGAAAGCTGAACTTTAAACATTAACAGCTTAACAGTAAATAGCCAATATTCCAAACCTGTTTTTTTCCATCAAGAGTCTCTGAAAATTCAATCAGCATGTCTGGTAAGAATGCATGTAGCTGCAGAACATTGTCACCTGTCTTCTAGAATAACATAAACATTATAGACATAAAAATAGCAGCACTAATGATTGTTGTTCACATTGTGGAGCGAGAGCTGAACAGTAATGGAATTTATTATTTATGAAGTCTTGCTGTTTCCTAATACCTTTTCCTTCAGCCTCAGCAGCTTGTCAGTTTTTTTTTTTTTTTTTTGCAGAAACAGGTAGCAGTATTATCGATAGTTACCTGAAAATGTTGTCCATAAATAGCCAAAGCTGGTCAAGAAAGTGCTAATCTTGATTATAGGCTGTTTTCTTCAATATTCCCTTAAAATACCATTTACACACAATTTTGGTAGTATCACTTGTTTAGAAGAGATTTCCGCACAGGTTAAAAATCATCTTTATTTGTTTCTTTATTTTCTATTGCAGTCTCCAAAGATTGTGTAGTGAGGGGTATTAAACAATAACCAAAGCGTGAGTTCAGGTTCCCTATCAAGACATGTAGTGGATGGGAGGGTGTTGGATTGAACTGCTTTATTTAGAACAAGCATTGGTTCTCATGGACACAGCTGTATCTGGCTTTTATAGCATAAATCTCAGCATGTTTCCTACAACGGAGCCCACAGGTGCTGCATACAGCTGCCTGTAGAGGTCAATGCCTATATGTGGCTATACATCAGTGGTCTCTAAACTGCGGCATGGGAGCAGGACGCGGCCCTTTGCATGACTTTATTTGGCCCTTGGGGCACTTTTCCTGCCACTCAACAATGGGGCACTAACTCATGTAAACGTATCTAAATGCTAGCTGTGTTTAGCGCTTGTGTGTTTATTCATGTCAATTGAAAATACTGTGGCCAATCAACTGAATAAACGTCCAAATACGGCTAAGCACATGTTTTTGCTGCGTTTAGCGTTTTTCTGCTGCCAGGAGAGCTAAATGTCTAGGGGAGTTTGTGTAAACATGAGGCCTAGGAAAGGTTAGAACTTCTGTAAACTTTGTATTGTTGTCTTTGTCCCCACTAGGATAGATTCACCTCTCCATTTGTGACTACTGTCCTTGAAAAGTAATGGAAAATACAAAATGTTCTAGTTTTCACGGGAGCAGCAATATAGCGGGAGTCTTGAAAAAAAGACCCCTGGTCCAGTAACACTGTCTAAGAGAGCATTTCCCTTCACTTTGTAAAAAATTTTTCTCACTTCCTGTTGTGTCTCTGGGTCAGGATATGAAAGCATTCTATTTAAAGGGACACAACTAAGCTCTACCAACTGCCTTCCCTAGTTCAATGAGGGTTTTACTACTGGCCGCTGGGCAGTCTCCCATGAAATGATAGTTGGTGGAGCTTATCCATGAAGTCAGAGGAAGTCAGGAACCAGTAACAAAGTAAATCAGAGAGGGGCTGAGAGCAAAGATTTTCTATGGCAATAAAGTTAACACAATACACCATGTAAAGGCATCATTTTCAGGGTATACCCACACCAAATTTGGCTCACAGCTGCAACAAGAATCCAGAGTTTTTCTGCAGCTGGATTCACAGGAGGATGTGGATAATTACATCCGCTTGTGCTGTCTGCGGGTATTTGGATGTACGTGCACATGGAACGACTATCGGTGATAAGGGACAGAAAATCACCCCTGGACACAAGCTGCTTTGGTCCAAGGACAGTTATTTGCCCCTACCCACAGGTATTAGTATAATGTGCAACTACATCTACACACCTGAGGACAGCCATGACCCCTCCCAGCCTGTCATTGCTCTGTATAGGCTGAGTGGTTTCAACTGTCTACATCCACTTGTAAATCTTGCCAAGGGAGTATACTGCATTTGTGAGTTAAATCCCTTGTGAATGAGGCCGGTTTTGATGGCATCAGGAATTTGGACCCCCGGAGAATGGGGAAAAGATGCTGCGGGGACTGGAGGACTTGGTAAGTCAATCTTCTTTTCTATGCTCCTTAGACTTTAACAAATAGTTGGGCTTTAAAACTTGAAAACTGAGTAGAGGTTCATTTTAAAGCTGTTAGATACAGCTTTAAAATGAACCTCTACTCAGTTTTCAAGTTTTTTGGAAGATATGAAACGTTATTTTTGGAAGATATGAAAACGTTTCTCTACAGCTGCGGTAATCTCTCTTGGGATACCATCATACATAAATTGAATATTGAAGAAAACATTTTTTGTCTAAATTTCCATTGAGATGGATTTGACCAGACAGCACTGTGGCATTGTCCAAGCCTTTGTCTCCAAGATAATGCAGAGAATGATATTACATTTATCAATCTTTCTATCACCTGAGACACTTAGCAAGGTTTTTTCGTCTTTCTATTTTTTGCATTCCTGAAATCGGTGAATGTAATTTCTTCCTGCCCCAAAGCGTTGACAGCTTTAACCCTTTCATCCTGCACTACAAAGCTGAAGGGCAGAGAAAACTATATAACAAGCACAGGATTGGAGATGGGATTGTCTGCTCTGTGGTGTTCTGCAGACATCCCAGCTTTCCTCTGCTTGTAATGAAAATCTGGCAGAAGAGTTACATTCCTCTATTTTGACAGGAAGAAGAGCTGTCTGTTGTCTGACACTGTCAAATCATTTGAAGTTGCAATCTTGTTCAATTTAACTGCATATTTTCATATGTTCCAAAGAGGAGATTAAAGTATCACTCCAGTGAGGCAGACAGAATACCTTCACTTATTATGCACCTTTTGCTAAGTATATTCCAATATAGTGCATGTGCTTACTATTATGGAGATGAAATTGACATTTTTCAGTGTGATAAGGAACCAGTAGTCTTTTAGTAATTTCACAGCATATTTCTGGGTAGGAGAAAAGATCAAAGGATTGGGATTCCACTGGGATTAAGTGCCAGCTTTGTTACGGTCCCCAAATATGTACAGAACTACATAGCTGCCAACTCCCTGAAGGGCCATGGGTAAGTGCCCTATTGTCCCTACTAGTTAAATTGCCTTGGGTCAACGAGAAATAAAATGTTAACACTAAATTCCAGGTAGGATCTTTATTGCATAATTACATTGGTCCAGCTTGGCACAATATACATATGCATATCTCATTACTTTGGACCATTGGGGAAGCTGACAATCATTGTTGTAGTTGGCGCTACTACAGTGATAGCAGCATCCAACCAGGTATGAGATATGCATACATTCACTTATTGTCTAAGCTAAACTAATGTAAGTATGCAATAAAGATCACACCTGGATTTCAACTTTGAATCTGACCTTTCATTAAATTTTTTGCATTTTATGCTCCTTAGATCTTTATATATAATATGTACTATTTAACTACCAAAAGTGGTATACTGCACTAAATCATTCTACCAGCCTCTATATTCGTGTATTTGTTATTTTTAAAAGCAAGCATAAAGGAAAAGTACTGCTGTAAATAACCATTTGTGGCTTTAACCAACCATTTGTTGTGTATTCTTTGTAGTCATGTAATTGAGGGTGTTTTGCCTTCATACGTTGAGCTTATAGGTGTCCCTATTTCTCCTCTCAGGGTCACCATCTATATCTTAGACCAGGGGTCCCCAGACTGGGCAAAGAGGCAGCAGAGCAGGAGCCATCAGCTCCTGCTGCTGTCAATCAAATCCTGTGAGGAGGAAGCAGGGCAGAGCTGAAGCATGCTGCATATGTATACACAGCATAGCTTGGGAGCTCGCCAACACAAGTACCCCCATAGCAGCCGGCTTCATATGGGGGCACTCGTAGAAGATGAGGAGTAGAGAGTGCCAGCAGGGGACCCATGAAGAGGAGGCAAGGTACCATACTGTGTAATACCATTGCACAGAACAAGTAAGAATAACATTCTTATTATGTTAGGGAAAAAACTGTACCTTTTAGAACCACTTTAAAGTCTGTCATAATATTTTGATATTTACTAAAATCCAATAGAATGTGTTTTTTTTCTGTTCTTGTTGGACTTTTTTTCTGATGGACTTTAACACTAGTTAGCACAGATGTTTGTGTGAATCAATTGTTTTTCACACTATCCAGCGCTGCACTTTTTTGTTATTTAAAATCCAATAGTTTGGAAATCAAAGCAATATTAAATCCAAAAGTAAACATTTATTGTATTGCAACTTACCAATTCTTAGATATGATGGCTGTATTAGTTTCTTTTTTAGGCTTTGTTTCCCTTGTTTTCATCTGTTGATCCAGCCATTAAGTTTGTTCTTTTTTTTCCAAAACAACAAGCTCACTATCAGATGTATCCATTTATGAGGATAAGACAAACCATTTACCACTGACAGGGGTGCTTACAATGATCAGATTTTATTTATGTAAATCCTTTGTCCTAAAAGGAACAAAACAGTTTGCTGTAAGTTGTTATAAGGTTTGAGCTGGATTTTGGAATCAATTTGTTAGTGTATTTAAATGTGCTAGTACATTTAGCACAAACTTCCCTCCAGACTGACAATGCTGCTGTCTACTGTGCCCCCTGTGCTCCTTCATCCAGAGTGAGGGCACTCTAATACAGGAGGTGTGTTACTAGCCAGATCACCAGATGAGAACAGAGGGGAAAAACCCTAGGAAAGGAGAACAAATGCAAAGGGTTATTTTTAATTACTTGTGAGCCACTGGAAGGTGCTCACACGTGTTTCTATATGTGATAGATTAGATCGCTGGCTTCCTTGCCCACCCTCACTTGGTGTGCATCAATAAATAGATAGTAAAAAATAGTAATATGGTACCGCTACATCCCCCAGAGGAAGCTACGAGTCCCTGTAGCGTAACGCGTAGGGGAGGGGCAGTGACGTCACCACGCATCCGCACAGAGAAACGGTGAGTATTGACAGTGGGCGCAGGCACACCTACAAGGCTGATATGACTGCTGTCTACAGCAAATTGTATACACAAAAGCGCACCTTTATCTTATTTCATGTGAGTGTAATACCAGCGCACATTAAAACCCTGTACCCCAGATAAGACACTATGCATCTCTTCTTTTTTACATGTCCCATTCGAGGAGGATAAGATCAAGCAGCTAGCTGAGGAGGATATGAACAAGCAGCTTGCTGAGGAAGGAAAGGAATTCCGTTTATCATATTGACCTACGGTGCAGTCTATATTGCACACTCTTATTCAATCTGCCACAGGGAAGAGCACATTGCAATCTATTTTATATTACATTTATTGGGAGACTGGTACTACATTGTAGAAAAGTTTTTTCCTACACAGTCTAAGATCACCACTGGGATATCAATCAAATATGCAAAGTGCATGAATATATGGACTTTATTCACTGAAATGATTGATTTGAGTATATATATGCACACTCAAGGCACAATATTGTTTTTACAGATTTAGATTATGCATTGATGTTATATTACTGAGAACAAATGCAGCCACCACATCCAACAATTGGTAAGCTGCAAAATATTGCTTTTTTTTTTTTTTTTGGTTTAATACTGCTTTAGCAATAGAGCATTCAAGTGAGGTATACTTGATCCAACACCCCTATTTTATAAATGGGTGCATATTCGACTATCTTGTTCATTACTGCTGAGCACCACCCTGTCTCCACATAAATCTGTATAGGGCATGGGTTAAGACTTTCTAGGCTATAGATTGTCTACTTACGTGCCTGCCTCCCAAGATGTATTGACCTGGTTGTTACCACCCCATACCTGGCACAATTGTGCTGAAAGAGCTTGTCGTGGCTTTTGTATCTTTTCCTGGGATACAGAGTGAAGAATATGGAGGCCACAAGCTGTTTGCTCCAAATTTTTCTTTCTGTTATTTTCTACATGTTACCTATTTTTAGACCATACACAGGAAGGCCACCTCATAATATTAATTGGGACGCAGTGTACAGTGTTCACCTCTGTTGTCTAGTTCTGCAGCTATACACGCTTCCCTGTCTGTGGTCTTAAGTATTTAATTAAGACCACTTAGCAGCTATTAGCAATGAAAACAGTGTGCTACCTCTGTGCACTGTTAATTTACAAAGCTAATTATGTTGTGGATTGATCAGTTGAGCCTGTGAAGATGTTGACTGTGCGGTTGATTTTGACGTTCAAAAACAAGAAATACAGGCGTACCTCGGTTTAAGAATACAATTTGTTCTGCAGGACTTTTTGTATTGCGAACAAAAATTCGTAAACTGAAACAAGGTTTCCCATAGGAATGCATTGAAAACCAATTAATCCGTTTCGGAGGTCAGAAAAAAGTAAAAAAATAAGTATTTTCTCTGTTCAAAACTCTTTATAAAGTGCACTTTAAAGGCATAGTACTGTACAGGGACATGGTTAAAAAAAATGTATAAATGCATTGAAACCAATGTATCCATTCCAGAGGTCAGAAAAAGTCAAAAACGTTTTATCTGTTCAAAACTCTTTATAAAGTGCACTTTAAAGGCATAAATACTGTACAGGGACAGGGTTAAAAAAATGTATAAATGCATTGAAAACCAATTAATCCGTTCCAGAGGTCAGAAAAAGACTTAAAACTTTTATCTGTTCAAAACTCTTTATAAATTGCACTTTAAAGGCATAGCACTGTACAGGGACATGATTAAAAAAAAAATCGTAAATGCATTGAAAAGCAATTAATTCGTTCGTGTTGCGAAAAAAAGTTGTAAACCGAGCCATTATTTTCAATGGATTTTCATTCGTAAACCAAAAATTACAATAACCGAGGTATGCCTATAATTTCCTTTCTAATTTTAGAATTACTTCCCCTCCCCCTGCCAAAAATGTAAGTACCTATAAGAGATTGTCGTACAAACAAAAGATGGTCATGCAGTTATGTATGTTAAGTTCAAATGATCCTAAAAGACAGTCTTGGGACTTTGGATATGCTAAAAAAAAATTACCTGCAACTTGGAAACATAGTGCTTCCTTGTTATTCTTCATTGAAAATAGAGCGACCTGTCAATTACAGCCTTCTTGGGATATATTCAGCTCATATTGCAGTTGTAACAACACCATAACAACCAGAGCCACAAATAGGATCCCAGTGCATTTCCAGGGTCATGACTTCATCAGTGTGCTCCTGCCTATTCACTGTCTGGTCAGCCGATTATGGGGGTAATTTACTAAAACTGAAGCATGCAAAATCTGGTGCAGCTCTGCATAGGTTTTTTTGTGACACTTGGTTTATTGTTTACTTGTATCTTTACATTTGCTGTCTTTTCTGTTTGCTGTTGTTTGGATGGATTTTGTTTTTACTGTCACTAAATCTTACTTTTGGTTCTGGTCTCAGTTTCATAAGTATAGCCACGCAGATCTGGCCATCCCTGCTGCTGATCCCTGACACAGGGGTTCCTGGGTCACTAGAGTGGCTGCACAGTAGAGATGAGCACAATGGAAAAATTGTGTTTCATTTCAGATTCATTTGTTAAGTCAATAATCTTGTTTAGTTATATTTGTTATGTTAGAATGATTTGTTTTTGGAATTAGTTTCATATATTCATTATTTTCAAATCGAATTTGAAAATGAGTTGAAATTCAAAATGGAAACATATTGCAATAAACACAGCAATGTATAAAAGTGAAATAAGATGATGATTCCTGCTTTATAGAATAAAAAGGAACAGAATATAAAATAAAAGGAATAGAAAAAGAAAGTGAAAATAGAATAGAATATTTTCTATTCTGTTTTTTTTTTCTATTCTATTTTAGTCTTTTATTTTCTATTCTATTATTATTCTTTTATTTTCTATTCTGTTCTATTCTATTCTATGATAATCTGTTTTATTCTGTTTTCTATTCTATTCCTTTTATTCTCAGTTCAATTCCATTCTGTTTTATTCTTTTCTATTTCATGTTCTATTCCATTTTGTTCCTTTTTATTCTTTTGTATTCTATTTTGTTCTATAAAGCAAGCTAAGTAGGAATCATTATCTTATTTCACTTGTATACCTTGCTGTATTCATTGCAATTTTTTTCCATTTCAAATTCATTTTGAATTCGGATAATTTGTTTTGTTAGAATTTATTTCAGATTCATTGAAATGTGTTACGACTTATGATTCAGAAATTTGGGTACATCTGAATCTCTGAATAATGAAAATGTCATCTGAATTTCAATTCAATGAAATGAATTGCACATGTCTACTGCACAGAATTTTGACCCTTTGGAAGAAAAAACAACATAACAAACGGGAAGTACAGTGGATTAGTGGTTAGCTTCTCTGCATGGCAGCACTAGGGTTGTTGCATCGAATCCCAACCAAGACCGTATCTGCATGGAGTTTGCACTTTTTCCCTGTGCCTATGTGGGTTTTCTCCATTGTTTCCTGACTAAACTGGCCCTAGTATGGCTGAGAATTAGGGACCTTACATTGTAAGTTCCTCGAGGGCAGGGATAGAAGGTGATTGGATGGGATGCACAACTCCTCCAGCTTTAGTAAATTCCCATCATTATGTGCATTAGCATATGCCGTAGGCAATAAGGCAATACAACGCTGGTGCGCATGTATTGCAGTAGTAATGGAAAACCCTGCATTTTGTAATGCACTGCATCTGAAAACAAAAGCTTCATGTCTGTGATTTTTTTTTTTTTGTCCACTGGCAGCCCATTCAAAATAAATGGCCTGCTGTAATGCAACATATGTGACCCAACATGCATTAATGCAACACACAGAACAGAGAAGTATAAAACCAGCCTGCTGTTTGCCTGGAGTTTAGCTTGAATTGGCAAACTCTAAGCCTATAAGACTGATACTGTATGTATTTATTTCTTATTTTTCATCTAGTTTTTTTGCATATCTACACAACGATCAGTGACATTTAGGTAAACTACTTTTTAATATCCTATTTTCATATCTAGGGAGAATCTGTAAAATTCTAAATATGAATAGGCAATTGCAAATTGGATCATGAAGCCTAGTACATACTTTTATATAATGATACCCCAACAACAGATTTTTGTTTGTATAGTAGGAATAAAGGCAAAGAAGGCAAAATATTCATGTTACATGTACCACCTGACATTGCTCTCGTCTTGTTTGTTAAAATATTTAAAATGTTGATGCATTTTTAAACATATCAGTTGCTGATGGCTTGCTGTTCTAATTTTCTGTGTCCTTAGGGTACAAATCAACTGGTAATTTACCTGTGACAGTTGGAAAGATACTCTATGGAAACAACCACGTTGCTGGCAGCTACTGCTCCTCCATACAAAAGGAAAGATGGCATTCTTGTCTGTCAGAGATCCACTTCATAATTTAGCAAGTGAGAAGTTAATTAGTAGAGGAAAGTGTGTTACATTCTGTTACTCATTCATTGCCAAGTGCACTAGCTAGGCATTGTTAGGCACCTAGCCTCCCTCATGACCTGCCAAAGCTATGATATTACTGTGGGGGTAATATGGTGGTGTCATCAATGTCCGCCTTATGGTGCCATATTATAAGTATTATGGGTCTTTGTGCCAGTTTTCTATCCTCTTCTTCTTTTTGTACAAAATCATCCCATCTAAAGCAAAGCAACAGGCTCACTTTAACCTCCCTAGCGGTCTGATTTATGTCAGTAGTTCTGTGCTCAAAGCGGTACATTGTTTTCAATGGAAATATGTTGTTTTTTTATTGTAGGCCTGTAATTCTTAGGAATAATTCACTGGAATCTGTCCGAACAAGAGTCTAGTAAACACCCCGGGTGTGATAAAATTTGAAACACAAAATAATAAATTATAATATAATAAATAATCATAAAAAATATCATAATAAATTTTATTCAATAATGTAATCAAACCAAAAACACTGAAATTTTTAATAGAGCGCCACGTTCGCACATCACTGAGCTCAGTCGCAGAATCGTTTTCAGTGTCTGATGTTTAATTTCCCCACGAATCATTACTCAATTCTGCAAGTGGTTCTGATTTACTATCGCTGTTCTCTAGCTGGTCTAAAACCACTTTTGACCTAAAGGGACACTTTTTGGACGCCATGAACGTTTTTCAGTTTCCAGGTAGAAAGAACGGTAAGAATGCAGGCAGGGCACAGGACAAAGCACTAGGGACAAAATGTATGTGAAATGGTTTGATACAGAAATGTCAGATTTTAGTGTATTATGTGTATGTAAAATTTTGATATTTTTTAATCTCCCGCCGGTACCGCCCCCCATACATCCCAATGCTTGCAGGGAACGGAACCTGGAAGACGGATGCCTGCATTGGCCAGAGGACATGGCCGGGGATGCAACGGGAGGACAGCATGGGACCGCGGGACAAGGTAAGTGATCCAGGGATCCCAGAGCAATGCTGCAGTGTAATCCCGAGTGTAGTTCGGGGTTACCGCTTCTGGTACTGAAACTTAACCCCGAGATACACTCGGGAATACCACCAGGGGTGTTAATGGTGAATCCACTAATAGCATTCACTCCCCTGCTACTTCGTTCAGCTACTGGAGAAGAGTAAAATACACAGTAATTCCAAGTATAGGAGAGCACGTGACACCCTCCTCTTCCTCCCATGTGAGTGTACTAGAGGTCATTGATTGGCCAGCATTAAACTGAACCTGTTGTTTTATCTTGCCTGTTGCTTTGTGAACACCGGTTCACTTTGTGAACACCGGTTCACTTTAAGGGTAGTTATAAAACAGTTGGATAAGACCACCCTGATTTTTTACTTAAAGGAGAAGTACAGCCACAGCTCTTTTGGCTGTACTTCTTCTGTGGATCACAGGAGTGCAGTTCATTCTCCACTCCTGTAACCCGTTTTCAACTGACAGCAGGCTGAAGCCACTGTCAGCTGATGTCACTCAGCTAGACCAGGCTGGGAAATATCCTGACTTCAAAATCGGGATCCATCCCAAAGTCTGGAGTGGCACCTGGCTCAGACTTTCAGTGAGCCGCTGAGAGCCTGAGCCAACCGCTCCCTCCACAGCTCAGCGCTCCACTGAGCACTGGGGTGGGGGTGGGCATCAGCAATCATGTGATTTCTGAGTTCTCACCCTTAGAGTCAGGGACAGATACAACTGCATCCTCCTAGGTATAAACAGGGGAAAAAAACCTACTCCACTTTTAAATGGAGCTCATGAGAGCTGTCATTCATTTGCAAATTAAGATGATGTGAAAATGTATGCAAATACACTTTCATTTTATAATATCAGCATTGTGATAACAATACACACATAAGTTATTAGCAATCCAATATAAGCTTGCTTAAAAAATTTCTTTCTATGTTGTAAGTTGTCTGCCTGTCTGCTGGGCATTGCTTTCCACAACTTCCTGGATTCCCTGCATGCTTTGCAGCTTCTCCTCTGCTGTTTTTTTTTCAGTGTCTAAGGACTACATGTCCCATGGTATTTTGCTGCCTACAATCGGTGATTCCTGTACTGACTCCGCCTCCTGAAACTCCTCCTCTCAACACCTCTGTAGTTCAGAAGGCAGGCTCTGTGAAATGTGTGACAAAGCACTGCCGACACACAAGGCATAGTGAATATGTGTCACAGAATGCAAGGAAGTAAAAGTGTGGGAATCTTCAGTATGTTACAAACTTCAATTTGTTTGATTAAGCCCTGGGGGTGGGGCTAAATGTGTGTACATACTTGAGGTTTCCCCACTGTTAGAATACAAGAATCGTTGCTGTCGGCTATAGCGAGCAGAAGTGATTGTATGAAGAACCCAACAGGCTGGTTGTACTGAAGGTAGAAGATCTGAAGTAGAAGATGGATCTACTTCAGTACAATCAGCCTGCTCGTGGATGAGTTGAAATTCATACAATTCTTGCTGAACCGGCCAAACATCTTTCTGTCTATGGCTGGCTCAACAATTCTGGGAATGTTGATCTCCTGGATCCCACACAGCCCTCACTGATCCCTCTTGGTGACTTCCATATTATTACTTTATCTTACTTTATCCTGTAAGAGTTTCAGCAGACCATAGACATGGACACTTCAGGAAATTTTGGGAGACCATTTCTCAGGATTGGAGTGGCATTCAGCAGGACCAGCTGAAAAGTATGTACACTCATATTTTACAGGTATGCCTTTTTGTAGGGTGCTGTAAACGGGTAAGGGCCTACCCCCCTTTCCAGCCCTCATCAATAAGTGTGTGTGTGTGTGTGTGTGTGTGTGTGTGTGTATTCACAGTATATAACCTAATTACACACCTTAATTACCTACTCTGGCCTACGCTAGCTGTGATGCCGGTACCGTATACAGTGAAGGAAATCCGTATTTGATCCCCTGCTGATTTTGAATGTTTGCCCACTCACAAAGAAATGATCAGTCTAAAAATCGAATGGTAGGTGTATTGTAACACTGAGAGACAGAATAGCAACAAAAAAATGCAAAAGAAATGCACGTCTAACAAATGATGCACTGATTTGCATGTTCATGAGTGTTTCCTTCACTACATCCACGAGTCGGTGGTCTTTGGCTGACTGCACACACTTGTAAGCTGCACCACATATTAAATCTTACTTTGTAAAGTGCTGCACAGACTGTTGGCGCTATATAAATCCTGTATAATAATAATATCAATAGTAAAACAAATCTCGAATGGAAAACATACATTTAAGAACTCAAAGGATATTACACCCAAACCAGAAACTTATATATTGTAGCTTACCAATCCTTAAAGTGATATTAAGGTAACGGAATACAGAGTCCCCCACCCATCTATGACAAGACTTTTTAGCGTGTAAATTTAGTTTCCTTAACTTTTCTATATCTGTGAGTGTTGCAATATTACAGGTTGTCTTGTTGTAGCAAATCAACCTGCAAACTTTTTGTCCTTCATGAACATCATGGGCAAGTAAACCTAGTCACAAACTGTATTGCTTTGGTGGTTGAGGTGTCTATTATCTTTTACCTTGTAATCTGTGACACATTCCTTTATGTTACTTCGATTTTTTTTCCTTTTTCTGTATGTTTTAACAAAAATATAGAATAAAAAAAAAAAAGAAGTGATAATAAACCCTCATCTTAAATTTTAAATGTATGTTCCTTATTAACAGCTTTAATCAAGAAGCCTAACCTACTGTTTCACAGATGCTCTTTTGTATTAGTTTTCTGTCTTTATCTGAGACACTTCCACTGGTCAGCGGTCATCTCTCATCTCTGCCCCCTATCCAGTGCTGATCAGATGGGGCACCTGTGCTTTCTTGTTCCCAGGCTTAGGAATACATACTGGCATCCTAACACTGCCTGCTTCGGCACACACAGGCATCCCTGCATCAGAAGACATTGGAGCCCCGCCTTCTGTGCTTTGTGATCGACAGCGGCTCCAGATCTTCTTGTGGACAGCAGTCTTGTCAGTCTGGGGAGAGAGTAGTGTTAGATGCACTAGCAGATTTAGACAGATTTTTACATTTTTTGCAGTTACAGCAACAGTCTTTTCCTTTTTTGGATAAATGTTTTACATAAATGAATAAAAGTTGATCATTGTAAGCATCCCTGTCAGTGATAAATGGTTTGTCTCAACCCTCTAACTTTTGCAGGACAGCTTGTTCTGTTAAAGTAAGTTGAGAAGTAACAGACCTACTGGCTGGATCACAGGAGAAAAAAAAAGCCTTAAAAGAATACTAATGTTGCCACCACCAAGAACTGGTAAGCTGCAATATAATACATTTTTATTTTTAGGTGTAAGCTAGTTATATAAGTAAAGATTTCTCCATCCATGCTACTCAGTGTGGATGAAGGATTCTCCTCTGTTGACCCGCATCTGATTGGATGCAGTCACTGTTCAGCCAGCAATTTTCCAGCCAGCTACATTAGAAGTTGATTGAAAAATTGACTTCAATTGAGCTGGTGGTGCTGTCAAGTTTGAGCCATTTATGGACAAGAAAAAAAAGTTAAATATAGACCTCTAAGCCTGCTACAATCGCCAACATTTATCAGTTGTTTTGTGTTTCATACTAGTTGTGTAAGGGTCTATGTAGAAATAATAATTGGTTTTAAACAATGGAACATTATGTGCTTACTCTCTCTCTGATGTCCTGTTGTTTTCTTGTTAGCGCTCAGCCTGTTTATCGTTCATAGGATATTAAAGGATAGCTTTTGCAAAATCTGTTATGCATGGAGGGCACAGTAAATGCTAGCATGACAACTCTACACCAAATTGCAACACGGAGTCATCTCTCACCTCCTTCTCTCATAACAAGGCTTGGCTATAATCTCAGCCCGCCAGGCACCAGCTTGTCCTCTGATCACTTACTCTCCTAAAAATCCCTTTTCTAGGCAGGACTGGAACTGATACTTCATGACTCCAGTTGCAGTTCTCTTTCCAAATCCCAAATCTTCTATTATACATTTTTTCTGTCTCCCCAAGCTGCTATAGCATTTCTCATTTTTGGCAGGAACAAGGCCCCAGCTGCAGCCTACCAAAAGGACAGCCATGATGTTTCAAAATCTGAAAAAATTACATATTGATTTCTTTGACTTTTTTGTGTTCAGGTTTGCAAAACTACCAGCTGTCACACCAGTTATTAAAGCTGTCACTGCTTGATAGAGCAGGTGAATGAAACAGGAGAAAGACCAGAAGAATAGGATCCCTTTTAGATGTAGAAAATACCTTTCAGAGGATGTAAATCCCCATGGTTTGTTCATTCTAATATTACTGAAACTTGCCATACTTAGAAAGTATCATTGTATTACACAGCACTTTACAGAGTACAAACCTCATGCCCGTACCAGAGCCTTTTAGGAAAAAAACATCAAAAGCTTACAGCTCAGCTCCAAGAATTAGACAAAATGTATTCCTGCAGTGCCCCCCACCAGCAGTTAAATGTTTATTTAGGCTAGGGGAACAAGTAAGTCTGTTTTTCAAAAGAACAAGCTCTCTTGCAGATATAGCAGTTACAGGGACAAGTCAAACCATTTACCACTGACAGAGGTTGTTACCATGATCAGCATTTATTTATGTAAAACCTTTATCCCAAATGGAAAAAACTGCTGCTGTAACTACTAATAAAATGTTAGCTGGAGTTTGACTTTAACTTGTTAGTGTATCTAAATCTGCTAGTCCGTCTAACACTCCTCTCCCTCCAGACTTACAATGCTGATGTCCACAGGTGCTCCCTGTACTCATTCATTCAGCACAGGGGAACTCTAATACAGGAGGTGTGTTACTGATCACCAGTTGTCCCTCGGTGCAGGGTTCCTCTTTGGAAGATTTCCATTTAAGTTTTATTCTGGGAAAAACTCTAAAATTTTTAGTTGCCCTTTGTTTTCTCTCTCTCTGTGTTCCCCAATGGGAACAAGGACAATAAAAAAAAAAATTACAAAAAGGTTTAACCCTTCTACACTCTTCATGGGGGGAATTGATGCAAGCAAAACAAAAAGGGAGAATACCCTTTGTTTACATGTGCATTTATTCTTTAAGGCTAAAAATGACTTTGCCATAGATGACATGTGAATCTTGATTTTGCATTTAAAATAAAATATAATTACCCTGTGCTGAGAATTTGCAAGCAGTAATAGTTTGGATGATGCTGTCCTAGTGAAGGACAGTACATTTCAGCAAGAGGTCCATGGGCATATAAAAGCAAAGGTTTACAGGTCCATTAGCATTTTTATGGGATCTGGAACCAGATCCATTTACAGGGTTTATGCTGTTGTGGAGTCATATAGGAGAGGACACTTGTATTAAAAAAACATCCAGGCAAAACGAAAATTTGGTGCACAATGCTGTTATTTGTGACATACTGCAGTAGAGAAAAGGTTGGAAATGTCACCTAGGTCAAATTACCTGTTATTCCAGTTTATTAAGATCTTTTGAAACCAGGTTGCTCAGTACTTCTGGACAGGACTGCAGTCTGTGTTGGGCAGTCTCTGTGATTTATTATACAGGAGTAATTAGCGGAAACAGAAGTGGTGCTAGGCACAGGGAACAAGATGGACTAATTTTTTTTCTCACTTTAGTTTCAGAGCCAATCAATTGAAAAGGAAACAAACAACAATGGAGATATAGCTAGCGGGATTGTTATGCTAGGTGTGTACCATTATCAGTTTTGTCACTTTTATTCCCCTTTATATATCTATAGCTAAAACCAGAAGAAATGGTGACTGTGATTTTCTTATTCTCAGACAGACAAGACACTAATAATATGTTAGGGAGGAATTACCTAAGAATCCCTTATGCCAATGGTTTTCAGGTGGTAGTTTCAACTTGTTTCAAGAGAAAGTTAAGTGGGAATGAAGAGAATTCTGCATCTTGGTTGGCCTCTTTCAAATAGTGTTCAGTAGAACCACCTGAGGTTGCTAGGGTGATCAATGAGCAATGGTGAATTCACTTTCCACTTACAATGGTCACCTATCAAAAGGCGGCAGTTGTACACTGGCCACCAATGTAAGTGGTCTCTTCTACACTGACCACTCATGTGAGATGACATTATAATACTCATTGTCAGTTTTTTTTTCCTTTTATTCTTATTCACTGAAATTCAAATTTATCATTGAAAATAATTATATCGATAACAGCAAGTAGGTATTCGTAAAATTTCTGTTCTGCACGTCAAATATTGTAGGGTGCCATATACTAATTTTTTAATTATAAACTTTGTACAACCTTCTGATCATGCTATGTTATGTTAGCTTTGGGTATAACCATTTCTAGCAGGGTTACCTGAGATCTTAAAATTATTTCAAGGGTTCCTTGTTGGAAATTTTTTGAGAAAGGTTGATCTGGGGCAAGAAACTCATTTAGGTAGTGTCCAGCTAAAATTGAACTGTCGCTTCTGACTAATCAATGTAGTGATACCAATTCATCTTCCTTATCAAACAGAAGGAGGCCAAACACATTATCAGTGCTGCCACAGCACACAAAGAGGAAGAAGTGGCTAAATTTATTAAAAAGGAGACAAAACCATGTAGAGGTCAGTGATGAAAGAAAACAAAATACAATGGGATCACTAAAATGAAAATTGGACACTTACAGTTGTTGAGGGAGACCTGTTTAGCAAACCATTTACACAATTACTTCTGTTCAATCTCTCAGATTTAAATTGCACTAACATATTGGGGGACCATATTGGTTCTAGTAATGGCGGTTCATTTTCTGGATTCCTGGAGGAAGAGACAGCAGCTAATATTGTAGCTATCCATGGTAGCAAGTTAAAAGCTGACAATTAGATACCAGTGAGTTTTACATCTGTTGTAGTCAAGTTAAAGTGGTTCTAAAGGCAGAAGGTTTTTTTTTTACTTTAATGCATTCTCTGCAATTTAGGTAAAAAATATTCTGAAATATTCCGTTCCCTCTCTCTAAAGTGAATTTTTTTTAAACTAAATTTTTTTTACCATATCACTAATGTTTTGGACCATGGTGGTGCATATCATATCTTGATTTGAGCAAGACATTTGATACAGTTCCACATAATGATCTTATACAAAAGCTGTACAAGCCAGGACTTAACTCTTGGATATTTCAGTGGATATGCTGTTGGCTAAAGGATAGATACCAGAGTGTGGCTATAAATGTTGTAAACAGGGTTCATTCGGAACAGAGACCAGTCATTAGTTACTACAAGGCTCTGTATTAGGTCCTGTTCTATTTAATCTATATATAGGTGATCGAACTAGAAGTTTGTTGGGCAAGGTATGTCTTTTCACTGATTAACAAAGGTGTGTAATAGGGTTGATATCTTTGGAGGTGTCTGTAACATGGAGCATGATTTGGCATTGCTAGAAGAATGTTCAAAGCAGTGGAAACTGTAGATCAGTGTTTCTAAATGTAAAATATTGTACCTAGGGAACAAGAATCCCTTGGAAGAGTACAACATTGGGGGTACAGTTTTAGTCAGCACTACAGAGGAAAAAGATTTTGGGGTACTTATTCTGGATAATTGCAAAATGAGCAAATAGTGAGGCCAGGCAGTAGGAAAAGTGAATAGAATTCTAGGATGCATCACTAGAGGGATCACCAGCAGGAGGAAGGAGGTCCTGATTCCCCTATATAGATCTTTAGTGAGACCTCATTTAGAATACTACATCCAGTTATGGAGACCTCATTTACAAAAAGATGTTGATAGGATAGAACGAGTCCAGAAAAAGGCAACACAATTTGTGAAAGGTCTGAGGGAAACATATCAAGAGTGACTGCAGGAACCTATGGGAAATAAGAGAAAGAGAGACATGACTGAAACGTTTAAATATATCAAGGGGGTGAATAAAATTTAGGAGTTCAGTATTTTCAGTATGAAATCAAGATGAAGAACATGGTCTCAATCTAGCAGGAGGACAGTTCAAAATGAATTGTATAAAATATTATATTACCTAAAGGGTAGTTGATGCTTGAAATAGACTTACAGCAGAGATAGTCATTCAACAGTAAGTGGATTTGAACTTGCTTGGGATAAACACATAGATCTGTACTCAGAAAAAAATATTACCAAGACACACACAAAACATGTATACAGTAAGTATAAAAAAAATTATAAAATCAGGTAGACTCGATGGACCTTGTCAAAGTCTCTAATGTATAGGGTGAAATTTAGAACTTCTAAAAATATTCTAAACCAAATATCTTGATGGTGTCCCTGAATGAACTACAAGCAAGATATATGAGAAAAGGGGACTTTCAGTGTAACTTTCAGGAGATGTAATCTGCTTGTAGACTTGATGAGCCACTTGATCTTTTTTTCTGTTATCCCTCTTCTATGCTTCTGTGTAGAAGTGGAACATGGAAATTTAAGTGTAGATAGACAGTCATACAGTCTCTAAGGCAGGACATACTCTATATGCATCTTTATCTATTTATAAAGCGTATTGCATTAAGTATGCACCATACAGTCTTCATGTTTAAGATACATTCATTGAAAATTGTAATTTGCTGCATTTACATTATCTAAAAATTTAGACTAAATATTTCCTATTTTAACTCCTTTATGACAGCCTTAAACATATATATGTGGCAGCACAGTGGGTGGGCCTTAATGCCCAGCCACAACTACTTTATTCTGGGGCATGCTCCATCGCCACCCCCAGCACTGTGACTGAGCTGTCACTGACAGCTGCCAATGATTGTGCTGGTGAGGCAGGCTACTGATGATGTCATCACCGTGCAGCCAATGACAGTTGAGAATCCCTCCTCCTAGCTTCGGGTGTCATGGCCCACTTAAAAGGCCAAACCCAGTGATGACAAGGGTAACACAATTGCAAAGTTTCCGGGATAGCTTACTGATTGGTTCAGGGGTGGACTGACCATTTGGGAACTTGGGCACTGCCGAGGGCCAGGGGTCAGTAGGGGGCCCCATGAGATGCCCCTGGTACCTTTTCATAGGCTTTTTTGGGTGTGGTTTGAGTTTGGGCAAGGACACAGGGCCCCATGATCCCCTGTTGCCCGGGGGCCCCATGAGTTGTCAGTCCACCCCTGGATTGATTATACTTATTGCCTGTTTTTGTATAAATAAATAATACAGATCTATCATCTACCTTGCTCATACAGCCAGAGAAGGAGTGACCTGTGCAGCCAGCTGGGTATTTCAGGGGTCTGTCGTGGCCTGCAGAGAGACTGGCCTTTGAACAGAATTTACCCACAGTCTGTGTAGATACCACATAGGATGCAGGATAATGGTGAACTGATATAGGTGACCTGTCAATTTGAAGCTTTCTGTGTGAATCCTCTAGTGATCAGAGGCAATATTGTGTCAGTTTAAAGGATATGTTCACCTTTGGGAACATGTTACATGTTCCACCTATGTATAGAGTGGAACGTAACATGTTCCCAATGCTGCAGCCACTGCCTGATCCCCCCCATCCCTGTGACAGCAGCACAGGGATAAAGAAAGAAGAAAAAAAAAACAGGCTTCACCCGCATGACCGCGTCATTCGTTCACATAGTTCTGTGAATGAACTACAAATCCTGACAGCCTGCCTTAGCAACTGTCGTCTTGTAGTTCTCCATGAACTATCACGGCGTGGAGACCTGTGGTAGTTCTATGATTATTTCTGTCAGTATATCTGCTGACAGATCTGCAGGAGACCTCCATGGCACCAGTGGTCTGCTGATCGCTGGTGCAATGCTTTACAGGCTTCCAAAACAAAAAATAATAAATGCACATTTTTTGACCTGTAAAAAAATGTGCATTTATTTATTTTTTTTCAAATGATGAACTTTAAAATATACCTGTTGTCACGAACGTGGCGTCAGACCCCAGCTCTTCTCACCAAACTTGTGACCGAAGGACTAGCCAATCTAAAACCGCGCTGTCATGTGCGTAACAATGCCACACTCAGCTGCACCCTGCACAACGAT
This sequence comes from Staurois parvus, assembly GCF_062004578.1. Lineage (NCBI taxonomy): Eukaryota > Metazoa > Chordata > Amphibia > Anura > Ranidae > Staurois > Staurois parvus. Next base: position 9,985,278 of record NW_028318117.1, on the reverse strand, counting down.
TTTCCAGCTAAGTGGACCACAATTGATGCACCGGCAGCCTGAATGCGATTGTTACTGGGTCAGGTTAGTTACGCAATTAACCCTGAGGAAACTCAGTGATATCAGCTATAACACTATAATGGTTAAGATAATTGTCTGTATAAAACGGTCACCGCAGGCCGGTTATACAGAGGGTTAAATAAACACAGTAGTGTACGCTATAGAGGCAGGAATTTGTAAATTGCAATAAAGAGCTATAGAAACAGTTCAACACTTTCAGAAGGAAAGATTTATTACTAAAAGGTCAAACGGGCGCAAAAAAATATTTACAGAAAAAGATGTAACTAAGACATAAATATTTATAAATATACAGAGACCAACAGCACAGCAAAGAGATATCAGAGAGAGGTGAAAGGTTTGAGGTACTTGCCAAAGTCCTGGCTTAGCAGATCCAAGTTTCAGAGCAAAAGGGCACGGGTCTCCCCAGGTGGTACTGATGTTAAAATGAGAGACGTCTTCAACTTAGCTCTCTTAGGCCTGACAGCCCATTTTGTTGTTCCCCAGCAGGGGGTGTCTCTGAAGTCAAGGACCAATACCCCGTTTAGGACGCGTGGAGGTCTGGGCGGATACCTCAACTAGAGCCAAAATCTCTCCTAACTCATATTTTGGCCCATAACTTTCCATTTGCACAAGTGACATTCCACCCACGGGTAGATTATTATGCAGACATGTCTGAGGATTGATTAGATATGAATTATGAAATTATACACTGAACGGTTCACAAGATCTACTTTTTGGCTTTCTTATGTATTCGAGACAAGGCGAGTGACCTACCAAAATGTTTGTCTCCTCTTAGCCAATCTGACGATATGTCTGGTTTTTATGTAAGTCTCTCATATTCTAAGATATGAGACATGGGGGAAAATGGATTTTAACAAAGGTTATCTGGTCGTGTTTCCTTGGAATGTTCTTTGAACTCCTGGGAAAGCTTGCCTTATCTTATACGAGGTGTTACGTTTTACAGGTTCTTTGGACAGCGAGGCCCCGGCTCCCTTGGGAGTCCTATAGCTCATAGCCCCCCCTGCTGGCTCTGGCCTGTGACACCTTTAACACACACAGGCTGCCATATGTCACTGTGCCTCTCAAGAGGGAGGGGAGAAAATGGAGATTCTCAATAAATTGGAGGCCTGCGTCAGTCTCAGGGTATACGCTGTTACACCTGTGATCAAGTTTTAGATGCGCACCTCTTTGTACTAAAACAAAGTCACAGGTACAGTAACATAGCTTTGTGTCTTTTTTGACTGTTAAAGCAGTCCGCAGGCATGCCATGCTAAACTGGCCATACACAGAGCGGAGCCATGGGTGGCCTTGCTGACATTCTCCTGCCTGATCCTTCGATCTAAACCAGGCAGAAAATTGTAGACTAAACAGTGACTGTATCCGAATAAGATGCAGTCCTTGTTAGGGTATTCTGACAGCTCTGGTTGCTGGCTATCAGAATACAACAGCTAGCAGGAAAGGTTCCTCCATGCAACACTGTTTAGCATGGATAGAGGAATCAAGGGAAACAATAAGAAATCTTACAGTGTATGGCCAGCTTTAGAAAATAGTCTGACAACAAACATGTCTATGTGGATCGACAGATTCCATTTGCTGAAGGGAGCTGTGACAGAGGTGTAGGTGGGACAGAGCACTGGGACACACAAGGCTTTTATTGAGTGATTTTGAGGGCACATAAGTATAGCAAGGTTTTGGCAAAACAAAAGTTAAGTCCGTACCACAGGGTGGGACACACGACAAGGATCATCGAGTTCTAGTAGGCAACAAGGGGGTTAGTCCGTAGCACCATCTGGTCCAGCAACAGGGAGGCGGGCAAGTATAAGATCCAGGTTGGCACACACAGGGGCAGACTGACAATGCATGGGGCCCCTGGGCAATAGGGGATCATGGGGCCCCTGTGTCCTTGCCCAAACTCAAAAAAGCCTATGAAAAAGGTACCAGGGGCATCTCATGGGGCACCCTACTGACCCCGGGCCCTCGGGCAGTGCCTGACTTTCCAAATGCTCAGTCCACCCCTGGGCACACAGCAGGGAGGCAGAGCTCTGGTGGGTAATAGATTAAGTCTGGTTTAGCACACAGCAGGGAGGCGGACTCTGGCAGGCAATGGGTTACGTCCGGGTTGGCACACAGCAGGGAGGCAGATTCTGGCAGGCAATGGGTTAAGTCTGTGTTGGCACACAGCAGGGAGGCAGACTCTGGCAGGCAATGGGTTAAGTCCTGGTTGGCACACAGCAGGGAGGCAGACTCTGGCAGGCAATGGGTTACGTCCGGGTTGGCACACAGCAGGGAGGCAGATTCTGGCAGGCAATGGGTTACGTCCGGGTTGGCACACAGCAGGGAGGCAGACTCTGGCAGGCAATGGGTTATGTCTGGGTGGCACACAGCAGGGAGGCAGACTCTGGCAGGCAATGGGTTAAGTCCGGGTTGGCACACAGCAGGGAGGCAGATTCTGGCAGGCAATGGGTTAAGTCCTGGTTGGCACACAGCAGGGAGGCAGACTCTGGCAGGCAATGGGTTACGTCCGGGTTGGCACACAGCAGGGAGGCAGACTCTGGCAGGCAATGGGTTACGTCCGGGTTGGCACACAGCAGGGAGGCAGACTCTGGCAGGCAATGGGTTAAGTCCTGGTTGGCACACAGCAGGGAGGCAGACTCTGGCAGGCAATGGGTTAAGTCCGGGTTGGCACACAGCAGGGAGGCAGACTCTGGCAGGCAATGGGTTACGTCTGGGTGGCACACAGCAGGGAGGCAGACTCTGGCAGGCAATGGGTTACGTCTGGGTGGCACACAGCAGAAAGGCAGACTCTGGAAGAGCCTTATGTGGAAAGGCCACAAACTTTCTCTTGACCATACAGCACTGTGTAGCAAGCCACAGTGCATGGTAAAATGCAGTACTGGTCAATATAGATAAAAGGACATTGGTTCCAGAGCACATTGTATTTATATTCTAAAATACACCTGACTTCAATGGCAGAAATCTATTTTTGTAACACTATTCCTTATTTGTTACATTTAAACATACTGTAGACATTTTTAGATCCAGGGAAAATCCATTTTAAGACTTGCTTGACATTAACATGTTTTAATCTAAAAATAATGCTAGAAATGTTTATTTTTATGGACTTTGTTTAAAAAGAACACATCACTGGGAAATGTCAGAGAAAACTGTAACAGGAAGGACATATTTCCCTAACAAAATCCATGGTGTGAATGGGAGCAGTTTTACTGAAATAGGCATAAAAGGGTATAAAATCTGTAACTTGCTTTTAATGGTGTGTCAGTTCTGAGACCTGTGAATAATAGGGTGCTGTATTACACAACAAACATTATAGCTTTTCAAATGCCAAATCCAAATTTATATAGGAAAATCTATCGAACAAAACAATTTGTATGATTTAGTGGTGGATTTTAAAGGCACAGCATGAGATCAAACATCTTGTATAATAGGATTACACTTTATTTTACAAATGTCATAAAAACATAATTCATTACAGGAAATAAATAGACACAAACAGGGGTACATACTTCCGCTTTGAGAGTTGATCCCCACTGAGCAGACAGATGGCTGGTCTGTGTCTACTCTGCTTATGCAGAGCAGACACAGACACAGTCCCCTCTCCTCTATGGATGGTTAGATGTAAATGTACTTCCTATCTGTTTACACCCAACTGCCATCCGATCCACGATCATTGACAGCTCATTTAAAATGTGGTCCCTTAATGTGAATCTAAACTTAAAGTGGAGCCCCCCCCCCGAAAAAAAGAAAAGTCAGCAGCTCTAAGTACTGTAGCTGCTGACTTTTAATTTTAGGGCACCTATCTGTCTAAGGATCCAGCATGTCCTCTCCCCAAGCCGATTCTTCAATCAGCTGTTGGGTGCTGGCGCCGCCATCCTGACTAATGGAAACTGGCAGTGAAGCCTTGTGGTTTCACAGCCGCTTTTCTACTGCGCATACGTGAAGTTTGCTGCACTTTGTGGATGGTCCATAGTCCTCTGTGACCTGTGAAGTGTCCCAGTGGGCTGTGGGGAAGGGGGGGTTTGCGAACTTTTGGCTCAGTTTGCCATTGAGAACTGAGCCAGCAGCGGGGGCAGGTACCTGTCATAACCAGGTACCCGCTCCGTCCCTAAAAAAGGTGCCAAATGTGGCAGCAGAGGGGGGGGGGAGGAGGCAGATAAGTGGAGCTTCCACTTTTGGGTGGAAATCTGCTTTAAAAACAAAAATGTATATTATTGCAGCTTGCAGTCCTTAGACATATTGACTGCATTTATGTTTTTTTGTTAGGCTTTTTTCTTCTATTTTCACCTGGTGATCCTGCCAGTAGCACCATTCCTGTCCTGTTCTAATTACCATGACTGCAAGTGAATTATTACTGGCCAGGGGCGGACTGACAACTCATGGGGCCCCCGGGCAATAGGGGATCATGGGGCCCCTGTGTCCTTGCCCAAACTCAAAACAGGCTATGATAAAGGTACCAGGGGCATCTCATGGGGCCCCCTACTGGCCCCGGGCCCTCGGGCAGCGCCCGAGTTTCCAAATGGTCAGTCCTCCCCTGTTACTGGCATAATAAAATCATTGGCAAAGTACATTTTGAACTGCCATCTCTTGATCTACACAAAGCCATTAGATGCACTTTACTGAATAAGCGCTGTAATGGTAGTGTTTGGAAGTGACAAGCTTCCACAAAGTGAGCGCTTCCTTTTCTTTGCCAGGATTAGTTTCCCTGCTGAATACTATCTGGCACATCCCCATATCAAGCAAACAGAGAAATTAGATTTTAAATTTGTCTTTATTAGCTGCTTGGAACTAATGAGTGCTATTTGTTCATTTCAGAGTGAACAGACATTTTATTGGTATTTTTATATGCTGTAATTAAGATTTTAAGGGTGAATCTGAGCAATGCATTCATTGCTCACTGAAAATATTCAGCTAGTTCAGTGCATTAAATAGAGACTATAATGTGTTTTTAGCAACTGCAACATCTGAGTTATTATTGCAAGTTTTGGTGTGAAATAACGGTTTATGCAATGTTCAGAATTTTGTATACTTTCTGTACCATTCTTCCATTACTGTACTACACACATAGGTTTGTGGATTCTCCTTCTACTTTCTAGCTCATGGTATTCTATTCATTCTCTGCTCATGAAATTTTCAATAGCTTTGTTTGCGATCAGTCAGGTCACAGTCTGATTTGTAAGCATGTGCTTACAGGGGTTATGTGCAAAATAAAGTTCTTTTATTTCTTTGGGTTACCTGTAATAACTTGCTGTTAATATGTGTACTTCTCATGCAAAGTGTAGTGAGTTACATGCTGCCCAGGTGGGAAGGGATTAACATAGGCTTTTCTTTTTTCTCAGGCTTTCTGGGTTCTGCCCTCCTTATTGTATTGCTTATAGACTAGGGGAGGTCTCTGCTCTAGAGAGAGAGTCCTTGGAGAGATCAAGCAGGACTGTGGACTGATGTACCTACTACCTTTCAGGAGAGCAACTCCTATGTGTGTACCCAGTTGAAACTTTGTGGGCAAAAGACTTTATCACAGGTATGAGCTGGCAGCCCGGGGCAGGAAATGGAGCACTACCCCCTTTGGTTGAATTTGGGTCCCCCTATAGCCCTGCACCGCCAGTCAATAAGCGTTCTCCACACAGTGTTTAGCCACAGACAAGAAATTAAGCCTCGAGCGTTGGTTTTGTTTTTTTATTTAGGGTATTTGAACTTGGATAGGGAATATGGGTATATAGGATGCCCAATGGATTGAACTTTGAGGACAACTTACTGACTATTTATTTATTTATTACAGGTACTTGTTTAACGCCATCAATTTATGCAGCGCTTTACATATATATTGTACATTCACATCAGTCTATATACAGTTTCTCCTCTAAGACTTCAACAACATGGTATGGAGATGTGGCTATATTGCCATTGCTATGGGTAACCAATGAATTGGTGTAAAATGTGAGCTATCCTTGCTGCCTTCAATGTAGATATAACTCTAGATATAAAAAAGGGAAGATATCTCATTATACAACCCTGTATTTGCTGGTTAAAATGGTTTTATTCAATAATATACAATCACAGTGGATAAAACATATACAGCAGTATTCCCAACACAAATATGGAGACTCTCACCACACTTCCGGTTTTTGTGTCAACCGAAAGTGATGTCACTGGCTCCGCCTGATGCATTGAGAGAGCAGCCAACCAGAGGGAAGGTTGGCACCTGGCATGGAAGATGGTCAACCTAGTAGTGAGGGGGTTGGTGAGCCTCCCCAGTCCTGGTAGTGAGGGAGTTGGTGAGCCTCCCTAGTGATTGGTACCCCATATACGGGACTGATATCGCAGCAAAGGGGGACCTAGCCTGGAGGTACAGAAGCAGGGGGCAAGGAAGTGGATCCAAGTCAAATGTAAAGCTCATTAGCAACTGTCTGCACTGTGTGTGCGTGTATGGCGGGAGCTCACATTGTCACTGAGAGTGAGGAGACAATCATGGCTGCACAGGTTCTATGGTGTCCCCTTGGAATTGCTGCATTCGTGAGAAGGTATTCAGTGACATTGGAAAAGTGCTTAACTATGAAGTGTTTAAGTCTACCAAGTAACTGTGCAAGGCGATTGGCTTGCTTCTGATTTAGGATGCTGCCTTAATGCTGATTTATGCATGACTCGTGACCAAGTTCCCAGGGCATTTGCAAGCATCTCCGTATCTGCCGCTAAGCCCCACCCACATTTTGTTGGTGTAGTGATAATCTTGTGATGCTTGTTACTTGTGAATAAAAGACAAGATTATCACTATACCAAGGTGTGCCAGTGAAGATCCTTATTTTACATTCTATACATTCTGTAATTCCCTGTCCCCAGGGAGCTTACAGTCTAAGGCCCCTATCTCACATGCAAACATACTCATACTAGGGACAATTTGGACCAGAGCCAATTAACCCACTAGCATGTCTTTTGGAGTGTGGGGGGAAACTGGAGTACACCCATGCAAGCACAGGGAGAACATGCAGACTCCATGCAGATAGTGTTTTGGTTGGGATTCAAATTGAAGACCCCAGTGCTGCAAGCCAGAACTGCTAACCAGTAAGCCACCATGCAAGGATGTGAATATTTGTAATCGTTTTAAAAAATTATAACTGGTTGCAGGTATATTCCACATTAATTATGATGCCAAAATTAGTGTGTGCTGTAAATCGCCTCCAGCATTGCTCCTGTTTCTGCTTGCCAGAGGCTGCCATTTTGCTCAAACCCTGAGCCCCTGAGTAGCAGTAAATCTTTAGGCTGACAGCAAATCTGTCTCTAAAAATTTGGCACAGTGCCTAAAAATAGAGAACAACTGAGCATGTGCAGTGCAGGGTAATACAGTGTATTACTGGATTGTAAACCATATAGGCACTTATTTTTACTGTTTTACATAGCTATACCTGCAAAAGGGGCCAGCCTTTTTTTTTTCTTTTTTTTCCCAAGAGTTTATTGACAGAAAATTCAGTACAGTCATAAGAGAACACATTCAAACAGCATTTGTATACAGATCACTTGACAGAGGGATATTTGGATCAATATGCCATGAACAAAAGAGTATACAAAAACCTACAACCTGTTGATAGGAAAATGGTAATAACTGGACATGAGACTTCAGTACTGGTTAACTGTCTGATGTCCCAACAGAGCCCCGCTTAAACCATTACTGGGATGTATCTCTGGGCCACTGGTAAGACTAAGGCCTGGCAACAGAACACTTGTGGAGTAAAGAGAGAAAACAGAAAAAGAGAAGGAAAGTGGGGTTAGAAAGGAAAGTTAAGAGTGGGGAATAGAGGCCGTAGAAACAAGGATTCTCCAATCCTCTGCGGGTATAGGCAAAAAATAACTGGGGAGAAAACTCTGAAGCAGTACAAAATGCGTCTGGAGGCAGAAGGCCTGATTGCGATGGGAGCTGTATTTTATGTGAGAGAAGGTCTAGGTATCCCAAGGTCATCTTGAATTGGCCCCAGCCATACCAGGTGGTGGAGAATTTAGAAAGCAGTCACCAAAGATCCATTATCTCCTGCGCTCAAAGACTCAGATCAAACGGGCGTTAGTAACAAGCAGCGTGTTGTGTGTTCATCCGCTGGTGATCAGAGGTTGTGCAGCTCTATCATGAAGCTGGGGAAGCTTGATAAAACTGTAGAAGAAGATGAAAGAGAGCGCACAAACCTTGCGCATTACCTCAATAAATAGGGACTAATTTTATTATTACGGAAATATACTCACAAAGTGATGGTATAACAGGCAGAAGCAAAGTCATGTGCACCAAGGTCAAATCTTTCCTAATTTCCTCTTTTGGACCCCTTCATGAAAAAAAGCATTGCATAAATAGTTTATCTGATTAGATTAGATAATTGTAAAATGCCATAGAATTATTTACTTCTCTGCTTTTTTAATAAACGTTTATTTTAGAATTTAAAGCTGAACTTTAGGCATACTGCTGAGTACTTATAGGAAATGCACATATGAGAGTATGATGAAGTACGTGTGTTACCTGCCGAAGGATTTTGTTTCTGTCCATTCAGTTCTGAGATTTAAACTTACACTTTTATTGTATAACATCAGCATAGTTATACCTAAATGAGATGTCTGGGGGGGGGGGGTTCCCCCCAAATTTTTTCCACCCAAATTATATTCTCTCACTGCCTGTTTTGTCTATGGGACAGGAAGTGAAGTTAAATCTCCCCAATGGAAAACAGATGTCAAATAATAAACGGACAGTGGTTATAACCCTCCCTTACTCTATCCAAAATGAAAAAAAGTTTTTAACTATAGTTCAACAAATGAAAAAAAATCTTCTTTCATGTTAAGAGTTTCTGCCTGTGTCCTGACCATTTTTTTTCTACAGCTTCTTGGATTCCCTGCATACTTTGCAGCTTATTCTCTGCTGTTAACTTTTCATTTCTAATGACTACATATCCCATGGTACCTTGTTGCCTACAAAGAGAGATGATGTCCTATGTTTCCTGTATTTCAGTCAGAAGGCAGGATCTATGAAATGTGTGAGACAGCAGGGCCTACTCACAGAACATAGTGAATATGTGTCACAGAATTCAAATAATTAAATGTGTCAGAATCTTCACAGAGTAAGTTTTCAAACATCAAGAACATTCAGATAAGGAGCAGGCTAGAGATAATCGAAACTCAGCCTGAAAATGAATATACTATACAATGAGCTGCATGAACTGCATATATCTGCCTGCAGTTCTTCTTTATAATCACTTCTATTTCTATAACAAAAATTATTTTATCTGAAGATACACTCTTGGCTAACTAAAAAAAATGGCAAGAAATCAAGTCTAAAGAAACCGCTTGTCTGCCCAAAGACGTTTGCTTTTATCCAGGCATTGCTTACACATACCAATCCTCCCCATGCTGTTCCAACCTCTGATCGCTGCTGATCGGTGTTCTGGGAACTCCTAATTCTGAGTCAGTGATTTTGCAGCCCAAGGATTCTCAGCTCCAGAGAGTTTCTATGCAGTCTAGTTTTGCACACTCCTGAGGTGGTGTGATTACGAAGCACCCAATGCTTCTGCAATAAAAAAATGTTGTGTTGTAAAGAAACTGAACTGCTAGAAATAATTAATTTATATAAGAATACAAACCCCAAAACAACTGCTCAAACTTACCCCACTAAAGGTTATTATATACATTAAAACCACAACGAACAGCGCCTGTACCATAAAACAGTTAAATAATTGTCTGAAATTTATATATGCATTGTATATATGTAAGTGTGTGATATAGATAGAGATATATATATATATATATATATATATATATATATATATATATATATATATATATATATATATATATATATATATATATATATATATAATTTTTTTTTTTGCTCAAAAAAAAATGAAAGGAACACTTGTTAGTCAGAGTAAAGCATCAAGTCTATTAAACTCCTGGGATATTGATCTGGTCAGTTAAGTAGCAGAGGGGGTTGTTAATCAGTTTCAGCTGCTTTGGTGTTAATGAAATTAAGAACAGGTGCACTAGATGGGCAACAATGAGACAAAACAGGAATGGTTTTACAGGTGGAGGCCACTGACATTTTTTTCCTACTCATCTTTTCTGTTTTCGACTAGTTTTGCATTTGGCTAGGGTCAGTGTCACTACTGGTAGCATGAGGCAATACCTGGATACTACAGAGGTTGTACAGGCAGTCCAACTCCTCCAGGATGGCACATCAATATATGCCATTGCCAGAAGGTTTGCAGTGTCTCCCAGCACAGTCTCAAGAGCATGGAGGAGATTCCAGAAGACAGGCAGTTACTCTAGGAGAGCTAGACAGGGCCTTATAAGGTCCTTAACCCATCAGCAGGACCGGTATCTGCTCCTTTGTGCAAGGAGGAACAGGATGAGCACTGCCAGAGCCCTACATAATGACCTCCAGCAAGCCACTGGTGTGAATGTCTCTGACCAAACAATCAGAAACAGACTTCATGAAGGTGGCCTGAGGGCCCAACATCCTCTAGTGGGCCCTGTGCTCACTGCCCGGCACCATAGAGCTCATTTGGCATTTGCCACTGAACATCAGAATTAGAAGGTCTGCTACTGGCGCTCTGTGCTTTTCACAGATGAGAGCAGGTTCACCCTGAGCACGTGACAGACGTCAAAGGGTCTGGAGAAGGCGTGGAGAATGTTATGCTGCCTGTAATATTGTTCAGCATGGCCGTTTTGGTGGTGGGTCAGTGGTGGTCTGGGGAGGCATATTCATGGAGGGATGCACAGACCTCTACAGGCTAGACAATGGTACCCTGACTGCCATTAGGTATCGGTATGATATCCTTGGATCCATTGTCAGACCCTACGCTGGTGCAGTGGGTCCTGGGTTCCTCCTGGTGCAAGACAATTCCCAGCCTCATGTGGTGAGAGTATGCACGCAGTTCCTAGAGGAGGAAGGAATTGATACCATTGAATGGCCCCCACGTTCGCATGACCTAAATGCAATAGAACACCTCTGGGATATCATGTTTTGAATTATCCTCTGACTGTCCAGGAGCACAGTGACGCCCTGGTCCAGATCTGGGAGGAAATAGCCCAGGACACCATCCTTTGTCTCATTAGGAGCATGCCCTGATGTTGTCATACAAACTACTGAGTACCAATATGAGTTGTTGCAATGAAATTTCAGCAAAATGGACTAGCCTGCTGCATTTTCAGGGTGTCTTTGAATTCAGTTCTCTGTAGGTTGATCATTTTAATTTCCATCAAACAACGGGGCATCCTTATGCTCCTAACTCATTACCCAGTCCATATCAGTATAGATATCCAGCAGGAGATTTTTCCCATTGAGATCTGATGTGTTTTAAAAGTGTTCATTAAATTGTTTTTTGAGCAGTGTATATCTCACACAAAATGAATTAAAGCCTAAATCCAGTGTTGTGTTCTGGCAGTGATACAGGAATTTCCTGTCCCATTCTTGGGCTGAGTACTGCCCAGATTATTCTACAGTTAAGACGGGCAAACAGGAGGCTATCCAGTTGATCCATGAAAATCTTACATAATTGCAGTTACAATAGTTCACAATCTCCCAGCAGGCTGCTAATTCTACTTGTTTTTTTCAATATAAACCAGCGCAAAACACAAACTTCCTCACAACAATAAGTGAGCAATAATGAATAATAACCATTACATTTTGGTATAAGTGTCACACAAAAAATTAATTATTAAAATAAATTTAAAGTTCAGTGATACATAAAATATTGAAAAAAATCAAGTGACCCATACAAAAAGAAAAAAATCAGTGACACATAAAAAAGAAAAGTCCAGTGCCCCAAAGAAACTTTTGATTGGGAATCTTCAATATTTATAGTGATCCTTTGCACCATCCACCAGTGCAAAAACCAACATGATAACCGCCTTTCAGGATTATTTAGGGGTCCTGGACCCCCTTTAAGACCTCCAATATTTTCCACCTCAGAGATATGGATATTCCTCCAATTGTTCCCCTCGCCAACTCCACCAAGTTCCAGGAAGGAAAAAAGACTAATAGTGTGATACTGTTATACCTCTTACTTAAAATGTACTTTAATCCAGACCACTCACATTTTAAAAGATAATAACCAGCATTTATTGTAGATAAAAAACAAAATTCCACAGATCTTATAGCAGGACCTCACAGCCTTGTTCACAACAGGATGACAGACTCCAAGGAAAAAACTTCCTCCACTAAGCAAAATGGCCTCTTGGAACGCACTGCTCAGCGTGCATTCCACTCACCGGAAATGACGTAGGACGTTGGGACGACCAGCCGGAAGTACATCAACGCGTTTCGCCCCACCCACAGGGTGTTCTCAATTTTCAAGTTTCTATTTGCATTTAATTATACTTGTTGTCTGGAGTTGCAATTTAAACTATTTCTTTGCCTAGGTATGGAACCTTAAACTAAACCTGTGTTTGCCTTATACTTTCTAATTTGTCACTGAACGTGTAGAGCAAGCACACAGAAGTGGATATACAAATGATCACATACAATACAGCATCCCCCTGGAGCCCAAACCCCAGGAAACATAAAGCACAACTAAATTACCAGCTATAAGGGGTACTCTTGTCATTAGGTGTAGGTACATATAGCATACTTGCATATTATGCTAGACTTAAAGTATATGTGAACCTTCACCTTTGTAAAACCAACCACCCCATTTAAAATAGAAATTAAAGGTAAAATGTTTGTGTATATACGTTGCGTTTAAAATTACATTATCAATCCCTTTTTTCTTGCTTTTTTTTTTTTCTTTTTAATAAGAGATCACATAATCTCTGTTCTCAGATGCATAGGGTGCTTGAAGTGGGGGTGGAGACTGCAGAAAGGGCATGTCGGCAAGAGGCAGAGAACAGCAGCACACTGATCTTTCCAGTGAATGGCTGTGCAGAGGGCCATGCCAGCACAAGTCTACTCACTAGAGAACAGGTTGGGATGGATGAGCTTCCATGCCTAGTAAATAGAAAAGCAGGGAGACTGGCAGGAACACCACAGATTTCACACAAAGAAATACAAATAACAGGATTCTTTTTAACATATGTATGTGGTACAACATACACATATCAGGAATATGAAATGCTGAGGTAAGAAACACTTTTTAACTAAACTCCTAGCCTACTTTTCTCTAACGAGGACATGTGAATGTTCATCATTGCTCTGCCTGCTGCAGTCATTTTCTCCGACTTTTCTTCCATATCATCCCTCTGTGACTAATGAGCTTCCACTAATGATGAAACTCCAGTACATACATGATTACAGTGGTTCTAAAGCATAAAGATATTTATGCTTTTATGCATTTGTTTCTGTAAAAAATGAAAAAAAAAAAACTAATGATGGACTATTATGTGGGATAAAAACAGGTCCAGGATATTTGAAAAGAACCTTCCATAACCCTCAGGAGCTGTTAAAAGCCCATTACACCCTTAAAGTATATATAAACCCTTGTCTTGTAAAACAACCCATTCAGTTTAAAATAGAAATTAAAAGCAACGCATTTGTGTATAGATATAAAAACATAAATACCCTTTTTCCCCTTTTCATAAGTGATCACATACCCTCTGTTCTCAGCTGCAGAAGGATCTTATGTAGCTGAGGTGTGGGAGAAGAAGCAGCACTACACTGAACTTTCCAGTGAAAAGCTGTGCAAGGGGGTACATGTCAGCAAAAGTCTGATCATTGGAGAAGTGCACACAAAGTTCTCAGCTCAGCTAGAAAATTGACCACGTTGTCCTCTCATGCCTAGCGTGGTCAGTATTTAATAGGAAAGCATAGGGACTGGCAGAAACACAAGGGATTTCAAACAAAAGAATCAATACAAAGAGAACAGCATACTTTTCCATACAAGTACATGGTACAGCAGGCACATATCAGGAGTATGAAATTTTAGGTTGAAATATTCTTTATAAACTACCTTCAGCTCACCTTCTCTTTCAATTACAATGCATTTCATCAAATTAGTGAAAAATTCCTGAAATATCAAAATTTTCAAAGATTTTTCTTGTGAAAAGAAAACCGTCCATTGGACTCATTTGTATTCATGAGAATGAGTATTATCTTTACATACGCATTGCTCTCCAAACAAACTTAAAGTATCATACATAACCTATTAATATCTCTAAGTTTCTTTTTCAGTTTCCTGCATTTTAGTTAGACCAGAGACAGAGATCTCTGTTTTCGACTGCAGTCTGTGATTGAGCTATAAGTTGGATGCATTGTTCATGTATTATTTTTAAAATATGAAGAGTAATATTACGTATCAGTAAAACTATTAGATTGATATGTAATTGTTTTCACTAAAGCATTCTGGGAAGACTATGCCAACTGAACCATGGTGTCCATTGGCTCTAGAGCATGGACTGTTATGTTGGCATCACTCATATTTTCCTTCCTGCAGAAATTGTTTCTATGTGGCTCTCATCCCTGCCATATGTCCAACAAATAAGTCCAACATTAAATAATGAAATCATAGCAATTCTGTGGGCAGAATAAAATTCCCTAATTAATTGTGTAAATGAAAAAATGCCAAGGCTATTAACTGCTAATTGCCTAGTGATTGAAACAATTAATTTTCATTTGTTTATGTGTCCAAATTTCATAAAAGTAGTTATTCATCATGACATAGCAACAGTAAAATCCTCTCATATACTTAGCTATCCTCTCATATAATTTAGCTTTGTTTTTTGAGATCATGTTCCCAAGGCAAATGTTAAAGCTCCTCTCTGGATAAAAATAGTTTTCAACTTTTATATACAGTAGGTCATTTTTTTAAAGCTTTTCATCCTATGTTCTGGGATAAAAGAATTTATTTTGTATTGCTGGATTATTTTCTCCTGAGCTAACCCTTTACAGGTTTTCTCCCCAGCATTTCCTGTCAGAGAAACCAGACACAATTGCCTGCTGTATGTACAGCAGGGTGACTGGTCCACCTAATGCCCCCAAGTAGTTTTTTGCTGTACTTTGGGTGAGTTTAATGAAATTAGAAGGTTCTGCCTGCTTTTCTCTGTCCACCACCAACCTCATGTCCTGTTTTCATTAGCTCTTCTTCACATTGATGAGCTACACTATACAATTCAGCAATGTAGAGGCTACATAGAAACCAGAAATAGCTGCCTAAACTACAGAGACACTTCAAGTGGTTCCTGCATCCCCATTCAAAATGTCACTGCTGGACTTATCAGCAAAGTTCAACATGTCCAAATGTGTGTGGGATGCAGTCATTAGGCAGTGACTAGAACTTTCATAACCATAACAATATTACATTTCAACTCAGAAGACCGTCAGTCTTTAAAGGGTTAATTCACCTCTACCACAAATTGCTTATACAGGTACGGGGCACCTGTAGATAATAACAAACTATGCGGCTTTGACCAAAGTTAAATATTGCCCTTGATATGGGTGTTAACCATTTATATACCTGACTGTATAACTCCCAGAGATGGCATAATTCCCTTCTGCCTTGTTGGTGTATGACTCTGCAGAGACACTACCAGCTGTTACTGTTGACTCACCCCCACCATCATAGGAGCGAGCTTTCAAACTCCTGACCATGTGTGGTCCACTATCTCCTCTGTCACAGCATCCGTTAGCTCTGTGCTACTGCAGCAGGGGAAAGCAAAAGCACATGCAAGGGGGTTTGAATCAGCTGGGAGTGTCTAAGCAACAAGGCAGGACCTTATGGTGCCATTCCTGGGAAGTTAACGATGAGGCTTCAGAAGGTACTTAAATAGACTACATCCATGGCAAGGGCATTACTTAACTATGGTTGAAGCTGCACAGTTTGTTTTTATCTACATGTGCCCCTTAACTGAAGCACTAACTAAACAGCTTCCAAAGCACATTACTTTGGAAAATACTAGATAGATCTCATAAAAATAAGACTCAGAAAGGATTGCAGATAAAATGGAAAGCTCAGAGACATGCCTAGTCTTTGTTTTTGAGCAAAGTTTTTGTTTACTACTGCATATTAGAACTTTGTTTTAGAGTATAACTCGACAGAGATAAGGTGACCATGCATGATTAGTGATGCAAGTTGTCCCTCTGCCAGTCACATGACAAATCACTATCCATCTTTTACAGCCCCAACCATTTTGACTAGCTAGTAAGCATTACATTTTTCACATTGCACTTTTCACTACTATGTTGTATAAAATAGGTTGATATTGTTTTATCGGATTAGTGAATGCAATGAAAACTAGTATTGATAGTCTGATACATGAGACTTAAGAGTGCAAACCTATACCATGATCTGAACATAGATTACAAGTATGGCATTAGGCATGTACATGAACAAGTAGTCTAGAAAAATGTGGCAGGTTAAAGTGAATATCGCATTGCTACCTGTCGCAAAACTGTAAAACACATTTCAAGCAAATTCAATTTTCAGTTTAATTCGTATTAATGGTCTGGGTCCTGCTTTGTATGCCCTCATTATCTAACTAGTCAGATCCACAGAACCTAAGATCTTGTCTTCTTGGGAAGGAAGCCAACTGTTCCAGATATTTCCTTCGTAAATTGTTTTATATTGCCATTATTCTCCTCTGTTTACAACGGTGCAATTGTTACAGCTATTGTAAATATTCTAGAGTGGACTAGCCATAAAATTGTTCTTGAACTTTGAAAACCTGTTGTTCAGTCAAATTCTTTCTACATATTATTTTATGATGGTTAATTTAATATCAAACCTGGTATATGTATCTAGGCTTCAATCTGAAAATGCAAAAATCTTGTAATCTATTCCAACTTTATATGATTTAAGATTGTATTTAATGCAGAGCACATTTAATGTAGTAGACATTAAGACATTATACAGGTGCAAAGTATATACAGTGGTAACTTTTTACAGTTTCATGGAAGATGATGGCATAATACGAATTATTATTATTATAATCGTATAGATTCTGTTGGAAGTAAAAATGTTTGTGGTAAAATTAGCATTGCACTATGGAATTTTTTTTACTCCTTGCATACACAAAAGAAGAATTTTTTTTATTTCACCTTGTTGCCGATATTTCGTTTTCTTTTGGATGTCCATACATGAGCAGATGGAGACTTCTAGTCAGTGATTTTGAACTTTAGCTGGATAAATTCTAACCAGCTAGCAGCACCTTACTTTATCTTGTCTAATATGACATTGCAGGAAGGCTTGGATAGTAGTGGGGGAGGGGGCTGGCTGACATTGCAGGAAGGGTTGTGTGTGTGTGTGTGTGTGTGTGTGTGTGTGTGTGTGTGTGTGTGTGTGTGTGTGTGTGTGTGCGGAATGGGGGCTGGCTGACATTGCTGGAGGGGAAGTTGGATGAGGGTGGGACCGGATCTAGCTAACATTGTAGGGGGAGAGGGCAGAGGAAAGGTTGCACTTAGCCACAGCTACAAAAAGCTGCCAGCCAACCTAAATGCTAATAGGAGGTCCTCTCCTCCCACTGAACAGCATGCCAGCAAGAGACTCAGCATGCCAGCATGCTGAGTCTCTTGCTGGCATGCTGTTCAGTGGGAGGAGATGACTCAACATGCCTGCTCAGCATGCCAGCAAGAAAGACAAAGAAATGGCAGACTATGGTGTTTCTCTGCTGCTATAGCCATTGTCACCTTCGCTTTCCTTTTCTCTAAGCCCTCATTATATTCTAACTCTATCATTGACTATACTGTGTAATCTGTTAGGGCTCAGAAAGCAAGCTGAGGAGGAGACCATTGCAGAAATGGGGACGGGGTCTGTATGGGGAGGGAGCACTTCTGTGGCTCATCAAATTGGACTGGCATTAATATCAGTAGGGGAAGGGAGAGTTATGTGCGGGGAAGGATGTCCCTACCTATTAACGCTTCTAAGCTGAGTAAAATGAGCTCATGAAGTTGCCAGACTACCCTGCGCAGGTTTTAATGAGGATCAGGATTCTGGTGTGTTCCTCTCAGCCTCCCATAGCCTCTCCTCCTCCTCGCAGGTGACCATAGAAAATATGGGATGTCTGGGATCTGGTACGGGCAGAGCTAGGATCCCTGGAGGAGGGTTGCAGTTGGCTGGTGGAAACCGAGTCAGGCACAGTGGAATGGAGGGTGTAACTAATCAACGGGTAAGACAGGAATATTGTTGCAATCTAATCGGCCAATAAGTGGAGGAGGAGAACTTGGCACTAAAGGCAGTATCTGTTGCAAAATAAAATTTGTTTCAGGCATTATCCTCACTGGAATATTACACTGTGCTGAGAAAACTCTACTGTAGCCATTACATTAATTAAGGTTACAACATACAGTGACTTTCAGAATCTCCTTTATGCCAAAAAAGACTCTTGGCTGGTCTCAGAACATTTAAAGCAACAATATAAAAAAGGGTTTAGGCTTTCTATGAAGCTGTGATAGTTATAGGAATTCCATGGTCACCGGCAGCATAAACGTTCATTTTATAACACCAGCATAGTTCTATTTTACAATCCAGTATTTTGGTAGCTTACTTGAAAATTGGCCTTTCATGCTCTGTGCATTCACTGTCCGCTGGCTATCTCTTTTCACAACTTCCTGGATTCCAGGCATGCCTTGCAGCTTCTACCTTGCTGCCTGCTTTCAATTTCTAAGGACTGCATATACTGTACGTGTCAGAGAATTCAATAAAGTAAATATATGGGGATCTTCACAAACTTTACAAAATGCAAGATCATTCTTATTAATAGGAGTAGGCTAGAAATAACTGAACTACAATGTAAAAATTAATTTATGATTTTACATTTTGACCATAGATATGCTTTAAACGTATTCAGCACTAGGGTTCTAAAGTTTAATCTTATAGTATCACAGCCTTGAAATTAAGTTTTATTTAAAACCTGCTTTAAATAAATATTACAATTGAAAATAACCAGACAAACGTTTCCTTGATCTGCTTGAGAACCTCATATAACTGTATATGCTATATTTAGCAGCAAATACGCAAAAAGTAAATGTGTATTTACTCACTGAGACACAGAACAGACCTGCAACACTTAAAATATATGTATTTTGGGAAAATTCCATATTGCAGAAATAAAGTAAACATACCATATATGTACAGTATACACATGATGCAGCCATACAGTTTGGACTAGTATCAGTTTTAATTAAAGTGTAGTCTTCGTATACTGTGGGATGTATGAGATTTGCTTCACAAAGGCAAACCAGAGTTGGCCTTGACCAAGTCTAATAAATATGGTTTATCATTGTAAAATGGCCACATGTATAAAGACAAGGGCACTTTAAACAACCAAAAGTAAACAAAAAAAGCTCTCTGTGTTAGACAGGGTGATCAAGCTTGTTTATTTGTAAATCTCATAGTGCGTAAGCGCATATTCATCTGTGAGTTTGTTATCCCAAACTGCTTCTGCTAGACAGATGCAATTTTTCCTCTGGGCTTTTCTAGGCTTTAAAATATTACATCTGCTCAGATTTAGCTTAACGTATTGCAAGCTCAGTGACTTACCTTCTATTCTGCGGATCTGAGTCTCATTCTGACAGCAAGATGGACTATAGGTAAAAGTATAAAATGGAAACCAACCACAATTTTGCCTGTTTTTTTTTTACTTAGCATGATAAGCTGAAATAATAGGGCATGCAATACTATGTGAAAAAGAATAAACTTTTTTTGTTATATTTATAACTTTTTTAAAAGTTTTTTTAGATTAGAGTTAGTAAGATTTAAAGCCACCATTCCATTGGGGATATTTCTCTTGACTTCTTTTGTCAAAAATGCTGGAGTGAGAGGAACTCCCCCTCTTAGGCCATTCTCACTGGAAAAGATCTCTACTTGAAGATTTACCTTCACATTTTATTATGGAGAAAATGCAAAAATGTGGGATTTCCCATCACATTTGTTGCAGTTATAATGGTCACCACAACAATTCGAGAAGATTAATCACAGTACATAGAAATAGAAGCCTTCTAACTCCTCCACCACTTCTTACACAATAAAAGAACAGTAAAACAACTTTATTAGGTCTTATAAAAAAAGTAAAGTAATGCACTTGGGAGTTAAAAATATGCAATATTTGCTAGCGGGAGAACCTCTGGGGAGGAAAAGGATTTAGGGGTCCTAGTAGGTGACAGACTCAACAATAGCATGCAATTTCAAGCTACAGCAATCTAGGCTAGCATACTATTGGCAGGCTTTAAAAAGGGTATTTACTCAAGAAACAAAACTACAATTTCATTTCACAACGCTCTGGTTTGGAAGCATCTTGAGTATGTAGTCCAGTTTAGGTCACCAATACTCAGGAAGGATGTCCTTGAACTGGAGAGAGTCCAGATAATGGCAACAAAGCTAATAAGGGGGCTGGAGTACCTCAGTTATTTTATTCTCCCTAGAGAAGAGATGCTTAAGAGGGATTATGATTGCAATATACAAATCTTTAAATGGTGACCAAATTATTGGAAGGAAACCATTTAAACTTAGGGTTCTAAAGAAGACACACAACCACATAATATAGTTAGACAATAAGTGGTTCAATCCAGAACTGCATAAGGGGTTCTCTACTGTTAAAGTGGTAAGGATGTGGATCTCTCTTCCACAGTTGGTGGTGACAGCAGGGAGTGTAGATAAATTAAAAAAAACTTTAATATGTGTTTCTTTGTGAACACAATGTACAGGGATATTGAAAATGGTAGGGATAATGCACACACTCAGGTTGAACTTGGTGGACCAGTGTCTTTATTCAACCTTACCAACTGTGTAGCTATGTAACAGTACCTTATTGTGGGTAGATTGATCATCCAGCAGCACAAACCTTTAGAATCTGTGATATCCACAGCTGTACAATTATCAATCATCACACAACCTTGAAGCAGGTGCAACTTCAGGCCCTCCTACACATCTCAGATAACTTCAATAATCCAAGTTATCATTACCAGCAATGTATCTCATGCCACTTAGTACGCGGTGATAAGCTCTGGCAGACACATGGAAAGAACGACTGCCTCTCATAGTACAATAAGAAAAGACAACTTTAGTGTTTAAAATACACATTACACTCCCAAGGGTCACTATAATATGATTGATGAATGGGTTTACAGTCCATTCTGCCTGGTGTCACAGCTGTCAAACTCTGCCAATTTCCAATGTGTTTCATAGGTGGTCCTCCTTTATATAAAGGGGGGGGGGGGCTGAAAGAGTGAACCTACCTATCAGGGAGACAGATACTGTAAAACAACTTGACAGTCCTTTTAATCCTTCCCTATGCTATCCAAAGCGAAAACAAATTTTTTTGGCTACACACTTCAATTTAATTTTATAGATAACTAGAAAAATGGTCAGGTCTTGTTTAGATAGCAGAGCTGTGTTTTAAGAATGTCCAATAATCGAGTGATGTAAGGTTAAATAGAGTATATTAGAACAGTGTTATGCTCATGCCTGATTACTGGTAAATCTAGGAGTTTTGTATTGCTTTTTATTTGTAAGTGTTGTATTGGTTTGCATTTGTAAGTGTTATGAGCATGTCAACTGTTGGGATCATGTTGGAAGTTTAGCATTGCATATTGTATTTTAGCCATGCCCAGCAATGAGGTCATATTGGGTGAGCTAAAATCCCATAAAGATTTAGCAAGTTTGTAATAAGCTGTAAGTGCCCTTGGAAATGCCTTTTGTAATTTTGTTGAGTTTGTGTCTCCTACAACCAAGAATTGCAATCTACATGTGAGCTTTGACTAATGACACTTTACAAACTGTTTGCACCATCAAATAAGTCTCATTATGCTAAAGTGATAAACAGCGGCATAAATCATCTTGCATGATTACAAGTCAGAGAAGAATGTGCAGTTGCTGGATATAATCAAGCAGTTGTTTTATTCCACATCATATTTTTCAAGAATACTACAGTTGTATGCCAGATGACAATGAAATAAAGGCAGAGAGCAATAAATACAAACTATATTTCAGTCTATGGAAAAACAGCCAAAAAGTCATGTTTTGGCACAGCGACCAAACATTTTGTGGATTTCAGCTCTTTTCGGTTCATTACCAATCATTGTTTTATGCCTCCTGACTCCACTATGCCTTCTTCAGAAAACAATTTGTGAATGTTAATGAACCAGATCTTTGAACTATAAATGCATATTCTGATTTAAATTTTTTTTATCTCAGCATGCATAAATACACAAATATCTACAGTATCAGGAATGGGTAGTGATAAGAACAAATGATGCACAGCAACACTCATCATGTTTTATTTTAAATAATTTTTACATAACATTTACAAAGTGATGACAGTACTTCATATCAGAGTTGGTGAAATTATTATTTTTTTTATACTTTTCCATTATTTCAGATTATGAAAAAGGAACCCTTGAATTCATATGCAGACACATAGGAATAGGTTTAGTAATAACTTCAAATCTGTAGACAAAAGGCATATTTTTCCATATGCTGTTTCATTATTGCAGTTCTTCCCAAGCATAAAATAAACCTATCTTGGTTACTGTCTGGTCTCCAAAATCCTGGACAGGCTAAAAGGAGCTGTGTGTTCAAAGTAATAACCAGTTTATCTTTAGGAACATTGATAAACTGATAATATTTTGTTGGTTTAATACAAAATGCCTTTAACTCTATGAGCAGTAAATAGAAAGAGTAAATGATTTCATCTTAGCTTGATGATCTCTGACACCTTACAGTCTGCTATTCTTAGAGAGTGAAGAAGCTGGTATTTAGTAGACTGATAACGACAGTATAGTACATAATAGATAAAACTAGCTGTGCAAATACATTATAGAAATAATGGCACAAGGACACTTGATGGTGTCAAAGATCCTCAAGCTATGATGGAAAGATTCAGTCTTTCTATTTACAAGCCATTCAGTTAAAAGGCATTATGTATTAAAACAACAAAGTGCCCATATATCATAAAAAATCCTGATGATGGTCATGTTGTCATTTACTGGCTATAACTGTGAACACTTAGCTCTTCCTAGTCCAGTCCAGGATTTTGGAGACCAGATAGTGACCAAAGTGGGAAAATGGATTTTTTTTTTCATGCTTGGGCAGAAAACTAATAGAAATGGTTTATAAAAATGCTGCCTGTGTATATAGATTCAAAAATGTCAAAGTTGACTCTAACATCTTGCCCTTTGTGTCTGCCTGTGAGTTTAAGTGTTCCTTGTTAGTCATCCAGAAAATGGAAAGTATAACAAAACCTGTAATTGTACCGACTTTAATATTAGGAGCTAATGTCCTCACTTTCTGAAAATTTGATGTAAAATATTATTCCAAACAGAACAATGATGAATATTGCTCTGTACTATTTCTATTTATCACTTCTTGTTTCTTGTATGGATTTGAATGTGTATTTATCCATGCTGTGATAAATGCATTTAAATCAGAATATGCATTTATATTTTAAAGTAAGTCGACATGCTGGAAAATCGCATGTGGCGTGTGCCATGAATGGAAACATTAAAAATGATAGGTTATTGTGCTTGGAAATCTCCGTAGAAGGCTGTTGGGTACTGCCCCCATTTGGGGCCTCACCTCACTGTTGAAAAGGTAAGTATACAGCTCATGGGTGTCAGTTCTTGTTAGGCAGATGGTCGAGGGTGACAACTGTAAATTTTGGATTGCCCATCATCTTACATCCATCCTGTTAACAATGGGCACCAACACAAACAGTGACCATGAATCTCTCAAAAAGGGACACGGAAAATAGTGAAACTTGATGGATGATCTAACCCTTCACCCTGCTCATAGATAAGGAATTGCACTTTATGGTCACAATATATCAGTTTGGTCTTTTAAAAACAATATACACTGGTTTTACACCCTCTTACAATTTTATTATGAAATATACATTTTAACCACTTGTCTACTGGGCCCTTCCACCCACTTCCTGCCCAGGACAATTTTCAGCTTTCAGCGCTGCCTCACTTTGAATGACAATTGCGCGGTCATGCAACATTGTATCCATATTAAATTTTTATAATTTTTTTCCACACAAATAGAGATTTCTTTTGGTGGTATTGAAGCACCACTGGGTGTTTTTATATTTTGTGCTTTAAAAAAAGAAACAAAAGAAAAACGTTTTTCATTGTTTCTATTATAAAATTTTGCAAACAGGCAGCACTGATGGGCGACACTGCAGGGCATAGGTGGGTGTCACTGCAGGGCATAGATGGGTGTCACTGCTAGGCACAGGTGGCTGTCACTGCAGGACACAGGTGGGTGGCACTGATGGGTACATGTGGGCAGCACTGATGGGCACAGGTGGGCGGCACTGCTGGGCACTGATCATCAAGGCACTGATGATCAGCGCCGATCCCTTCGCTGACAATTGCCAGTTCTCGGCAGTACTTTCCTCACGTTATGATAGCATGAGGAAAGTGCAGCCGATAACTGGCACCTGTATTTACCCGGTGATCTGCTGTGTCATTGGACACAGCTGATCACGTGGTAAAAGATTGCCGTGATTGGACGTTTACCGTATGACGTGATCAGCTGTGTCCGTAGGACACAGTGATCACCGGCGGCGCCGTGTGCGCACCGCTGGGGGTGTGTTCTGAAATGACAGCCATGGATGTCATCCCAGAACCATACAACTGCGCTGTAGCCATCCTTCAGCTATAGCACGGTTGGGAACTGGTTAGGATACCGTAGACTGTGAGTGAGAACAAAATGGATGCTGCTGTAATAATCTGTCAATCCGGGTTGTGGATCATTCCAGGCCAATAAACAAGTTAAATACGTTGTTGGCTGTTTAAGGTGAAAAATGTAAATATAATTATCCAAGGACACTGCCGACATTTACACATATAAATCCTCAATAAGTATTACCATGAAAAAGTATCAGAATAATTAAGGATATTGTCAACTACAGTCACAATAAAATTGATATTGTACTGAAAGCAGTTTTAGTGACTCATCTTAAAAGTCATTTACTTTGCCACCAGTTTAGGTAGTGCCATATATTTCATCAGCTATAAAAATAAATCTTTGCACCAATACGTTTTCATTTTGTATGGAGAGTGATAGGGATGTTGTACCTTTTGAGTGTGGATTCACACATGTGTGGTGTGGATTGAAGCTCAGGTTATTTGACACAATAGTTGTTCAACGGTTCAGGTCAGGTTTAGATCAGGTTCAGGACCGGTTTAGATCAGGTTCAGGACACAATTTTATCCCATTCACACATGTGCGGTTTAGAAATGGTTTCCATAGAAGTAAATAGCCTGTAATCTGCACCTGAACCTGACTGCACTGCTCGGAAATATCTTTTTCAATCCATATTGAATCCACACTGCCAGTGCACTGGACATACTGTATGTGAACAGGCACCATACGAAGCAATGTTATTTCACATGTCATGAGGATTGGATGTGGTTCAGACCGCATCCAATCCACTAAAGCAGATGTAGACTTCCCTTTACAAAATTAACAACTGTGACATTTGCTAACACACAAATGTTCCTCTGTAGATAATTTAATAAGTAGCTGCAAAGAGGGGCCAGCTACATATGAAGGCCCATGGTTTTGGAAAAGGATGTCCAACAAGCTCATGGTGTGATAGTTAGGTGTACACCTTTGGTTACTTATTATGCAGGCCTGCTCTAATTTTGCCTGTCCTAGGACTGTTTTTCTTTGGAAAAAAATTATTACACCCAGATCATACCCTACAGCAGTCTCCTGCAAGGTTGTTTCTGAAATAGGTTTGTTGAACAGCATGAAAATAAAAATGAAAGAAGAAATCCAGACAAGAGGATCATTGAAAGCCCTGCTCAATTGAACTGTAATTGATCATGGAAAAATTATACAAAATTTAAAATTAAGGAAATTTAAGGGGACTTTCAGAATTTTTTGTTATGTACATCACTTGTAGCCTATAAATGCTCTGTAGCTAGTTTTACAACTAGATCTTGCCAGTGGATGTGCGTGATCAAACATTCGACAAAACCCCCAGACATCACCTATTGCTTGACTGCCTTTATGTGAGGTGCCAATTTAGATATCTCTTTTCAGGAATATATTATAAGCAGTACTATATATTTTGCTATGAAGCCTCATTAGAGTGACAAGCTCCTGGCAGGGATTCTGGCTCCTGTCGGATCTACAACAGAGATGCAGAACAGATTGGATCAAAGAAAGAAATAGAAGTTTATTAAGGGGAACAATATGTTACACTGTTGCCTTGTTCCAAGGTAATAGGCAGTCTGTTACTCTCCAGGCAGTCCAGCCCAGCTTTAAATTTCACCAAGAGCAGCAACCATGATTTGCACAATGATGACTTAATATTTCTGGACCTTTTGAGGAGACATGAAAACTTGGTCACTGTCATTGAGACCACCAGATGACCAGTACTAAAAACACATTGGGGGGGGAGGGGGATTCAATAAAGCTGCTAAGCCACTTTTCTGGCGTTAATCCCTTTCATTACTGTATTGACCAAATTCATAAAGCATTGGCAACACTCTGTTTTGACAGCAACTTGTGCACCAAATTCAGGTAGTTCTTAAGTGGCCTAATTTTACATTGTGTCCTATGGAATGTGCCACTTTTACTTTGTGTCAAACTGAATGCACCAAATGTAAAGGTGGAGCTAATTAAAGTGTTGCTTAACCCACAACAGTAAAATCAGTCTGTATGTGCAGTAAAGTATGCTTGTTATACTCACTGTGGAGACTAAGGGGTTAGTGCTCCGCATTGTGTAAAACGTTTGTTTGATCCTGTCTTCTCTGATCCTACCCTTCTTTTACTGCCCATAATCCATCTGACAAGTGTGCACATGCTCTGTTTGGTGTGTATGACTAAAGTTTTTTTGTCCGTGGGAGGGTTCATGTGATCAGCACAGGATCAATCAGCGCTGTCCAGATAGAGGGTAAGGGGTCATGAAGCCTCATAGGACAGTCAGAGGACAAAGAAAACTCCTCTTACAAGATTAACCAGTACTTGGCCAGACACTGATAGAAGTCACAAGACTGCTATATACTGCTGATGAGCAAATGTATTTAGCAGTTTATTTACTGTACTAAAATAATTTAATTTCCATGTTCTGTTGAAGATTGGATATAATAAATGCAGGGTCATGGGTTTAGTAACACTTTAAGACCAACTCTCTTTGGGTTTCCCAAAAATCAGAGATAACTTTGCTAAACTTACTCTATATGTCACCCCCTTCTATGTGTCATGCAATATACTTAGTGCTGTATACTACTCTTTCCAGGCCTTCCTTGACTACCATACCTAGACTATCGCCTACTCTGCTCACTTTTAGGCGATCTCTGAATACCTATCTCTTCAGGGAAGCCTATCCTGCCCTCAGCTAATAATGGAAACTTCTACTCCTCCTACCAGTTCATCCCCCACAGTTACTACCTTTTGTACCACTAGCCCCTCCCTCCTAGATTGTAAGCTCTGAGGAGCAGGGCACTCCTATCCCTCTTGTATTGAACTGTATTGTTGCTGTATTGTCTCCCGTTATATTGTAAAGCGCTGTGCAAACTTTTGGCGCTATATAAATCATGTATAATAATAATACTCAGGCACTAAATTATGAAAAACTGCTAGGATTGCATTATTACATAGTAACACTGAATCCCTCACCAAGCTACAACAGAAACTAACCCATCACTTGTTAGTCGTGGCTAAACTGATAACTGAAAATGGCTGAAAAAAAAACTACTAATAACCCTTCCAAAAGTACAATAGAACGTCAACAATATTATGCCCAATGAAAAACTTAACTAAGAATCCAATGTTTTCATTCCTCCTTGGATAGTAAAGTTTAAGATACTTTCGATCTTGGACAGTTGGGATGGCTGGATCAAATACCAGTATCAGTTAACATTCATAGATCATTATTAAGAATTTCACAAGTTAGACTTTTTTTTCTTTCCTTTCACTAGCTACCCCATCTCCCTGTGCTTCTGGTCTTTCCTACTCCCCGTCTTTTCAAAAGTACAGTCAAACTGCTCGTACTCCTTTGATTCCCATAATAAATACTGACTAGTGTACATGATAATCCACACAGTACTAAGTGTTATTGTATATTAGGTTTATTGGCATAGTTTTACTGTCTTTTTTTTATGTGCAGACACATGCAGTTTTGAGTCAGTGTTATTAAATCACAGATATGTAATCTGCTACCAATGGAAAACTTACAATACGATGTATAACATATGATTGTACTGTACTGTCACTTCATAAATATATATATATATTGTATGTACCGCATTTAGGTTTTTAAATTACCACTAGGGTTGATTTACTAAACGCAAATCGGATGTTCAATTTGCAAGGAAATTTTTCACTTTACAATGGAATTTTCTGTTGGCTTCGTGAATGAGTTAGCTCTGCTAACTTCCGTGATCCTTCATGTGAAAGCAAAGATACTGTTTTTTTTTTTTTGTTCCTTCTTGTACATATGTATATATTCTTTGCAAAATAAATTTTCACCACAATTACTAAGCGAAGGAAAAATTCCCAAAACGAAGAGCCTACTTGCCTAGTAAATCATCCATGGCTTAACTCTCCCCTAAAAATGTTCAGAATATCAGATCCAAATAACTTTTATATATGTAATGTACAAAGGTCGTTCAAGTGAAAACAGGACTTTTGAGTTTATATAATAAAAGAACAAATTTCAAGGAGCGGAAACTGCATTTATTTTTCGATATACTCTACTGCTACATTTATACATTTTATCCCAGAGTTTATAATGCTTGGAAAGCTTCGGCATAGAAAAATATTTGTCAGTACACCTGTGCAGGGGTGGACTGACAACTCATGGGGCCCCCGGGCAATAGGGGATCATGGGGCCCCATGTCTTCGCCCACACTCAAAAAAAAGCCTATAAAAGGTACCAGGGGCATTTCACTGGGCCACTTACTGACCCCGGGCCCTCGGGCAGTGCTCGAGTGCTCAAATGGTCAGTCTGCCCCTGCACCTGAGCCATCCTAGGATAGCCTGCTTCACTTTGTCCTCAGTGCTGAAAAACTGACCTCAGAGGAACACTATTAGGGGTCCAAACAGATAGAAATCACTCAGAGCGAGGTCTGGGTTTTAAGGGGGATTTGGCAATACCACCCAACAGAGTTTAATGTGCACGTAGTGCAGTGCGCAGTTTGAGCTCGTACGTTGTCCTGGAGAAACAGGACAGCCTTAGTGAGCAACCAGGCCATTTTTTCTGCAGATGCTTGTGCGCAAGTGGACAGCTGTCTTGGTACCCAGCGTGCACTAACGTTTTGAAAATGCAAGTGATTGTATGTATGAATGGTTGTGTTCACCATTCCCACAAAAAGATTTGTCTCTTGTGCAATTTCACGACAGGTTCTGCGTTGATTATTAAGGATCAGGCATTACATGCGCTGAATGTTCCAAGAATGACTGCTGTGTGCTGGGAACTACCACAGCCGGGATCATCACTTAGTAACGTATGGCCATCTTTGAATTGTTTACACCATTCATATGTCTTACTGTGGCTGAGTGTCTCATCACTGTACCATGCTTGAAGTCTTCTGTAGATATCCGGGGGTTTTACGCCTTTGTTCACAAGAAACATGCACACACGAACACTGTTGTCTGCTGTCTTGATTACTGGTCTCTGGAGTGGCCTGTGACATGTGCGCCGCCTAACAGTAATAGGATACACATGCTACTTACTACTGAGTGTAGTACCACCACGCTAGCATCATTTTTTTTACCTGTAAAAATAAAAGTCCCGGTTTGACTTGAACGCCCCTTGTAATACTAGTTTCTCATTAAAGCAGAGTTCCAAAAAAGAGGGGAAGTTCTATTTTAAGGACTTGTCCCCCACTCCCCATTAAGTATTGGCACCTTTGGGGAGCAGGGGGTACCTGAAATTGACAGGTACCAGCTCCTACTTCAGCTGCAATCTTCAAGGCGATAGGAAACAGAAGTTGTCCTTCCCCTCCCTCCCCGTAGTCTTCTGTGACATGTGACAAGTCCCAGCAAACTATGGGACCATTCAGAAAGCACAGTGGGCACCCAGCTGTGAGGCCACAAGGTGTCACAACCAGGTTCCCACACTGGAGATGCCGGCGCCGGAGTCACGTTTTGACTGGAACTCCTCTTTAAAGTGATTCTAAAGGAAATATATTATTTTTCTTAAATAATAAACATGTTCTACTTACCGGCTTTGTGTAATGGTTTTGCACAGAGCAGCTCTGATCCTCTTCTTTTTGGGTCCTCCACTGGTAGTCCTGGCTCCTCCCCCTTCCCTAGTGCCCACAATAGCAAGCCTCTTGCTATAAGGGCACTTGAGCAGGGTTGCTCCACAGCCATGCTCTTGTGTGTCCATTCATACATGGAGAGCGGCTTGGTGCTGTCCCGTCTCCTGCGATTGACAGCAGCTGAAGCCAATGGCTGCCACTGCTGTGTGAACCAATGAGGAAAGAGTCCCTGGAAAGCTGCTGATGTCATGTACATCGCTGGATCAAGATTTGACTCGGGTAAGGGGCGGATGGGGAGGGGGAGCTGCACTCAGATGTTTTTTTAACTTAACGTATAGAATGCATTGGGGCCTTTAGAACCATTTTAAATCACTGGCTGAGTGAGACCTCAACCAGGCTTTATTGATAAAATCCAGTGAATTCTATAGGGAGGTCCAGGATCTTGCTGTGTTGTCTGTCAAAGGTGTTTAGCTCACAAGATTGGCTGATCAGAATTACAAATCCATACTTTTTTCAAGGATTTCTTTTCCTGTTATTTTTGCAGGTGGTATTATTTACTGTGGCAATATGTTTAAACCTTGAAAACGTGATTTGTGACTAAATGTAGTTTTGTACATTTGCATACTGCTCTCTAAATTTGGTGCTTATGAATACATTCAGCAGCTCAGATTTCTCTGGACCATTAGTGAAGAGAACATTTAGAATTTTTCGAATTGTGATTTTTTTTTGTTAATGTTTGCTTTAGCAGTTCTGCGGTGTGTAAAGAAAGACAAACTTTAA
This sequence comes from Staurois parvus, assembly GCF_062004578.1. NCBI lineage: Eukaryota > Metazoa > Chordata > Amphibia > Anura > Ranidae > Staurois > Staurois parvus. The sequence goes on along the minus strand of NW_028318117.1, from coordinate 9,954,335 downwards.
TGAATAATTTCACTCTGTAGTTACATTAGAAAACAAAATGTACCAAGCTTTTGTGGTAACAATAAGTAAACCATAATCTTAATAGAAATCTGGTGAGGATGTATAGTTTTGTGTGTGTATATGTGTGTGTGTGTGTGTGTGTGTGTGTGTGTGTGTGTGTATATATGTGTGTGTGTAGAATGAAATGATAGTTTTTGGTATTTTGCCTCACAGATTACATTTTAAGTTGTGTAATAACGAAGTTCAAAAAGGCAGTAACCTTTAACAACCAGTCAAACCTTCTCTTAGTTTGGAGTACATGTAGAAATAAAAGTATATCCAAAGCCAAACCTTTGTTTTAGTTATTTTGGATAGTGTAAAGTAGGGTTAAATCTAAAGTTGGTATTATTTGCCATCTGTGTCTCATTTGGAAGATTTCCCTTCATTTTATATCCTGTAGGCTCAACAGGACTTGAGAAGATATCTTTTCTTTTCCAAACGTTTTTATTAAAGTTTAGACAAGACAATAAAGTACAAATGTATTCAGTTAAATGTCAAGCAACGGTGGCACATCGGGAGATAACAAAACCACCTCATCCTAATCATACAACAGCTAAACGATAAATAAAGTGGTAGTCCGCAACCAACTGTGCCCTGAGGAGTAGGATGATAATGTGTAGAAAGCACAGGAAGCTGTAGTTGGGGTCATCCATGTGTTGTGGATAGTTTGAGGGATATAATCTCTCAAAGTATATTGAAAATCTACAATGCGTATGCAGTTCTTAAAAGGCTTAAAGTTCTATTAAACCGAAAACAATTCCCAGTGCCTAACAAAAGAACACCATGCTTCCATACTTAGGTTGGACTAGAAAGAACTCCAAAGCCTGCACCAATGCATTCATGGGGAATTAGTATGAAAACTGAAGAGGAGAAAAGAAAGAACAGAATAAGAGAAAAAAAAGGAAAGGAATCGATATGACGCTGATCATTACTGACCCCGGGCCACCCCACCCGCTAAGGAGATTGGAGGTATCTAATCCAGGGGGTTCTAGACTTTTTCAAATCAAAGTTGTTTGTCTCAGAGGATACTAGCCAATTTTTCATTTATCATGATCCATAAGATTTTATGTTTGATTAGCGCAAGGATAAACACATAGAATTTCAGAGGATATATTTTTTTAATGTGAAGAATATCTCTTCTTAGACAGCTGTCACATGAGCAAGCATCCCCACTGGAAGATTCTTCCTCTATCTAAATAATTTAAAAAAAGTTTTGCCTTTTAAAAACAACAGTTGCCTATTAGTTTCTCTGTTTACTCAACCTAATATCTTACAATTAGAGCAGATTTTTTTTTAAAGGGTAAACTCACCTATTGTAAAAAAAAAAAAAATGCACGACTGCGCAGGTTAACCACTTAAGCTCCAGAAGATTTTACCCCCTTCATGACCAGGCCATTTTTTGCTATATGGCACTGCACTATTTTAACTGGTAATTGCGCAGTCAAGCTTCTATTTGTGTGTGAGATCAACTAAATTTATCTCACACACAAATAGAGCCTTCTTTTGGTGGCATTTAATGACCACACTTTTTAAAAAAATTTTTGTGAAGTAAATGGAAAAGATTAAAATTTTTTAAAATAAACCCAGTGGATCATGGGTGCAATGTCAGGCTCCTGTAGACACCCAGTACAGCTGTGTGCTGTATCAAAGCATCAGGTTTACTTTAACACTGGTTCCACCAGTTTCAAATGCTTAGCTTTTTTATTATCCCTTTCTAATCTGTTCAGCCAAGAGGAGCAAGTTTGCTAGGTGCAACCTAACACAAGATGTATTTTCTGCACTTTTTGCCTTTGTGTACTCCTATGAAGACTGTGGACAACTAGAAACTCTTTGTCTGGGATGCAAACTCAAATTTCACATTAGAAACTGTTTAATATGGGCTAAAGAAAGCAAAGTTTGCTGCAGTGACTGGGTGCTTTTGTGGAAAATGACTGTTGTATTGGAGAGCATGGTTCCCATATATGCTAAAAAAAGGAGGAGGATTACTAAGGAGGAAGTACTTGATACGCTCAATTAATGCTTGGTGCTCTGTGAAAATATAGATTTGCTAAATAAAATGCCATGCCATCATCAAGCACAATGTAGTTAATAGTTTTGCATTCTTCAAACACTGACTTCCACTGCAGCTGTTTGCATGCAATTCAGTAACATGACATCTCTGAGCTGCAAAAAAAAATAGATACTGAGAGATTGCAGGACTGAACAGGGAGTAAATAACTATATAATACCCAGCAGCTGTCACTGACAGCTTGTCCTGATCTGATTTTGTTCTGAATAGAAGAGTATTTCCCCTCAATACCACCAGCCCAGCTTATATTGCCCTTCTTCCCCTTAGCCCAGTCCTCCACTGACAATAGCATTGCTGAGTGCCTTACGTATACCTGTATACTGTACCTATTCTGTCCTTATCTGCACATATAAGTAATAATGGTGCCTTTGGCAAAAGGTTTGGTGTTAATGATGTTATATCTCAAACATCCAACCTGCACATCCCCTGGATTAACTCTTTATGGGAGACATGTAGCACCAGTTTAAAAGAGAAGTAGGACTTTCTTTTTCCTATTTACCTAGGTGGATGCAGCATTGGTTCCCCACCGGTTCCAAGTGTGAGAACTCAGCGATCACGTAATCACTGAGTTCCTACAGCCTCTCTGAGCAGAGAACGGGACTGGCAGTCACCGCTGTCTGCTCAGCCCTCCTGGGCTGTGGAAGGGGAGGCAGAGGCTGGCTCAGGCTCTTAGCGGCTGGCTGAGAGGCTGAGCCAGATGCTGCTACAAACTCTGGAGTGGATCCCAACTTTGAAGTCGGGATCTTTCCCCAGCCTGGACTGGCTGAGTGACATCAGCCGACATCTGCTTCAGTTCGCTGTCAGCTGAAAACTGGTCACAGGAGTGCAGAACAAACTGCACTCCTGTGATCCACAGGAGAAGTACAGCCAAAAATGCTTTGGCTGTACTTCTTTTAAATCTTCTAAACTGGCAAAGGACAGGACATTAAGAATCACCTACAACTTTTCAACCTCTAATAATCCTAGGCATTTGTCTGTTGTAATTATGCTGTGCCCCTATGCATTGAACTTTGCATGCATGTGGACTGGGAGTATTTTAAATGTCACTATTACTTTTTATGGGTTGTTTTAAAGCAAGCCAGTAAGAAAATGAAGCACCAAAGATACCTAGGCAACTTCTGCTTAACCACTTTGCCTCTCACACCTGTTCACACCCTGTGGACCAGAGCAATTTTTGCACTTCTGCTATGGACCTGTTTATTTAGCAATAACTTTGTCATTAGTAAGGCAGCCCATAGAGGACTTTTGTTCTGTCTGCGGGGGGGGGGGGGGGGGCGAGGATTCTCGGCCAGCAGAGCACAATGGGCACTGCTATAGCTGCTAGCAGTAATCATGCATCCTCTTTTTTTTTGGGTCATTTCAATTGCAGAAATGTTGTTTTCATCAAGGCAATGCTTTTTTCTTTGCTTCCTTTCCCTTTTTCTCACTGTACTGGAGTGTGGTGCTTTTCTGATGCATTTTTGATGCTTTTTACGGCACTCCAGTACAGTTCTATGAAGGAAAACAGCATCTTGTACTTTTTTTTATGGAAAAGCACTGAAACATACTGTGCTGGTATGGACTATGCAATTGGAATCTGTATAACCTACTCTTTTTTGATGCAGAAAAGAAAACACTGCAGTGCATGTGTGAATGGGCCTTCAGACTACTTTTTTGACAGCTACAGCTGCAGACTTCTTCTCTAAGTAAACAGTAATGCGGCTTTGCTACTGTGTGTATGAGTGTGTGTGTGTGTGTGTGTGTGTGTGTGTGTGTGTGTGTGTGTGTGTGTGTGTGTATGTATATATATATATATATATATATATATATATATATAATATACAAATCCCCCAATTCTGGTTGAGTTCATAACTAGCCATATTTTTTTGTGCAGTGTCTCACTAGTTAAAGTAAAAGCTGGTCTTCCTTGAGCCTGTGGGCTATGTGAAAGCAGTCTAACAGATTTCTGACAACTGGCACCATGGCTGTCAAATACCCGAACGGTGAATGCAGCTGATTGGCTGCAGTTACTGTTTGGCTGATCATTTTTTGCTGGGCCAGGTGGTTTCAGCATGGCCACCCACTGATCAACTTTAGTCTAATTCTGTGTGAGAGGAAGAAGCAGTACACAGAGAAATATCAGTTCTTGTGCTGACGAGAAGCATGCTGATAGGACAAATCAGAGTGATAGAGAAATGAGCCCATCACTGTGTTGTTTCTTTGTTCATTTTCCACTCATCCAGTCAGAGTGAGATAGATTCAGAATGTCTTGGAGTCAGAGGAAGTCCATCTAGTCAGAAAGAGTCCATCTAGTGGTAAACAAAAAAGTACTGTGCAGGAAATCTCTGGACTTTAATGAACTGTTCATTTTTATCTTGTATAGAAATTGAAATGTATCTTGTTATTTTGGCTGAAGTTCTGCTTAAAGTGTTCACCCACTGTACTCAACTCCATGGATCATGAGCTGTCAGACCTGGGGATTTGAAATCTCTGCTCTTCTCCTTCTCAGTGCAGTGCAAACTGATTCTTTGTGACGGTGCTGACCAATTAAAAACGTTCTGGTATGACCAGCTGCATGGGTACTGACAGCTCAACATCCACAGAGGTAAGTGCAACGCGGACTTGGGAGTGTGGAGGGTGTACTGTTAGTTCGTTTTCATGTCTTCTGAAAAGGTGAACTAACACTATAAAGCTTGTGTTTTTTTTGTAAGCCCTTATATTTGACAGCTCTTTTTGGCACCATCCAAGCATACTTTCATATTGTAAACACTGAGCTGCAGTAAACAAATTAAAATGTACAAATGTAACATATAATTACATGCAGCACTGATGTCCCCATTTCATTCTTGAGTTATTTAAGGCACACCGGAGACTGCAGAGAGCAGTATTTTAGAAGAAATGGGAAATATTATGTAATTATACAAAGTTTTGTTCAAAATGAAAACTACTGAGTAGCTAATCCTGGCATAATTGTTTGTGGACAATTTAAGAAGCATCCAAAAACAAGCATTTAGAGAACCCACCTAAAAATGTGAATTATGTAAATATTTCATCATAACCATCATCAACAACTTCACTGTCTGCTTTGTTCACCTTCAGACCTTAATCTCAATTTATAACATTTGTATCATGTGTTTTTTTTCTGGATTTTTGGTTGATATTCTGTCTCCAGGCCCTGACTGGGACAAAAAATAGGCCTGGGCATTTTGTACTGAGCAGCCCAAAGCCTCAGAGCCCGGTGGCAGAATGCCAGGGCCCGGCCGTAAGAGCGACCTTTGTGACCCTGTTAGTTCTGCCACTAGTGTCAGTAGGTTTTTATTTTTATTTAATTTTTTATAATTTTATATTTTATTAATATGTTTACATTTTTTTGTAGAAAGGAAGGAGGGAAAGAAAGACAGAAAGGAAAGAAAAAGGAAGGAGGGAAAGAAAGAAGGCAAAAAATAGAAAAGGAGAGAGAGAAAGAAGGAAGGAGGGAAAAAGGAAAGAGGGAAATAAAGGCAAGAAAGGAGGAAGGAGGGAAACAGGAGACAAAGCGAGAGAGAGAAAGAAAGACGTATAGAAGGAAGGAAAAAAGGAGGGAGAGAGAAGGAGAAAGGAAAGAAACGGGAGAGAGAGACGTATTGAAAGAAGGAAGGAGGGAAAGAAAGAAGGAAGGAGAGAAAAATAAAGGAGAGGAACAGAAGACGGGTAAAGGAGAGAAACAGGAGACAGAGAGAAAAAGAGAGAAAGGAGAGAAGCAGGAGACAGCGAGAGAAAGAAAGGAAAGAAACAGGGAACAGAGAGAGAGAGAGAGAATGGTGGAAAAACGAGACCGAGGGGGAGAGAAAAAAAGAGAAACAAGAGACCTAGAGAGAGAAACAGGAGACCTAGAGAGTGAAAGGAGAGAAACAGAAGACAGAGAGAGAAACAGGAGACAGAGAGAGAGAGGAGAGAAGCAGGAGACGGGGGGGGGGACAGGAGACAGAGAGAAAGAAACAGGGAGAGAGAGAAACAGAGAGAGAAGAAAGAAAGAGAGAAAGAAACAGGAGACAGAGGGAGGGAGAGAAAGAAAGAAACAGGAGACAGAGGGAGGGAGAGAAAGAATGGTGAAAAAACAGGAGACATAGGGAGAGAGAGAAAGAGACGGAGAGAAAGAGAGAAACAAGAGGCAGAAAGAAAAAGAGAAACAGGAGACCTAGAGAGAGAAAGGAGAGGAACAGAAGACAGAGATAAAAAGGAGAGAGGGAAAGAAGGAAGGAGGGGAAAAGGAAAGAGGGAAATGAAGGCGGGAAAGAAGGATGGAGGGAACAGGAGACAAAGAGAGAGAAAGAAAGACGTATAGAAGGCGGGAAAGAAAAAGGAAGGAGGGAGAGAAAAAGAGAGAGAAAGGAGAGAAACAGGAAACCAGAAGAGAGAGAAAAGAGAGAGAGAGAGGAGAGAAACAGGAGACAGTGAGAGAAAGAAAGAAAGGAGAGAAAGAAAGAAAGGAGAGAAATGGGAGACAGTGAGAGAGAGAGAGAGAGAGAGATAGGGGGGCAGGAGAGAGAGGGGGCAGAGAGAGAGAGAGAGAAACAGGAGGCAGAGACATTGAGAGAAAAAGAAAGAGAGGAGAGAAATGGGAGACAGAGAGAGAGAGAGAGAGAGAGAGAGAGAGAGAGAGAGAGAGAGAGAGAGAAAGAGAGAAAAATAAAAAAAGAAAGAGAAAAAATGAGAGAAACAGGAGAGAGAGAGAGAAAGGAGAGAAACAGGAGACAGAGAGAGAGAAAAAGAAAAAAGTGAGAGAAACAGGAGATGGAGAGAATGAAAACCTATGATAAACATTATAGACCCTTTATATATACATACGCACACTTGTTTATATATTGGAATACACTGTCAGTTTCCACAGTTATATACTGTATATTTCCCGTACGGGCAAGCAGATAAACTGACAGATCTGCAGGAGACCTGCATGGCACCAGCGAGGACCAGATACAATGGTTTACAGGCTCTTGCAACAAAAAAAATAATAAATATACATTTCTTTACCTGCAAAAAATTGTGAATTTATTATTTTGTGTATAAAGGTGAACTATAAGCTTGGAGTTAGCCCCTGGGTGGTTCAGTGGATATGCAGCTGCCTAAAGGATGATTACCAGAGTGTGGTTGTAAATGGAGTTCACTCAGAAAAGAGATCAGCCGCTAGTGGTGTATCACAAGGCTCTGTACTATGTCCTGTTCTATTTAATCTATATGTAAGTGATACAACTAAAGGTTTGTCGGTTAAGGTATGTCTTTTTGCTGATGACACAAAGGTGTGTAATAGGGTTGATATCTCTGGAGGTGTCTGTGACATGAACATGATTTGGCATTGCTGGAAGATTGGTCAAAACAGTGGAAACTGCAGTTCAAGGTTTCTAAATATAAATAATGCACCTAAGGAAAAAGAGAGAGTAAACCATTGGGGGTGCAGTGCTGGCCAGCACTACAGAGGAAAAGAACTTGGGGGTACTTATTTCAGATGATTGCAAAATGAGCAAACAGTGTGGCCAGGCAGTGGGAAAACTCAATATAATTCTAGGATGCATCACTAGAGGGGTCACCAGCAGGAGGAAGGAGGTAATGATTCCCCTATATAGATCTTTAGTTAGACCTCATTTAGAATACTGTGTCCAGTTCTGGAGACCTCACTTACAAAAAGATATTGATATGATAGAACAAGTCCAGAGACGGGTAACAAAAATGGTGAAAAGTCTGGGGGATAAAACATATCAAGAGTGATTTCAGGAACTTAACATGTACAATCTGGAGGAAAGAAGGGAAAGGGGAGACCTGACTGAAACCTTTAAATACATCAAGGGGGTGAATAAGGTTCCAGAGGGCAGTATTTTCAATATGAAACTAAAATCTAGAACACAGGGACACTTAAACTAACTGGATGAATGTTCAAAACTAATCTCAGAATGATCTATTTTACTGAAGTAGTTGATGCTTGGAATAAACTTCCAGCAGTGGTAGTGAGCCAGTCAACAGTAAATAGCTTCAAACAGGCATGAGACAAGCATAGGTCTATACTCAGACAAAAAAATTTACAAACCCCCCCCACCTCCACCCAAAAAAAGACCAAAATCCAAACAAAAACAGGCAGACTCGATGGACCACTCTGTCTTTTTCTGCCATCATTTTTCTATGTTTCTAACTTATCCTTTAACTGAATTGGGCTTTATCTATGTCTGTCTATTTGCACTTGCACTCCTTTTCAACAGCGTAGTGAATGTGGTAAAGCTCTTTGATTCCCAATATACAATCATGTGCAGGCAAAAATTCTGTTTTTTTTTTATTTTTCCTTGCATCTGATTTTAGTATTCTTTACAAAGTGGAGTTTTACCACATTTACTAAGCTCTGGGGAAAATGAGTACAGTTGCATTTGCAAAGTTCACAGTCGGTTTGCCTATAGTAAATCCACCCCTTAGAGTTCAATGTGTCTAAAGGGATATTGGGGCATGATGTTTCTTGTAACATAGGACTGATTATATATTTACATTAACTTGAAGTAGCACATTTACAACACAGAGAGGCAGGTAAAAGTGTCTACAAGCAGTTGATATAGCTGTTTTGGATGATTTTCCTTATTTTTAAGCAACATTCGCACTTCACTACAATGTTATATGGGATTCAATAAAACAAAGATTTAGGCTGATGTAATTTTAGTTACAACTTGGAAACTCATACTACAGCCTGTCCTCTATGAAAGACGGATGTTACTGCTGAAATAACAGCTGGGTTGTGTCTTGAATGATTATTTTGCAAGCTCTGTCAAGTGACATGTTACTGCGTTTGCCGGCAGCTTTTAGCAACTAGGAAAAAGAACCTTAGGTTGTCAGTGTAAAAAAGATCTCCAGTTTTCCTATTAGAGATCCCAAAACCTTTATTCACTGACAACAAAGTAGCAGAAAAGTCAAAACATCAATTGCCTGGTTGCTACATGCTGAGTATAATCTATTTTTTCTTGGTGCACAGATACTGCCACAATGACTATGACTAATTAGTGTTTGTTTGCTTTTGCAGAACTTTAACATTCAGATTTTTTTAGGATGAGCCAGATTCTGTGTGGGAAATAGGAATATTGTGTACTCCACAGGGGAATAGCTACGTGGCTAGGAAATGACTGCACAGGGCCTCCTAGGTTCTGATTGCTCACAGGCTGGGGTGTCACATATGGAAGGTTTGGAGCATTTTTGTATGTTTTGGGTGTTTCTGGTTATAGTTTGGGCTGAAAGGGGTTCTAACCTCTTTAGGCCCCTATCACACAGGGAGGATTCCCTTTATGTCAAAAACAAAAGAAAATCTCTGAGACCACACAGTAGAAACAAAGTTTAGGTGCAGTATTCAGGAATATTGTGTACTCCACAGGGGAATAGCTACATGGCTTGGAAATGACTGTACAGGGCGTCCTGGGTTCTGATTGCTCACAGGCTGGGGTTTCACATATGGAAGGTTTGGAGCATTTTTGTATGTTTTGGGTGTTTCTGGTTATAGTTAGGGGTCTAAAGAGGTAAGAACCCCTTTCAGCCCAATCACACAGTGAGGATTCCCTTTATGTCAAAAACAAAAGAAAATATCTGAGACTACAAAGTAGAAACAAAGTTTAGGTGCAGTATTCAGGAATATTGTGTACTCCACAGGGGAATAGCTATGTGACTGGGAAATGACTGCACAGGGCCTCCTAGGTTCTGATTGCTCACAGGCTGGGGTGTCACATATGGAAGGTTTGGGGCATGTTTGTATGTTTTGGGTGTTTCTGGTTATAGTTTGGGTTAAAAGGGGTTCTTACCTCTTTAGGCCCCTATCACACAGGAAGGATTCCCTTTATGTCAGTCGGGAATCTGTCCACTGATCCCTGCTGATCAGAGCAGAGCAGGAGGATGTCAGGTCCGTGTCTGCTCAGCTTCTGCAGAGCGGACATGGACAGAGACCACTTTGCTGTATGGGTGGCTGGGGATAAGTAGACTCCCACATGGGTACAGTGAGGTGTTTTGTAGGCATATTAAGTTATAAGGATAATGCACTTTATTTTGAGGTAATATGGGAACAAGGAAGAACTGTGTATGACTACGCATATCTTTGGACAGTTCACTACATAAGAGAACTATTTTTTTGGACACTGGATGATTTTTAGTGACCTTTTGGATTTATTTAGAAGATTAATTTTCAGATCACAATTTGGGTTTTTGCACGCATATTTTTTTTTTAAATTAATATTTATGTGTTTCATTATCACTGTTTGTACTTGCCTTTCTGGGGTGAAAGGCGTTAGACTGAGTCATTGGGATTTAGATAACTGAGTGAGGAGTGCTTTTTACACTATACAAGAGTGAAATCTGTTTGACTGAAATTGAATCTGCTTTTAAGGCCTGTTAGGTTCTTTTCAATGAAAGCAATTGTTTGAGTGAACACCAGTTATTGCAATCAGTTTGCAAAAGATATAACTTTTTTCCACAAAAGGATTGTTATATCAAATGATCGTATCTTTACATCTATGGCCAGCATTGGTGGACCTGAGAGCCAATAAAAGTATGAGGCAATTAGGAGCAACTGAAATCACTGCTGAGGAATCCCAGAGCAAGGGCGCAATGTGTATAGGATAGGGGCGGGGCCATGCTGGTTATGTTGGAGTGCGGCCATCTGAGGGTCTGCGAAGTATGGAGAGAGTGGTCTGACGTACCCATGTTTGTACTTATGCTTGTATCATAGCACTTGGAAGGTTTACTGATGTGAGTGTATTTTAGATTGACTTTTTTATAAAATATTTTTTGCACAAAAATCACTACTAGTCTTCTGTTTTGCCTGTAACCTGTTTATGAGCGCAGAGACAGCAAAGGAAGAAAGGAGTTATCTGTGGAGCAGCTGATAACACAGCTCAAGAAAGGGCAAAGATCACAGTTTTGACCTTAATTTTCAGGTTGGGGTCAATGTTATGAGGTGAGTGTTTGTCTGTATGTATGTATGTACAGCACGAGTGGCTTCTAGTGTACTGAAGGACGTTTGTGTTTGTTAGGACACATTGGTGGTGGATGCACTTTATTTTATGGACCTTAGGGATCATTTTTTCTATTATTTCTATTGAGTTATGTTTTCTATTATTTATATTTAGTTGCGTTACATCAATATTTCTGTATATGTATGTAGCGGTGTGGTGAAAGCACTTTATGATGTTTTAGCAGCAATTCATGATTTTATATTTTGCTGATATATTGAGTGCATTTTTGTGGAAAACTGACTGTGCTGATTGTTTTGGGTTTTTTTAGTGAGTGAGAAGCAGCACACCAATAAGCTCATCTCTCTGTCACTCTGTGCTCTCCTCCTGTCAACAAACTCCTTCTGGTGCAGCAGAAACGATTGGCTCCTTGTACTGCTCTCCCTGTCCTAGTGCTGTAAAGTGTCTGAAAGGGCTGATACCAAGTCATATCCCGATGCTTACACTGCTCACATTTTAAAACTACATTCAATTATGTATTCATGGACAAAAAGCTGCATTCATTTATGTATTTTATATCTGCCTGGAGTTTAGCTTTAACCAATTAGACTAATGTAATCTCTGAAATTCAGTACTATTAGTGCTAATATTGAAAAGGACAACTCCTTAATGATTTTAATGTAATAAACGGCAAAATAAAGGAAAAACAATTAGGACAACATTTCTTGTGTTAGTCATTATTTTTGTCTATGGTTAAAGATAGAATGAGATGCATACAATCCTTGTATTTGTGTTAATGCAACTGACCTTTATGTCTTTTATTTTGCACAAAGCAAGGGTAGCCAGGTAAAGCCAGTAATTTGGGAAAAGTACCATTTATATTTTTAGACTTCGCTAGGGGAGCAAAAATGGATTGCTAGATGGAAATGGCCAAGCACAATGAAATTTTTAATGATGCAATTAGGTGGTATGAATGCAAGCAGTCTTTTGTTCCTGGGTTATTTGTTGCATTATAAAGGAGATTTTCACATTGTTTCCCTATACAGGGTAGTTGAATGAAATAATTGCTGAAAGTAGCTGTAATAACCTGTCTAAATACTGTGCATTTAGGTAAAGAACGCGAAAAGTGCATTTTAACTATTTTAATAAATGTAGGCACGCAAGATTGCAAATATAACTGTTCATTTCTTTTTCTGTACAATGAGCGCTGTACGAGTATCTTCAACCATTCTTCTACAGGTTCAGGTTTAATATCAGTTATCCTAGAGCTTCACAACTAAAGCTGGCGTTTTTTTGTTCAGCCAGTGTGCTAAGCAAAAAAAAAATGAATGGATACCTCCATCCACACAAATGAGGTGGATGGAAGAATCTATTCTGACACATCATTCACACTTGTGCAACTTGTCATGCGACTTTCAACATGTTTTCCATGTTTTCCAATGATAACCATTCATATATGTGTGACTTAAAGGCACATCGACTTCAGAGTAGTTCATGCACTACTTTAGTCCGACTTTCATGCAACTTGAGGGCCATAGACTTCAATGTTAACCCTCAAAAGTTGCATGAAAGTCGTACCTGATTGTTTTACATGCAACAGTGGTGCAACAGGGGGTTCGACTTTTCAGAGGGACAACAAGTCACATCCAATTCGCACCCAGGGGCGGACTGACCATTTGGAAACTCGGGCACTGCCCGAGGGCCTGGGGTCTGTAGGGGGCCCAATGAGATACCCCTGGTACCTTTTTCATAGGCTTTTTTGAGTTTGGGCAAGGACACGGGGGCCCCATGATCCCCTATTGTTCGAGGGCCCCATGAGTTGTCAGTCCGCCCCTGTTCGCACCCATCCAAAGTTGCATCAAAATTACACTTTGGAGTCACACAAGTGTGAATGGAGCCTTAACGATTGATTTCTGCAGAACAGAGACAGCCAAATATGGATTGAAATTCAGCCGATTCCTGCTGAACTGGTATAATTTCGATCCATCTATGGCCATCTTTAGTGAGTCTCTGAACTGGAATGCAAGCAAGTTGAGATTTCTGATCTTGTTGACTACACAATGTTTCCACATAAGTAACTTATTATACAGTATATAATGGCTCAATAAGATAGTCATGCCAGCCAGGGAACTATTAACTTAGAAAACAAAAGTGACCAATGAAAGCACTTGCCTTTATAACATGACATGTATTCTTTCATTAAAGATATCTAACGATCACATGGATTTTAAAAATGTTTTGAGTTCTAGAACTAGGAACAAATAATGCCATAGCAGCCATAGAATGATAATGACATCAAATAGCACCTCAAGATGTTGAATTATCTTTTCCTGCTTCGATGGACTTTCTATGGCAAGATTATAGTAACTTGAGCCCACAGGAGATGATATCAGTATCTTTCCTATCCATAGGAATAGCCTTAATCTGGCTCTGAATCTCTTGGCATGAGTCCAAGATATACAGCGTTGTCCATTAATCCTCCTAGGCTTTGAAGCAGCTACACCAATAGTTTCCCCTATGATTACAGGGCAGCACAGTGTACCAGGAAAGTATAGCTGATGGTCTGTGAGAATCTGTATATTTCATGTAAGATGTCTAAATAGAAGCACTGCCACAGCAAATAGGTTAAAATATAGATTTATGTAACTGCAAATTATACTGCAGACAGCAAAGTACAGTATATTTATCTTCTATGACATATAACTCCCAATGGGTGACTAGCAATTCCTATCCGCTAACTTCTGGGAACTTGAAATTTCCTACAGCCATATTTCAGCTGTTAAAGCAGCACTACACTGCATCTCAGCATCACAAAATAAAAAATATATTGAATTCATTTTTAATATTCAAAGCAAACTCACCCATCCATCACTGTCTATATGTTTTATTTTGCTGAGAAATCACTTTGAAAAACACTCCCTAGCATGCCTGTCATGGCCATCTTCAATAAGGGCAGATGATTCATATAGCATTTACTTCCTGGAATCCATCTGCCCTTATCTAAGGTATGCAGCCAAGAGCCTTTGCTTAGCGGAAAAAAACCCTCCTGAAGACTCCTGGGATGTATGACATCATTTGCCTAGGCCTGAAAACCAGGAAGTAACTGAAGAAATTTTTTTTTTTTTTTTTTGAACAATTTAAATATGATCTACCTTTCTATCTATTTACTAATGCTAGCAGGGTATGGATTAAAAAATAGTGTTTATTGAGAGAAAGTGAAGTTCCTCTTTAATTAACCTCTTCCCTACCTTGCTATAGATGAAAGACGGCTACAGCACAGTTGTCTAGTTCTGGGAGGATGTCCATGGACGTCCTCCCAGAACGCACCCTCAGCGGCGCTCACACGGCGCCATTGGTGATCGCTGTGTCCTACAGAGGCCTGCTGCCACATGATCAGCTGTCTCCAATGACACAGCAAATCACCAGGTGAATACAGTTGTCGGTTATCAGCTGCACTTTACAGCATGAGGAAAGTGCCGATAACTGGCAATTGTCAGCCTAGCAGTGCCACCCACCTGTGCCCAGCAGTGCCACCAGTCAGTGCCACCCATCAGTTCCCATCATTGCTGCCTATCAGTGCCACCTATCAGTGCCCATCATTGCTGCCTATCAGTGCCACCTATCAGTGCCCATCATTGCTGCCTATCAGTGACACCTATCAGTGCCCATCAGTACTGCCCATCAGTGCAGCATCATCAGTGCCTCCTATCAGTGCCCATCAGTGCCTCCTATCAGTGCCCATCAGTGCTGCCTATCAGTGCCCATCAGTGCTGCCTATCAATGCAGCCTTATCAATGCACATCAGTGAAGGAGAAAAATTACCTGTTTGCAAAATTTTATAATAGAAACAAAAACGTTTTAATTCCAATTTAATTCTAATTTTGCTCTGTTTTTGTTTATAGTGCAAAAAATAAAACACCCAGTGGTGATTAAATACCACCAAAAGAAAGCTATATTTATGTGAAAACAAATCATAAAAATTTCCTATGGGTACAGGGTTGCATTACCGCGCAATTGTCATTCAAAGTGCAACAGCGCTGAAAGCTAAAAATTGGCCTGGGCAGGAAGGGGATATAAGTGACGGTAGGCAAGTAGTTAAGGTATTGTTACACGTCTCATTTACCTCTACTCTTATCGAAGTAATGTTATTTAAAAGGTCATAGTTCTGTTCAGTGTACCATATACTTCAGTCCCATCATCCTGGAAACATTGAAAGTGTTATGTGGTAACCAGGGGTGGACTGACAACTCATGGGGCCCCTGGGCAATAGGGGATCATGGGGCCCTTGTTTCCTTGCCCAAACTCAAAAAAGCCTATGAAAAAGGTACCAGGGGCATCTCATGGGGCCCCTTACTGACCCCGGGCCCTCGGGCAGTGCCCGAGTTTCCAAATGGTCAGTCCGCCCCTGGTAGTAACTGTCACATGCTCCCAACACAGTCATTTACCAGCTTCACCCATCTCCTATTATATTTTGGCATTCTAAGCTCGTTTTATGTTATAAACCTGTTCTACTATATCCAATGGCATAAGTACGTTTAAAATACCATCCAAAGATGGCTGTAGTCATTAGATGGAAAGCAAATATTAGGTCACAAGGTGACTATTAGAAGGTCTTGTTAACTATCAACTAGAAGAGTTTCAGGGGTAATAAAATACAGGGTCACCTCTTGAGACCTACATCATAATTCTATTGAGAGAAAAGCCCAACAAATTGAAAAAGTGGGTGAAGCTATTTTTTTGTCCCACTTATAATACTCTTTTCCGTCTTTCCTCTCTTTAGTTGCCTCTCCTTTTCTGCTGGACACCCTTGGTACTGAGTTATTAGTGGCCTCATGCTATGTCCAAGGCATAAGGGTAAGGCATAACTAGGGTACTCAAAAGAACACCCAAAAACAGCTGCAAAGGATATCCAAGGTACTCGGTAGAATTGGGTACCTACCCTAGGTGCTGGGTTCCAGCAATAGCCCTGCTATGAATAGACCACACTAATTTACCAATCTCTGCATCTAACTTGGAGAGCAATGGAAAACAGGGTAAAAAGGTTTAAGAACACTGGCTTGTTCATCTCTGCAATCAAAATTTCAGACAAATGATGTTCTATAAAGGAATAAGAACTCTCAAAATGTTCCAAATGATATTACAATTTTATTTAGGCTTACTCTCCCTAATAGAGACACAGACTGCAATAATAACCTGGCAAGAGTTCTAACCCTTCATTGCTGTATCAAAAATTTTGGCTTTAGACAGATTTTACGATTTTTTGATGATTTACAGTACATGGTTGGAGGTACCATACTGATACACCCGCAATTAGATGTAATGATAACAATAAATAGTGAAAGAGCTAGATTTCATATGGGAATGTATTGTTACCAGTATTTCTCTGCTATGTTCCCCAGATATGTAATTTAATGCACTTCTGCTCAGTATAATAAACGGTATCTATAGATTCAATGCCAGGCACTGAGAAAACTTGAGCAGACATTGCAACAGAGCAATTAAGAAGCTTTTGTCATGTAAATAGTCCCTGGTGTAAACTGATATCAATTACATTTTCACAATTTTCGAGGAGAAATCATCTTTCCTGAAGTTGCTGCAGGAAATTATTTTGATTTTAACTGAGTGCAACAGTTATGAAAGGTGCCTCAAAGCACAGGGCTAATTGTTGTGAAAAGCTGCCATTTTGTGTTCCTCTTAATTTGGCAGAGTTTAAATATCCTGATTCTGTGTGTGTGTTTCTGATGAGGTTTGCTTTGTATGTTCTTGTTGGCGTTGTCATTTAAAAAAGCCGGCCTTGTGGAGTTAGCCATCAGAAAATTCACAGATGCTATGGCTCCAAGCAAGCGTGATAGTTGAAATAGAATTCGTTGGCATTAGATGGCTTGAATCATAGGCACACGACAAGACAGATGATTTGAAAAGAGCTTGAAGTAGTGCTTATTTTGATCAGAGCAGAAGTCTTATCTTTCATATCTTGTGAGGCTCTGTCTGTATGGTATGCAGCCTTGATAATGTCATCTTGACATCATGTCACTTGTTTCATTGTCAACATTCATGAACTGGAAACCTCCGAAGATCATATACTTCAGCTGTCACGTTTAATCCTCGGACGACCTTTGGATTTGGAATCAGCTGTATGCCCCCTAGCTCTATAATGCCATAATTTAGACATTTAGATTGGTTAACCTTCCAACTTAAAGGGCATCTGTATTTGTAGCCCATATCCTCTCGTGCCCCTAAAGAGTGCAAATTAAAAAACATATGGAACATGAAACCTGTCTTACAGTAGTACTCTAGTGATAAAACAAAAATGAAAAACCTACAAATGAAAAAACAAACAACTTTTTGCTACAATACTCACCCTTATTCTGTCCCCAGCAGTACTTCTTTTCCTCCACAAGATGTCTTCACACTTCCAGGTTCCATGTCTGCATCATTCAACCCACTTCCCTTAAGGTTAAAATGGTTGTAAACCCATACATATACCCATTGAAGTGACTAGCTTAAGGTGATACCTGGGCATGAAACAACTCCTCTTACATGAGTTGTACCTGTTTATCTACAGTGTTCTGTTCTGTACAGCTGGTCAAAAAAAGAATTTATACAACTTTTTGAGCTTTTAGGAAATTGGGTGGGGAGCTGAAATTATACACTGCAGAGTTCGCTAGGGAGAGCTGATCCGATGGGAGTGGGCATGCCCCCTTTTCACACAGGCTGTCAGTCATAGGCTTTTTACCTCTTGGCATCAGGAAAACTTGTCAAAAATGACTCTGAAGACCGCAGAGGATTGAGAAATGTATTGCTCTGGATTGAGAAAGGTACACACTATAAAGAGATCTGCTTTGTTCATATTTCTTGTTGGAGGCTTACAACCACTTTAAGCTGTCAAGATCCTCTCCACAGCTTGTAACTGTGATGCAAAAGTGGAGTAAGGTTACCAGATTTTCAAAGTGAAAACTGAGGAAACCCTTCTTACCATGACAACTTTTAAACCTCTCCCCCCCCCACACCAGAAAACAGTTCTCCCCGTAGAAGCCTACCCTCAGATTTTTCCACCCCTCCTCTGTACAAACTCCTCCCCCAAGTACAGAACCCCACCCAGTAGAGACCACAGACTTTTCAGTACAGACCTCTCCCCAAGTATTACTTTCCTCCCCAGTTAAGACCCCTCTCCTCCTCAGTACAGCTCACAGACCCCCACTACAGACCACAGAACTGCAGTACAGACCCCCCCCCCCCCCAACACCCTCAGTCTAGTACTGACCTTCCTCCCCCACCCAATACAGACCTATCCCTACCCACAGTACAGACCACAGACAACCCCCACCTCAGAGTACAGACCCCTCTCTTACACTGTCACTTCCATTCTAAACTCTACTGCCCAGGGACTCCTATCAACTGATACTAGGCCAAATTCAGGTATTTACGTTGCCTCTATTAAAACAAAAATATCTAATGATGTACAAATGGATGCAGACCTATATTAGTTTGTGTCTTTAATATTTGCCTAGAGTTCTGTTTTAGGAGCAGTGTGTTTGACTATAGCCTTCGAGGGACATGTTTGTAAACTGGGCCTGATAAACTATCAGTGGCACAGAGTGAGAAATTCGAAAGAAAAAGATGTGAAATTGTTGCTGAAATGTAGCGAATTGTGACAAACTATCTATTCTGCTACAGTGACTATAGTTTATAGGGAGTCCTGAGCCAGCTACTGCTTGGCACTCTAATAAGCTTATACTATGCAACCAAAATGTATGCAATCTTTTCACTTTCATGGCACACAATTTGCAACAATCATGAGTGATAGATATGTCAAATAGGGATGTTCCACTTTCTGATGCATATTTCTCTATGCACAGGAAGGTGAATTGTATTTATTGTGTATTTGGGGATCTAGTATAAATGAGGGAATTTATATTTAGGGAGGCTAAAGGGTTATCAGGTCCATTGGGTGTTATTTACTAAAACTGGAGAGTGCAAAAACTTGTTCAACTCAGCATAGAAACTGGCTTCCAGGTTTTATTGCCAAAGCTCAATTGAACAAGCTGAGGTTAGAAGCTGATTGGCTATGAAGTACAGCTGCACCAGATTCTGAGTGCACCAGTTTTAGTGAATCTACCGCATTATGTCTTGATGATAAGGATGCGCCTCCCAGCCATCCCAGGAGATGATGTTGTAGGAGGCAGCACTGTGTTGGGCTAAATAGGCAGCACATTTGCCATCCAGGCAGTATTGATTTGCATCACAATTGTATGTACTCAAATTTCGAAGACTACAAGTGGGTCACATTATGTAAAGACACTCTTTTTTTTTTTTTTTTTTTTTTTTTTTTTTTTTTTTTTTATAGATCGGTAGCCCATCCTAATGCAATATATTACCAACTGCAGAGACCAGGTCAAAAAGTGGATCTATAATCAATGTGAAAATATCTTATATCTTCACTAATTATATTCACTTATTTTATATTCACCTTCGTTGTTGCATACGTACCATCATTTTTCTTTCCTGGCTCTCCCTGTCTTATAATATGCTGACATGAAGCAGATGAGCAAGAACATGTTTCTGTGCTTGGAGATATGTTGTTAGTTGTATTACTGGCTGCAGGTGAATTCATATATTTCTCACAGTGAGCTTTGTAAATAGGGATGAGCTCAGGTGTTTACATGCTCAGGTATACACACCTTGTATCAGGGGCGGACTGACAACTCATGGGGGCCCGGGCAATAGGGGATCATGGGGCCCCTGTGTCCTTGCCCAAACTCAAAAAAGCCTATGAAAAAGGTACCAGGGGCATCTCATGGGGCCCCCTACTGACCCCGGGCCCTCGGGCAGTGCCCGAGTTTCCAAATGGTCAATCCGCCCCTGCCTTGTATACATGAACTGTGAGGCTTGTAATGACTTTGCCGCTTATGATTGGCTTACAGATGGGATCAGACTAAGGCTTCATCCCTATCCTCCCTCCTAGACTGTAAGCTCGAAAGAGCAGGGCCCTCGAACCCCTCATATTTCACACTGTACTGTTATCGTACTGTTGCATGTTCTGTCTCCCATTGTAATGTACAGCGCTGAGTGAACTGTTGTCGCTTTATAAATATTGTATAATAATAATTATATGTGTGCTATTGTCTGCTAAAGGAGGTGTGGGAAAAACTGTTAATGGGATTGATTTACTAAAAGCAGAATGTCTATTTCGCAAGGGATTTTTACTGAGTTTAGAAAAAGAGGTGACACTCTGCTGACTTCCATCATCCAATCATAAGCAAACAAAAATCCTTTTTTTTTTTTTTTTAATTTTCTTTGAATGATTGGGGTTTCCTTGCGCTTAGCTAAAGGAGAATTCCCTTGCAAAGTGAAAATGCCTGTGCAATGTGCACAGCCTATTTGCTTTTAGTAAATCAACTTTCAAATGTCAAACCTTTTATGTAGGTAAGGTACTTCATATACATAAGTTCAATTTATCTAAAAAGGTCAGTTGTAGAAATCAGTTTATCCTAAACAGCCCTCATAAATGGATAATAGTCTCTGGGACTTGTCTAGATGATGCTGGAATAAACAGAACAATGAAATTCAGCACTATAATCCCTCATATTAAATGGGGTGGCAGCGTTATTACATTGAGGTTAAAGGTAAACAGTGTAATCAATGCATAACTTGACAGGTTGTTCATCTAACAGAAATGTGCTTCATCTGTATGTACAGCACTGTGCAAGTGAGGTTTCTTGTTATTGACATTGACAATCCTGTCTTCTATTAGGAAAAGTAGAACAGGAGAAGAGTGTAAACATTGAGAGGGATGGGATTCTTTGTCCGGGAGGGTTGATTACAACCAAGTGTCCCTCTTTATGGTAGACCCAGATTTTCTGACTAAAGTAATTCTACCAAAGAGTGCCATGGAGCCACAGTAATTGGTGGGCATGGTGAAAGGTAGGTGTTCCTAATGGTCATGGTTTATTTTGACTTGCCTTTTCACATCTTCCGGCATCAACTTCCTTTACAGCTCTTGGCATTTGGTTACATCTCAGAGTAGTAATGGGAGTAGGTGCTGGAAGACAGCCTTTTGTCCAATGACCTGATTACAGGTCTGAACAGGCAAGTATAAAGGTATATATTGCTCAGCAGCTGTCATTGCCATGGTTTTCATTCTGTGTGGAGCCCAGGGATAGCTCTGAGGAAGGGGATGCGCCCCCGAAACGCATCAAACACCAGCATAGTGGTCAGGTTATGGGATTCCTGGATTAGATGTGCTTCTTGATGTGTTACACACTTTTATATCTTCCACCTTTGTGAGCATCCATTTGTCTACATTTGTGTTTTCCAATAAATCTCTGGTAATGCTCCAGGCGTTTGCACCCTCCTGTGTATTCTTTTGCAGTTTCTATTGGATTCCCCGATGTGGAGAGTGCTGCATCGGTTGAGCATTCTTGATAGATGCGATGTTTACTACTATGGTCTATTGTACACTGTTGCCTGTGGTGGAGCTCTGAGCACTGGAAGTGATTGTATGGGTCTCAGTCTGAAGCCTCATGTACACTGAGCATTTGCTGAGCTTTTCTGAATACCTTTCTCCTAGCCGAAAAAAACAACATTAAAAACACACCCTACAGCCATGTTTTTCAAATGTGTTTAGGATTATTTAGATGCATTCAGGAGCATCAAGCAAATGAGTGTTCATTAATTTAATTGGCCATTGAGGTGAATGAATGCTTAAGTGCTAAACACGCCTAGTGTTTAGGCACGTTTACATGTGTTTAGGCATGTCAGACATTTTTTTTGCCCAAACACTCTTCTCCCGAATGCAATTTTGGTGCATTTAGACATTGGTGCATAACACTTGTCCCTCTAAACGCCTGGAAATGCATAGGCTATCATAGAGGTGCATTTAGAGCACGAAAAATGTCAAACACCTGTAAAATTGGCATTTTAATCTGCAGTGTGCATGAAGCCTAAATAAAGAAGTACAGTATTGCCACTCTAGGTCACAATTCTAACTTATCTTTTATTACTGGCACAGGTTCAAATGCCCCCTTCCCAGCCCAGTCCTTACCTAGTGGACCTGTGAAATGTTTATGCTGGGCAAAGCTACAGGTTCACTTAAATGTAAATCTCCCTTTTCCTTACTTCCCAGCTGATCTGTTCAGCCAATGCAGGTGAAAAAAAATCCAGGGACTTTTGAGTGTATGAGAGCATGTGACTTTCTCTCCAATCACCTGGCACTGGTTCTGTCACATGGAAACAGGAGAGCCCCAAGCCCTGTGTAAGCTCCAAGCAAATCCATGAGTACATAAGTTTGTTAAACTTGATTTTTGCAAATGCCAGAATTTCCTGAAATGCTTCCCTAGCCTATGCTGTATGAAGCTGAAATCACATGTGTTAGGTGGGTTAATGGGCTAAGAATGTCAGAGTTTAGGATCCCCAAGGATTATATGAGTTCTGTGCAGTATAGCTCTAGGTAGTGAAAACATTAAGTCCTCATGCACACGGGACGTTTTTACAGCGGCTGTTTTTGGTTTTTGCCGTTTTTTTCTACAGCTAGTAAATCCCCCAGTATGTTATCCTGTGTGTCCATGTATACATAGACTGTATTCAACGTTTTTTGGCAGGGACATTTTTTGGCTGAAACAAAAACCCAAAACTAGTGGGTTTCTAGAGGAGTTTTTTAGCTGTAAAACTCTCTAAAAATGCAGTAAATCTCGGTAAAAACGCCACTCACACCGACGGTTTTGGACCAATAAAATGCAAACATGGAAAAAAGCCGCTAAACGCTAATTCAAAAATGATACAAAAAAGCTGAAAAATTCACGTTTTTAACGCGACTTTATACAGCTAACGTTACCAGCATTATCAAAACACCCTCTGTGCATGGAGCCTTAATCATGTATGTAGTGCAGATGCATTGTGTACAGTTAAAGTGTAGACTGCTGACAAGGTGAAGGTAAACACAGTGATATTTACACAGGCCTTGGCCTGCGATACAAAGATGACAGGTTATGTTTGCAAACTTGGTTAAAGCAGAACTTTATTCTTTCAAGTAACATTAGACATTATTCCCATATGAATCGAAATTTGGACAAAATTTTTGCTATCCAGAGATTTGGATGTATACGAATCTCTAAATCACCATAGTAATGAATTTCAATGAATCTGAAATACATTACAATGAAACAACAAATTCATTCGTATTCATTTGTTTCATTTGGATGACATGATGAAATAGTTTAGGCCTTTTGTTAATGTTTGAAGTATCCAAAATAACATATCAACATAACGAATGAATCCAAAATTAATTTCATTCCATTCCTTCTTTCGGATCCATTTTTTTTTTTATTTTGCATTAACATTTTTCAGCATAAAAAAAAAATCAGCTCATTCCATTTCCCTTTGTGAGTTGGACTAGCAGGGATAACTCAGATAATCTCCCAAAATAATGAAATAACACATTAAAAGGAATATAGCCAATCTTCCAAAATTTACCAAAATGAATTCTGAAAACGGATCATTCTAACATAATTAATATGATGAAAGAAAATTAATAACTCAATGAATGAATCCTTAACAAAACAAATTTTTTTGTTGTGCACATCTCTAATGATCATTGACTCATTTTAATCCTTATGCTGTTAGAATTAGTAAATTAATAGGAAGGTATATTACTGTATATTTACAAGTTTTAAACTTTTTTTTTTCCTTACATTTTTTCATTTTCTTTCTGGTTTCTAGAGCTTGGCAAATGATATCATACATCCTATGAATCTTCAGGAGGGGAAGAGGGGTTTTCTCAGCTAAGCACACCCTCCTGCCTGCATGCCTGAGATACGGGCAGATGGGTTCTAGGAAGTAAATGCTATATGAATCCTCTGCCCTTACTCAAGAGGACCACGGCCAGAAATACTAGGGGGTGTTTTTCAAAGTGACTTCTCTGCAAAATAAGGCATGGATACATGGATGGATGGGGGAGTTTGGTTTAAATAAATAAATTAATGTTTTTGATATTAAAGTGGTACTCAGAAGCAGTGTAGTTCCACCTTAATATCTTTAAAACAGCTAACACGTAAAATCAAGGTTGCCAACCATCAGTAAATTTATGGACAGTTTGTAAAAATCATTGATTTTTACAACTGTCTGTAAATATCAGAGGCTGATAATTTGTCAAGCTGTGCTGACGTTTTAAGTGTAAGCCAGGCAAATTACTTGTTATGGGTATTGTCAGTGTTTCCATATTGTGTTTACACTGTTTAAATATCAATTGTCTTAGTTTTTAATAGGTTGTCAGTAAAAAATGTGCTAAGTCAGTACATTTTTCATGTTTTGTCAGTAAATGTTGCTGCGGGAGATCGGCAAAATTGCTTCAAATATAAAAACTAGAAGAAAAGAGTGCTGATTTTTTATGTCTTTGGCCAGCAACAGCAGTCAAACTGCTGCATAATTGAAATACATATTTGGATTGTTGTGGCGAAACATATACATTTATGCATGTATACATTTGTTCAGCCATTTTTGTGAATCAGAGGTCCCTCTTCTACTATTTAGTCAGGAGTGTAACACTGTCTATTGTCACCTCTGCAACTGCCAGGACTAAGGCTAGGTTCACACCTATGCCGTTTGTGCTTGATCTGTTTCTGCTGTGCGTTTTGCTTTTTGCATGTGTTTTTAACACATTTTTGCAGCGTTTTTGATGCGCTTTTTTTTTTGCTAGGTAGATTTAAAACACAAAATGCATACAAAAAACATCAAAAATGCATCAAAAACACAGCAAAAATGCACTACATGCTTTTCTGCAGCATTTCCATTGAAGTCTATAGAACCAAAAATGCTGCTTTTTTTATTTAAAAAAATCCCTGACCCTTTCCAAAAAACGTACCGGGTGAAAATGCGGAGATGTGAACCTGTCCCATAGGAAATCATGATAAATGGACTGTAGTACATTTCTGCAAAACGCTGCGGAAAAAGCTTAGGTGTGAACCTAGGGTAAAAGGAGCTCGGGTTACATTTTCCTGGAGTTTACTGGGATGCAATTATTTATATGCAAAGCTTTCCAACGCTAATTGCAGTAAACAAAAGAAACTTTCTGGCATCATCCTGAATGTTTTTTTTGTGATATGCATGCTGCTGATTTTAAGTAGGAAAGTTCTGGGCTCCTTACAGCTCTGCTCCCCAGGTTGCTGCATAGAATGTGTCTATTATAATCTACCAGTGATTAGGCTCTGCTGAGAATCCATAAAGTCCAATGCATTTTTGATAATATCGGGATGGGTTGATAGAGAGATGCATATTTTAATACCTTCCAGTGTTCCAAAGCAAAGAAGCAGACGGTTGGAATCCTTGTCTGATTAGGCATAGACTGAAGGCCATACACATCCACTACTTAAAGAGTAATTCCATTTTCATGGGGGAAAAATAATAGAGTTTACCACTGTGACACAAGTCATATTGTAATGTTATTACAAATTATCTTCCCTTTTCAGTCTGCAGCACTGTAATTTGCTGTAAAATGCAAAGCAATATGGCAAGCTGAAGGCATTCTGTACACAGATGATGTACAGAACGCCCCCAGAAATGTCATTTTCTGCATGTGTGATTGGCTCACTGATTTTCCCAGAAGTCTGTACTGAGATGCAAGTTTGATTTTTAGGATTCCCTACAACAAAAATGTCATTTTGGGTTAGATACTCTCAAAGGGAAATCACACCTAAAGGGATGCAGACCCTGCAATTTTCCTCATTTGAGCTCTGCGGGTGAAGCAGCTGCTTGATAATTATAAAACCATTCCCATACAGATTCACTCTGCACATGGACACAAACAAACAAACCGCTATTTCTTCAGAATAACAAAAGGTAGGAATCTGCAACAAAGTTTGTTAAAATTCTTGCAATATACATAGGTCACCCAGAGGGGATCCTTTTTTTTCTCGACAACAGTGGAGTTACTCTTTAATGGCCCTGTATTCTATTTTTTAAGTCCTTGGTGCCGGCTGCAAATATATATATATATATATATATATATATATATATAGCCTTTTGGAATGTGGTCCTTAACAACAAAAGGCCGTATATATGCGTACCTAAAGGTAAACAGACCTGTGCCAAGAGTGCGCACTGTGCATGCTCCTGGGCACAGTTGCTGGCAGCTAACGGGATCCTCTGATCTGATCTCTACTTGCGACCGGGAACTTTCCGATCATGTGACTGCTGTGACAGCCAATCACAGCGGTCACATGATCATAGACCCCACCTCTCAGGATCTGAAACCCCTTAAAGGGCGCAAAGAGGGTATATTGCTTTTCATTACACACATTATTTTTATTGATTTTGTAGAATTAAATTCACAGTGATCACTCTGTAATTTATTTTTTAAATATTCTTTAACATAACACCTGGTACAGGCTGAAAATAATTGGGTGTTTCAGGAAGATGCCGATTGAGGAGAGCAGGAAATAACAAGGCTTCAATTGCCATGGTGTGAATGGCAGTGACAGGAATCTGCTAATTCCTGTTGCTGTTTTCACCACCCGTGAGCGGTTAGCTGCAAAGTGCGTTCATCAGTGATCGTCACAGGCTGTGCGATCATCCACGAGTAGCTGCGGCCACCGGTGACCAAAAGTGAAAATTGGTTCTGATGGATAAACCATAAGGTGCATTTTCCTTCAAAGGAGCAGATCCACGTTTACAATATATTGTGGCTGGACCCTGTTCTTGTCCTAGGTTGCTACTTCTCTGAGTGACAAAGGGAGCACTCGCTAGACAGTAGATTCTTGGGTAAATCTTGCCAAATGTCAAATTCTGACTCAGCCAGCAGCCTTTAGGGCCATCAGGAGACATTAGTCTTCAACAAGCCTTAACACAGATCCCTTAGTGAATTTTGTCGTCATTTATTAACATCAACTGCTCAAGCCCTAACGAAAGGGGAGGCATTTTCCCCCAAAATGTGTCAGCTGTATCTCCTAACTATTAAAAAGTCCTTTAAGTGAGATGAACTTGTGTACCAGGCGCTACTCCCTGCACATCTAAGAACCTGGGCTCAGAGAAAGTGGGTTGAAATGGGTTGAATCTATCAGACTGAGGACTTCTAGTGAAATAAAAAAAACTCTTAAAAGTTAAAAAAACAAAACCAGCTTTTTTTTTATAGACTACATATTTTTTTTGTCATGTTGGCTTTGTCTGGAGCTATGATTTAAGCACTTGCCCTCCAGAGGATTTTACCCCCCTTCCTGACCAGGCCATTTTTTTCGACACGGTGCTGTGTCACTTTAACTGATGATTGTGTGGTCATGCAAGGCTGCATGCAAATGAAATGCCCCTTTTTCCCCACAAATAGAGCTTTCTTTCGGTGATATTTTATCACTTTTGCGGTTTTTATTTTTTGCGCTATAAACAAAAAGACTGCCAATTTTGAAAAAAAACCCAATATTTTTGACTTTTTGCTATAAAACATTTGCAGTAAAAAAAATTAAAAAATATTGTCCCTGGGATCAGCTACCGTAGCCAGATGGGCTGGTATTTTGTTCACTAAAGGACCCAGAGCTCCTATAAGCTTTCACAAAGGCTGTCCTGGTTTTGGCTGGAACACAGTAAAAAGTTTGTCATTTTGCAGTACTTCAGAAAAGGGAATTGCCCTCATTTAGCTAATCTTCAATCAAGTTGGGCATCCCATAATCCCTTTACTCTATCCAAGTTGAAATTCCTAATAAATATAAAAAACAAGCCCATGGACTGTTTCTTTGTGTTTGGATACAAGATGAAAAATGCGTGTTGCCTGGCTGTGTAAGAAAAAGGGGGACCCAAAACCAGTGGCTGTAGCACTACACACATTTTTTACCTGCAAAAATATGTTCATGTATTATTTTTCTTACAAAAGGTAAACTTAGCCTTTAAATTCATGTAAGTGGATTTTCATTTGGCACCCACATTTACTACTAGTGTTTTAATGCATTCCTTGATGGCAATCATTTTAACCATCCTGTGACACTAACCGCGATCAGACAAAAGCAATGTGTTCTGACATTTGTAGAATTATTACAGCTGACCTTCTAGCTATAAACCATTTGTAACACATTTCATCGAACTTAGATCTGCTTCAGGTTCATTGCTCATTATTGTTAAACTGCATGGAAAAAAATGCCTGTGGATTAAAAGGAACTCGGGGTCAGATTTCCTAAATGCTGCTACAAATGGATAATTTTGGTACCATTTTATATGCTTGGTACATATTCAGTAACAACATGCAGTGGTAAACTGTGCAAATAGCCATGCTGATAACAGAAAAGAGAGCTGAGTGATAATGAGATGAGCCTGTTAGTGTGCTGCTTCTTTTTTCACTGTCCAGTCATAGGGTGGGGGTGGGCAGCAGACCTGTAAGTGAAAGAAGAACTGCAGCAGTGACAGATCGGTCCCCCTCAGGGTTGTGAGCTGTGGAAGAGCAGTGTAAAAGCTGGAAATACAAATCCCTATGCAGGTGAAACAATGGCCATACATGTACACCGATCAGTTAGAACATTCTGATAACCCAACTAATATTGAGTGGTTCCTCTTTTGACGCCAAAATAGCTCTAACCCATTGAGGCATGGACACCACTAGACATTTGAAGGTAAGCTGTGGTATCTGGCACCAAGCCATCAGTAGCAATAAGTTACGAGGTGGAGTTACAATGGATCAGACTTGTTTTTCCAGGACATCCCACAGACACTTGATTAGATTGAGATCTGCAAAATTTTGAGTCCAATTCAATACCTTAAACTTGTTGTTGTGTCAATACCTTAAACTTCTTGTTGTGTTTTCTAAACCATTCTTGAACCATTTTTGCAGTGTGGCAGGCCATATTATCCTGCTCAAAGAAGCCACTGCCTTCAGGGATTACACTTTCCATGAAGATATGTACTTGGTCACCAACAATGTTAACCTCCCTGGTGGTCTAATGATGTCAATATTTTTGGATGTCAAAGCGGTACATTGTTTTTCATGGAAATGTGTTTTTATATTGTAGGCCTGTAAGTCTTTCGAATAACTCACTTAAATCTGTCCAAACAAGAGTCTAGTAAACATCCCGGGTATGATAAAGTTTGAAACACAAAATCATAAATTATAATATAATAAATAATTATAAAAAATAAAAATCTAATAATAATTTAATTCAATAATGTAATCAAACCAAAAACACTGAAATTTGAAATAGAGCACCAAGTTCACACATCACTGAGCTCCGTCGCAGAATCGTCGCTGTTGTCACTTTCACTTTCTGATGACAAATTTTTCGAGGAATCACTATCACTCAATTCTGCAAGTGATTCTAATTCACTATCACTGTTTTTTAAAACCGCTTTTGACCTAAAGGGACGCTTTTTGGATGCCATGGACGTTTTCAAGTTTCCAGGCAGAAAGAACGGTAAAAGTGCAGGCAGGGCACATGACAAAGCACTTGGGACAAAATTTGGGTGCAATGGTTTGATACAGTAATGTAATCCTAACAGAGTACAATGTATTGTGTGTATGTCATGTTTTTACTTTTTTGAATCTCCCGCCGGTTCCGCCCCCCTGCGTTGCGACGCTCGCAGGGAAGGGAACCCGGAAGACGGATGCCGGCAACGGCCAGAGGACACAGCGGGAGGACATCGGGGGATCCAGGACAAGGTAAGTATTGGGGGACTACAGTGTAATCCTGAGTGTGGCTCGGGGTTACTGCCTTTGGTACTGTAAATTAACCCCGAGTTACACCCGGGATTACCACTAGGAAGGTTAATATTCACATGAATGGCAGGACCCAAGGCTTCTCCGTAGAACATTGCTCAAAGCATCACACTGCCTCCACTGGCTTGCCTGCTTCCCATACCGCATTCTAGTGCCATCTCGTCCCCAGGTAAGCAACGCACATGTACCTGGCCATCCAATTGATGTAAATAAACATGAATCATCAGACCAGGCCACCTTCTTCCATTGCTCCATGGCTCAGTTCTAATGCCCATGGATGGCACTTTTGGCTGTCAACATGGGTCAGCATGGACACCCTAACCGGTCTGCGGCTACACAGCCCCATACACAACAAACTGTGATACCCATTTTTTTCTCCTTTTAACACATCAACTTTAGTGACAATATGTTTATGTGCTGCCTAACTTTCAGATCCCTCTATAACAAGATAATAAATGTTAATCAAGTTTTCCGTCAGTGATCTTAATGTTATGGCTGATCAGTGTATATATATTTAGCTGTTTGCCTGTTTTTCAGCTTTAGAGCCGATTCACACTATAGAAACGCAGTCCAGGTGCGTTCCCGATGCGTTTCTGCATGCGTGGTTTTGACGCATTCCGGTATGTTTTTGATGCGTTTTTTAAGCGTTACAGTGCTTTTTTTTTATACATTCCAATTCATTTTTCCCCTATTTTTCTTCAATTGAAATAGGGACATGTGTGTGTTGGTGCATTTTTTAATGCATTTTACCACGTCCCAGTACAGTTTGTGCAGAAAAAACGTTTCTGCAACCAGAACGCACTTGAACTGCAAACACTGATGTGAACTATGACACCATATAATCTACCTTCTGTGCGTTTTGGATGCACAAAAAAAGCAACTGAAACACATGTAGTGTGAACTGGCCCTTAAAGTGTAACTTTAGTCACAAAATTAAGTCCTGCTAGATCTCTTCAGACTGTCTCCTCTTGCATGTATAGCTATAAAAAAAAAGTGCCTATACTGTACAACATTCAAATGCTCAGTTGCTCTCTATTTTTTGGCACTGTGATAGAAATGTAGAGGCCGATCTGCTGACTGGCAGGTTTGATGCTGCTTAGCAGCTCTGGGCTTCAGCAAAATGGCAGCCTCCAGCAAGCAGAAACAGGAACAATGCTGGAGACAATTTACAGCACACACTAATTTTGGTAGCATTATTGTGGAATTTATATTTCTTGCTAAAGAACATTTTTTTTTTTGTTTCATCAAGTTGTTATGGCTAAAATCCATGGATGCAATTTTCCCTGAGTTTTCCATAGGTACAGCAGCCTGTTCAAATAAATAGGCTGCACACACACGGGTGCAGGTAAACCACAATAGTGTGAACCTAGGGTAATACAGGAGGTGTGTTACTGACCAGATCACCAGGTGAAAACAGAGGGGAAAAAAGTCTAAGAAAGGAAACGGATGCAGCCATCACATCTAATGACTTGTAAGCTGCAATATATTACAGTGTTGGTTTTGAGTTTTATACCGCTTTAAGGAGTGTGGGCTGGAGTTTGGCTTCAATTTGTTGGGCTTCAATTTGTTAGTGCATCTAAATCTGCTAGTGAATCTAACACTCCTCCCCACCAGTTTAACTATGCTGCTGCCCAAAGTTGTCTCAGTTGCTACCAGGGGCGGACTGACAACTCATGGGGCCCCCAGGCAATAGGGGATCATGGGGCCCCTGTATCCTTGCCCAAACTCAAAAAAGCCTATGAAAAAGGTACCAGGGGCATCTCATGGGGCCCCCTACTGACCCTGGGCCCTCGGGTAATGCCCGAGTTTCCAAATGGTCAGTCCGCCCCTGGTTGCTACTTCATCCAGAGTGGGGACACGCTAATACAGGAAGTGTGTTACTGGCCAAATCACCAGGTGAAAACAGAAGGGAAAAAGAGTAAAAAAAATGAATGCAGCCACCACATCCAACGCTGCATTCAAAGCTGCAAATATTAAATTTTTGGTTTTGGGTTTAATACCATTTTAAAGCCAAACAATCAACATGACAGCCAGGTAAATGTGATTTTCAGAATAAGGCCTGCAATGCCAACCTTTATATTTCTCACAATACCTTTGCTTTAAATAACTTTTGTAATGCAAAATGATGACAGTGTAACCCATGTATTTATTTTTATGCCCTCATGCATCCAACTTTTGTACCATTGAGTGAAGGTTACATTTATTCCATTCCTTCCTCTTCATCATGTCACAGTTAAGTAAATCAGACAAACCTTGATCCTTTTTCCTGGTTTGATTGTGGGAAGGGCCAGTTCGTTGATGTCCGATTTGAGAGAAAGGCACTCAGAGGCCAAGTAAGGGGCACAATTATTACTTGGTTTGAAGAAGGCAACAGTTAGAAAATCTGTATATAGCCCTACAGAACAGACAGCGCACAGCCCACATGGGCTTTTCTTCAGAGAAAAGACATAGGGGCTGATTTACTAAAGGCAAATAGGCTGTGCACTTTGCAAAGTGCAGTTGCACTCACCAAGTATAGTTGCTCCAGAGCTTAGTAAATGAGGCAAAGCTTCACTTTGCAAATAATACCCAATCACATGCTTGCATATGACTGAATGATGGAAGTCAGCAGAGCGTCTGCTCAATTACTTCAATTGTGCAGATGGGGGGATCCATTTGTTTTTTTTTTTCTCTTTCTTTAGCTGGCTGGCTGATACAGGAGACTGATTTGAGGAAAGATTCCGGAATTTATACCAGATTTCTGTAAAAGTACAATTATTTTTATAATAAATTCATAACTGGATTGAATTGTGTTTATATATGCCAGCCTTAGAGTATCAAGCTTTTTAATTACATCATGTTGTTCTTTCAACTCTATATCAAAGCAAAATCAATTATTTCTCTATAGCGTGTAACAGTATTACGTATATTTCATTTTTGATTATATAACCAGAGGAGAACTTTTCATGGATTCTATATAAGCCTGCTATATTTTGATGGTGTAAAAAAAATATGCCACCCAAAATCACAAATCGTGGAATTGGGCATGAGATGATAGTCAGCCAAAATGTTATATAATCATACCATTGTGTTTTTATTCTTTTCAACACTCTCCAGTTGTAAATCTTAGGTAATATTTCTATTCAAGCACACTGGTCTCCTTTTGGATGCCTTTTCCCCTTACAGGAGAAAAGCAGCTTAAAAATGCAGTAAAAAGCCCCGTTTTGCTCAAGAATTTATGCACATTCTCATGTGCTTATGTGCGTTTGCACATTTGGCGGTAATGTATTCTATTCTCCAGAATATTCATTTATTCTGGCTATTAGAATGCATTAACACGCAAATGTGAATTTTTTTCTGCCCAAACACTCCCCTTCTGAATGTTGTTTTTTTTCTTGTTCTGACTCTAAACAGTCCAGATTGTAAATGCCTGTGTGTGCATGGACATAAAGGCTAACATGGAGGGGCAATTAGAGGCAGAAAAAAAGTCAAATGTATAAAACAGGCATTTTTTAGATGTAGTGTGCATGAGGCCTCAAGGTCCTTCTATACATTTATCTCTACAAAATAGGTTTTCAACTAAACCATATCATTCCAATAATTTATACAGTATTCTACCCTATCTACCATCCGCAATGCATGTAAATATATGTAAATTAAATCTTCTTTGGCAGCCTTTTCTGAGCCATGCTGGAAGACACACAGAAGAATATGTTTTGGGCAGCAGACTTCCACTTGTCTCTCCCCTCATTTTTGTGCAAGGACTCATTTTTTTTAGGTTGCCTAGTTTAGCTTTCCTCTTAGAAGGCAGCATACCACTAATGGGAGCAATTGAAGTGAGCTAGGTCCTCATTAGTGTCAGAATAGCCCATAATGTCAATGAGAAGTGTTGTACATTAAAGATCATCTTTCCCTAAGTGCTTGCTGGTACTGAGCCATTCATGTAAATACACTCTTGTATAAGGGGAGCAGGGATGTGGAATACAAGGCAGATGTCACCGTTTGATCCCTGTGTGTTTGGAACAAGGTCTGTTGGAAAGAGAAAAATATATGTATAAAACATTTATATGTAACGCTACCCTCTTGAGAGCTTCTGGTTTTGGGTCCCCTATTTTCCTGCACAGCCAGGCAACATGCATTTCCATTCTTGCATCCAAAGTCAGTGATCAGTACATGAGCTTGTTTTTGTTTTTTTGTTTTTTATTAAAGGAATTTAACTTGGATGGGGTCCAGAGGTATATGGGATGCCCAATGGAACTGAAACAACTTGGAGGACAAAACTTCCTATGTACAAAAAGCAAAGCAAAAATAGATCTTGGACTTTCTACTCCCTCTGGAGTCACTTTTGTCTCTCAATGGATTAGCACACAGTCCTTACTAGGAGCACTCAGTCCCCTTAGATGAACCTCCTCAGACCCAAGATGAAAATCTCCCTCATCCACCTGGCGGTCTTGAAAGGTATCACAGGGTAAGGGATTCGGAGACATATATACTGTCCCACTGAGAACTAGTTGGGTATGACACCTGACTGCCCTCTCCCTTTTAGGCCCAGGGGGTATAGAGGTACTCACACTGTCCTGTTCCTGTAGCTTTCAGGGTGAAACTGCTTTCAGGCCTTACTCTGGGCTGGCATCTTCCCCTGCTGACAAGCTGTCCTTCCTTCTTGGACTGTAGGGCAGTGGAGGTCCCTCTTTAAAGCTCCCAGACTGTAGGTAGACCCCCCCTTCTCTGGTGCCCCCTCCCAGGCTCCACACCAGCACCTTTCTCAATCCATTTTCCACCCGAAATCAGACTCTG
Source organism: Staurois parvus (assembly GCF_062004578.1). Lineage (NCBI taxonomy): Eukaryota > Metazoa > Chordata > Amphibia > Anura > Ranidae > Staurois > Staurois parvus. The sequence continues at coordinate 9,919,855 of NW_028318117.1, read as the reverse complement.
CTCCTCCTAGAATGGATCTCTCATATTTATGAGCTGGTCTACCACATTACCAGGGCCTTTTAGCCTGGGATTGGTCAGACTCCCATGAATATTCAGATTGAGGTCTCCACCTGTCCGCCAACCTGCTGAGGCATATATATGTGATTAAAGTGACACTGCCTGGTTATTGCATTGAGAGACTTTGGAGCTGCTGTGTGCCTGGCTGCCATGCACCCAATAGGGAATAGGACCTTGGGCAATTCTGTGAGACCTGCATGGGGTCTGTGCTACACAAATAAAACAAAATTACAATTCTACAAAAGTCATGCTGTAATTTAATATTAATGTAATATTATTTAAAATTAACTTTTTATTTCAATTTGCAGCCACTGTAATTTTCTATAAAACTCACATAAACATGACAATGTGGAGGTATTCTGTACACCATTAGTGCACAGAACATCCTTAGGGATGTCATTTCCTGCTTTTGTGATTAGCTCAATGATTTTCCCAGAAGTCTGCACTAGCATACAAATCAAATTTTAGACATCTCCTTCAATAGGAATTTTGGTGAAATACCTTCCAAGGGTTAACTACTTCTGAAGGGATGCAGACACTGCAGCTTTCCTCATTAAAACACTGAGCGTGCACCTGCTGATTATAAAAAAGCATATCATCCCCATTTGGATTCAGTCTGCAATCATTCTGGTGAGACAAACAGTTATTTCTGTAGAGCAACAAAAGGTAGGAATCTGTTACAAAGTTTGATAAAATCCAAGCAATGTACATTGAGGGGATTTTTTTTCTCAACAAAAGTAGAGTTGCAGTTTTCAGGCTACAGTGTTTGTTTTAGAAAAATGAAAGCTAGTTATTAGGTGAAGGAAATGATTGTATGGCACAAAATCACTATTGGGACCAAAAATGCAATGTCAATTGAGACTTGCTGTCTATATCGGGAATTAAATACTGTGGTGGAGCATGATACATGACGTCATCTTGCACGCATTGTTGAATGCTGATGTGCTGTTTTATGTTATACACGTGAGTTGCCTCCTGTCATTTTCATTTCTTTTTAAAATACATTTTAGCCTTTGTTTTTACTGCTACACTATGGGCTGTGTTCCTTTTCGGTTTACCTATCTTTGCTGAGATTGCCATTTTAAGGATTACTGTGTGATTGTGATGATGGGAATTTCTTTATCTGCAGGGCAGGTGGGTACTTATTGATCTCTGTGAGGTCTCCACCCTTCCACCAACCTGCTGAGTCACCCAGCCTACCCTCACATTGAACCCACAATAATTTCAGGCTCATTCACTACCATAAGCCAAAAATAAATATACCTTACACTAGCCTTACCTAGTGAGCGCTGCATATAGTTATTATATGTGATTAAAGTGACACTACTATTAGTGACTCTCTAATCTGGCCATACACCAATCGTATTTAATCTGGAACTGGTTGACATTCAAGCAAAGAATGGCCCTGTAGACATCCTGCTGCCCGACACCCTTCAAATTGAAGAAACCAGGAGAAAACTTTTCGGTCAAATAGCAGGTACTTGTCTGTTTATTCACCAGCTTTATATATATATATATATATATATATATATATATATTTTATATGTTTTATTTAAATATATCACAAATATATATAAATCCAGTGAATTAACAGACAAGTGCCAAACAGCATCTGTATCAAATGAGATGTGGCCACTGTTCAGGTGTTAAAGATTCTGTATATAGGCAGTGCACAGTCCACACATGTTTATCTACTGCTTCTCTGCTAACAGGAAACGGGAACTTGATTTTAGAGAAAACACACTGAGTTTAACCATAGATGCAGCTACAAACTTATAAACACTGCCATCTCCTGGTTAAAGGATATGTCTCTCCTGAATACTGATGTGTAGTGGTTATTGTAAAAAAAATACATGAACATTATATTCCAACATCAGGTCTTCTAACAGCAGGGGTGACTGCTGTCTAAATGCAATAGCCATCAGGAGAGATTTGTTTAGAAACTCAGGCGGAGCTGAATGAGAGAAATCTTACAGTGTATGGCCACCTTTACAGCTAATCTTTGTTCAATTGGGACATATACCCCTGAAGTATTGGATACTACAAATTTCAGCAGCAGATGTAACTTATGAGAGAGCAAAGACAGAATGCTGGTAAGTTTATACAGGTGTACCTTGGTTTATGAACGCCTCGGTTAACGTAAGGAATGAAAATTCATTGAAAATAATGGCTCGGTTTACAAATTTTTTTTTGCAATATGAACTGATTAATTGGTTTTCAATGCATTTACGAATTTTGTTTTAATCATGTCCCTGTACAGTACTATGCCTTTAAAGTGCACTTCATAAAGAGTTTTCAACACATAAGACTTTTTTTTTTTAATTTTTTTTCTGACCTCCGGAACGGACTAATTGGTTTTCAATGCATTTACAAATTAATTTGTAATCATGTCACTGTACAGTATTTATGACTTTAAAGTGCACTTTATAAAGAGTTTTGAAAAGACAAAAGACTTTTTTTAACTTTTTTCTGACCTCTGGAACGGATTAATTGGTTTTCAATGCATTCCTAAGGGAAACCACATTTCGGTTTATTAATTTTTTACAATACGAAAAGTCCCGTAGAACGCATTAAATTCGTAAACTGAGGTATGCCTGTACCAGTATTTTAAAAGGTTGCCTTTCTTGACAATTTTTTTTTTTGTAAAAGTGTCGTATTAAAGTGACCCTGTCAGCTCAGGTTCACTTTTATACAAAAGCAGAGTGAATATATATTTTTAGTGGCCATTTCCTGAAACACCACTACTTTTCTACTCCCTGACCTTTGCAAATATTCCACACTTCAAGGTGTAGGGGTAACAAAAGTTTGACCCACCCAAAAGTTTGACCATTCCTTTTTAACCAAGTTATGACCACCCGTCTGCATTGTACCACGAACGGTCAGCCGCTGTTGGCAAAGCAACATATGGGTCCGTCACTGCCTACTTCCAGGTTTCCGACACGTATCCCTCCAACCCCCCCTCCCCCGCTTGCACCCACTATGATTGTATACAGTGAGTGTCTGTCAGCAAATCTGTCAGCAAATCCTGGCTAATGATTCACGGCCAGGGCCTGCTGATTGGCTGTGTACGATCACAGCCCAGAGCTCTGTGTTGACATTCAACACAGAGCTCTGTACACAGGGAGTGATCTCTCAGTTTCTCATCCCTGCAAAGGGATGAGAAACTGATAGATCTCTTAGTAAAAGCAAAACACTTTACACACATTACACATACAGTATTTAGGCACACATTTAACCCCTGATCACCCTAGATGTTAACCCCTTCCCAGCCAGTGTCATTAGTACAGTGACAGTGTACAGTATTATAACTGATCACTGGTGATGTTACTGGCAGTTAGTAAGTGTCAGATTGCCTGCCGCACTCTTGTTATAAATCGCTGATTGCCACCATTACATCTAGTATATATCCTATAGTTTTAAGGTGCTAGAACATTCATGTAAACCAATGAATAGACGCTTATTGGTATTTCTTTTATCAAAGACGTAGCAGAATATATTTTGACCAAAATGTATGAAGAAATTAGATTTTTTTTTTTTTGGATATGTTTTATAGCAGAAGGAAAAAATGTTCTTTGTTCAAAATTTTTGGTCTTTTTTAGTTTATATTGCAAAAAATTAAAATCCCAGCGGTGACCAAATACCACCAAAAGAAAGCTCAATTTGTGTGGAAAGATTATGAATTTTGTTTGGGTACAGGGTTGCATGACTACGCAATTGCCAGTTAAAGTGGCCTGGCCATAAAGAGGGTAAAATCTTCTGGAGCTGAAGTGATTAAAGTATATTTCCACTTTTGCAGCCAAATTAGGATAACACCTACTTCATATTAGTTTCATGCCCCCATTCTCATAGCATAGCTTAAAAAAAAAAAAGTAAAAATCGCAGCTTGCCTTCTGTATCTGCTCTATTCTAGATCATTCAGCAAGGAACATCTGGGGTAGTTCTTTTTGCTATGAGGGGGTTGGGCAGCTGTGTTTGCCATAATTAGCCTGTCTGTACTGTGGAGGCAGATCTTTATGAATAATTGTAAATATAACATTGCGGATTTCAACACTGTCTGAACTAACAAAGGTTAAAGGTGTAGATGCTGGACTTCTTGCATTGTATGTTAAGGAGGACAGACCTGGGACATGCTCAGTCTATCATTGTCCAAAAAAACTTTGTAATCAGCCATATGCCTTTTCCTGAGAAACATCTGAAAGGTAAGAAATATTAAAAAACAAAACAAAAAAAAAAAACATTTTTTTTTAGCCACGCATTGTGAATGGGAGCACATGACAAAACATAAAATGGGCTTTTCTTAAATTTGACTGCAAAAGTTGAACTTTGCTTTCAGGTTGTCATCTTTCTAGAGAAAAAATACTGGCATTATGACCCCATTCCTAATAATAGCATACCATGCAGTAAATACTGGTCAGGTGGCAACAAAACTTAAGATGTACAGAACCATGTGGTCACAAAGACCTGTGATCTTACAGATGAGACCGTAAAATTGGTTTGGGGGCAGGTAGATAATGAAAATCTGAAACAATTGGAAGATCTATGAAAGTGGTGAAGATTAGCATTTGTTTCTGAGAGATTCAGAGTATGATTTTACTGTCGGGACTATACAGAAGATGGAGATAATGTATGTCTTTCAGGACATTTTCTATTGCTTGTAGTCATGTAGCTGTAAATCATCCTGTTCTTAATTATATGCAAGCTTTTGTCTCGGTGATTACATGTCTACGTTTAAACAGTCGCTATGGCTAATCTTTGTGTGCGTTTACATTTTCCATCTGCAAACACTCCACGTTGAAAAAAGCATATTAAATAAATGTTACCAAGTTGAAAGGGGCTTGACAGTGCTTTAGAAATGTGGAGATTGGTACAGCTGTCCATGCCCACAGAGCTTATCTTAGATAGATAAGGTCAGCCACTTTATCTCTGGTTGTTATTGGAGAGGATGCCTCATTTTCCAATGTGCACAAGCACCTGCTTTATATCCAAGAAATACACAGGTCAACCTCCTGCTGCATTGTGGGTAGGTCGCAGTAACCTTATTAACAATGCAGACAATGGGAAATGGGCTGTTGGTATCATATTGTTTCAAGGATGAGAGGTGCTCTCAAAGAGCATATTTAGAGAAATTATGTCTGAGTTGTGGATCATTTTTAGAAATGATAAAAACAACTGTTAGGGTTTCATCATTTTAAACCCCAGAACTCTGCAAACCAGACTTCATCCTTCCTGCAATATTCATGTTACTTAAAAGTTATGTATGTAACAGGTTTGTGACATTAATTATCCTTTTCTACTTTAAAGGGTAACTCCACTATTGTGGAAAAAATATAGCAAATGTAGCGCCCTCCTAGTTAGGTTACTAGTAGGATTAGGGTAAATTTAATTTTTTTGGCTCCTCTGTAGCCAGTGGAGCAGAGTTTGATTACTTTTGGCTGTTCTGGGCCCTGCTGGTTGCAGGCTCTAGTACTTCCCCCTGGTTTCTAGTTAGTTCTAAAATGTAGTTGGTTGGAAGAGGCAAACCCTAGACCTGCGTATTCATACATCCTCAGCCAATGCCTGGGGAAAGAATGACCAGTAAGGGGCTGAAGACTGTATAAATAGGCTGCAGCCTGGAAAAGCAGGATCCTTATTCTGGAGGAGAAGACCCAGCCTAAAGGGCTTCTGTCCTTCTGGGCAAGTTAGCGAAATTCTCCAGAAGTTTTCAACGTGGTCACAGCTCAGGAAGAGTTGGGGGGGCCTGTTTTCTCAAAGGAGTTCATCGAGGTCCAAGTTGGGAGCCTATCTCCAGAGTTGCTGAAGTCAGTTTGGAGGGAGTCCACTGAGGAACTGGCCTGGAGGCTCACGGTACAGTGGTCTGGCTGGTATTGGAAGGAGGCATTCAAGTACACAGGGAGACATGATAGTTGATGTTAACCCTTTGAGTGGCTGTTCCAGAGTTGCTGCTCCTCAAATTTAGAGTCCCCTGAGCTGTCCATGTTCATTTACTACTAGTCTTAAAGGGGGGAAGGGACTCTGAAGAGTCTATTTATAACCAGAGAGAGTCCTCTATTACACTTTGCGCTAAATTTAGAGTATTTCAAAGCTCATCCTACATCCCAACCAAGTTTAATCATCATTAAACCTAAAAAAAGGCACTCACTGCCTTGTTATTGTGTTGAGAGACTATGGAGCTGTTGTATGCCTGGCTGCCATGAACCCAATAGGGAATAGAACCTGGGGCAATTCTGTGAGACCCGTATAGGGTCTGTGCTATATAAATAAAAAAAATTATACAATTACTACAAAAGTAATGTTGTAATTTAATGTTAATTTAATGTTATTGAAAATTACCTTTTTATTTCAATCTGCAGCCACTGTAATTTTCTATAAATCTCACATAAACATGACAATGTAGAGGTATTCTGTACACCATTAGTGCACAGAACATCCTCAGGAATGTCATTTCCTGCTTTTGTGATTAGCTCAATGATTTTCCCAGAAGTCTGCGCTAGCATACAAGTCACATTTTAGACATCTCCTTCAATAGGAATTTTGTTGAAATACTCTCCAAGGGTTAACTACTTCTGAAGGGATGCAGACACTGCAGCTTTTTTCATGAAAACACTGAGCGTGCACCTGCTGATTATAATAAAGCATATCATCCCCATTCGGATTACAGTCTGCAATCATTCTGGTGAGACAGTTATTTTTGTAGAGCAACAAAAGGTAGGAATCTGTTACAAAGTTTGATAAAATCCAGGCAATGTAAATTGATCACTCAGAGGGGATTGTTTTTTCAAAACAAAAGTAGAGTTGCAGTTTTGCTTCAATTTTACAATTTGTTTGTTTTAGTAAAATGAAAGCTAGTTATTTGGTAAAGGAGATGATTGCATGACACAGAATCACATGTAAAATGCACATTTTTCAGGCACTCCTATTGAACTCTATTGGGGCCAAAAATGCAATGTGAATTGGGACTTGCTGTCTATATAAGGAATAAAATGCTGTGGTGGAGCTTGATACGTGACGTCATCTCGCACGCCATTGTCGAATGTTGACAAGCTGTTTTATGTTACACCCGTGATTTGCCTCCTGTCATTTTGAATGCATTTTTAAATACATTTTAGCGATTGTTTTTACTGCTACAATATGGGATGTGTTCCTTTTCGGTTTACCTATCTTTGCTAAGAATGCCATCTTAAAGAATACTGTGTGATCGTGACAGTGGGAATTCCTTTAGCTGCAGGGCAGCTGGCCACTTATTGATCTCTGTGTGGGGATCTATTTTTCCAGTAAAAAGCATGTGGATATTGATGGAGATGTTTTGTATACGCCCATGTTTGCGTATCCAGATTGACCTGGCTGACTTAAAGAAGCCCTTTTTACTTGTGGGACTCAATCACTATAATTTGTTTGATTTATGTACACATTAACTTGTAAATTATTGTATTATTTTTTGTGTGATTTAATTGTTTCTGATATTGCACCTTTTCCAATAATGGTTGGTCTGAATAGTTCACCCTTAAAGGGACAACACATGTTGCTTTAGGTTACACAAATGCTGTGAGTAACTGCTTTAAGGATGTATTTGTACAAAACTATTGGATATCCATATAATGGGGTTTAATTTAAAAATCAAGATCTAAGGATGTATAGTGTGTTGCCTAGAACCAAACTCATCTGGATTTCATTTACATACCTAGGAAAAATGACAGCTCATACCTGATTGCTGTCTGTGAGCACAATGTCAACTATATCTAGTCTCTGTCTTATAACAAAGGACCAATGCATAGATAGTATATGGCATTTTACTAGGGTTGTTCTACGTGTTTTTAAAAACATAGTGGTCTCTGTGGAATTTCCCATGTCTAGCACCAAGAAGAACAGGAAAGGCTCTGTAGAATCCACAAGGCTTATCAGCTAGAAAAAATGTATTCAAGCAGAGAACCAGTTTCTGATATTAAAAAGGAAAAAAAAACCCTGCCCATTTACAAATAAAAAAACACAGCTGTTTTTGCAATATTCACCTTCAATCTGGCACTGTCAGAAAGGCTTCTCCTCTATTAAATTATGTTTCTTTACCTACTTCCTGTGAGCCCAGGCTGTCATGGACACACCTCCAGGGGGTGTGTCATTACACTCATCTGGGTGCAAAGTACTACTGCTCTAAATGGACCTCACACATCCCCTTACATGAGCACCTTTCTGTGCAGCAATAGGAACCACAGACAGTAAGGACGTGAGAAATCACTGAGCCAGTCAAGATATCTGGATTTAATGTAACTTTAAATGAAAAAGAAATGGTGTGGGACTAGGTGGCTTGGCTCTTATAAAAACCTAAAGATGGGCTTTAAGTTTAGAAAATTACCATAGATAATAGAAAAGCATGTGATCACCACCAGTTGTTTTAGTTGAAATCCCTTGATCCAGTTTTTCTTGGTGTTATATACAGTGTCTGTGAGTTTGCATCTCAATGGGAGGCAGATATGACCAGTTACATAGCTGGTAAGGTTTAATAAAGACACCAGTTCAACCTGTGTGCATTTGTGTACGTGTGTTTAAATCTATATAATTTCCCATATGCTTGTATATTGCATTTACTAAGATGCCCATCTGAGTGTTTTGAAACTATTTATACTTCATGTAGACACCACTGCTTGTGGAAGGAAGTTCACATCCTTACTGCTCTAACAGTAAAGAATTCCCTGCACAGTTTAAGGTTAAACCATTTCTCCTCCAATTTCATGGAGTGGCCACGTGTCTTCTTAAGCACTCTGAAGCTAAATAGTTTTCTTCCTGTTACGATCACCATTGGGATATTTGTATATCGTTATCATATCTCCTCTCAAGTGTCTCTTCTCCAGAGAGAATAAGTTAAATGTTTGTGGTCGTTCCTCAAAACCAAGGTCCTTCAGGCCACTCAATAGCATTGTCGCCCTTCTCTGGACACGCTCCAGCTCTAGCACATACTTCCTAAGGATTTGTG